>NC_053028.1:124991369-125299595 GCF_003073215.2 Triticum urartu
CTTTAATAGAACATTTGCAAAAACAAAATGTGCATAGGAGAAAATTAGAGCATGTATTAAAAAAATGTTAAATTGCTATTTGGAAAATATTAATCAAGCATTTGAAAACTGTAGAAATGTGTATAAAAATGTTGAAACAAGTATTCAATAAATGTTAATCTTTTATTAGAATTTTTTTAAAAGAAATGTGTATAGAATAGCAATGAAACTGAGAGAGAAAAAAAAGAAAATCAATGAAAAGCGAGAAAAGAAGCAAACAAAACTGGGGGCAAAAGAAAAGAAAAAAAACTAGTGAAAACCAAGAAGGAAACAAAGAAAATCGAAGTAAAATAGGGGGAAAAAGAAAAAATAGCCAGTAAAAACTGAGAAAGAAAAATAGAAAAACAAAGAAAGGGAAAAACCAATAAAAAGAGAAAAAAATGAAGGAAAACCAGTACAAAATAGAAAAAGAAGACCAAGGAAAAACCAATAGAACCCCGCCTTATTTCCTTTAAGTAAAACACGTCCTAATTAGAAAACGCGAACTTGCTAACATCGACCAACCTTTCATGGTATAGTCCGACTAATGTCCATGTTTACCCCCAACACACAACTTCAATGGAAAGACGAGGGCAGCCTGGCGAAAAGACGAGAGCAGCCTCGGGATATGTCCCTGAGGACAGGACGAGGGAGCTTAGTAGCATAGGTCACCTCTGCCCGTGTGAAGACATGCAGCCACATGTTGTTGTGCATCAAGCCATGAATACACACGAACGCCGGGGCCGTCGTGCTGCCTCAGTCAAGGCCTGGTTGTTGGTCGCTGTGGTCGACAAGGACGACATGAGGCATGTATCCGATGCACATAAGGATAGAACTCCTCCGTCAGTGCCCTCCCATCGGTGTCGGGTGTTCCTCAAGTGCGAGTGCGTAGAAAACATGGTTACCGTGGGCGCGTGGGTGGAGCAGATACATGTGTGGGTGGGGCTGGGGATGAAGAAGCAGTCGCCGTGGGCGCGTGGGAAAATCACAAGTGGAGGTGGGATAGGGGAGGATGGGTTTCGTGAAACATGGCTATTATGTTAGAACTCAGAAGTATGTAATATTTTTTTTTCTGTTGCAACGCACGAATATTTTTGCTAGTGATGTTTAAACTGCATATATTGGTCCGGATTAACTGTGATGTATGCTCATTTGTTCGGGGGGAGGGGAGGGGGTGGCAAATTAGTGCAGCAGCATCTGCGAAGTGAACTCCTCCTTGCTAGTACTAAGTTGGAATGAAAGCTAAGTAAACTTGACAACACCCGGGCCGTGAAAGGCGCGCCCGCTGCTGCAATCAGACGGTGCGGGCCGACCTGGGCTTCCGATCAAACCATCATTCTGAGCGATCTACGTTCGGTGCTCTGTATTGTTCGCACAATTTACCAGCGCATTTACTTTTGAGACCTTTTACAGTACATCAAAGAAATTTGGGCCGTTTATTTTTCTGGTTCGACGTCCCAGATGAGACAATATTACTCAAGATTTCTAGTAGTATATTGAGTTGTGAAGGGTATTTTAGGCAGCTCACTGTTAATCAATCCCACAGAAAGTTCCATGCAAAAACAAGTGGAGGGTAGAGATAGATTTCAAGCTAGTCGTGAGCGATCAGTTCGGCCATCTTGGACCGTCCTCATCTGCGGCGACAGCGCGCCTGTAGAGTTTGCGCGGATGGTCATCGCCCCTGCGCAACCTTCCTTGCTCCGTCAGCCCGTTCTCCGCAGTCGCCTGCGTCTTGTCGTAGCCGGCCGTTGGCAGCTCTCTGCATTGTCGCGCCCAAGCAACCTCCATTGACAACGGACGGCGCGTTGCTTTTCCCCAGTGTGCATGATCCTTCAGCCGCCCTCTTTTGTGTGCATCTGTCTTTCACTTCTGTATGTATGACAGGTAGGCAAAGCATGATCCTTCAGCCGCCCTCCTTTGTGTGCATCTGTCTTTCAGTTCTGTATGTATGACAGGTAGGCAAAGCATTCACCCGAGCGGTGAAAACCTAAAAGAGTGCTATGTATTTCTCTGGTTCTTGGTTGGCAAAGTATTCACCTGAGCGGTGAAAACCTATAAGAGCGAGCGACTCCTCTCCTCTCTCTCTGTTTTCTATTTCCTCTTAAACCTACACAGAGGGCTACAGTCGACCGCAAGGGCAAAGGACCAACGATGAAGTGGTAATTCTTTGATCATCTTCGTCTCCATTAGCATATATAGTAAGTGTATTTTAAATCTATGTTTAAACTTTGTATATTGGTCCAGATTAACTGTCATGTATGCTCGACTCCTCCTTGCCAGTACTATGAAAGGCGCACCCGCTGCTGCAATCAGACGGTGCGGGCCGACCTAGGCTTTCGATCAAACCGTCTACCAAAAAAGAAGATCAACAAACAAGCAAAAACGAAAAAAAAAAGATAAGCAAACAAGCAAAAACAAAACCAAAAAAGAAATAATCAAATCAAACTTTTGGAGAACCAAATCAAAATCCAAACCAAGGCTTTCAAGTTCAAATGAAATTCAAAATAAACAACAGAAATGAAGTACTCCCTCCATCCCGAAAACATGTCACGGGCGTAGTTCATTGATAATTTTGCAAAAAAAACCCTCATGGTTTCAAAAGCATTTCAAACAAATCCCTCCGCCCCGTCTTCTTCCTTTCAAAAGCATTTCAAACAAATCCCTCCGCCCCGTCTTCTTCCTCCGCCCGTCGCCTGCGCGTCGCCAGGGGCCGGTGCCGCCCAGCTGTGTGATTCGCCAGGGGCCGGCGAGCCCAGCTAAGCTCCTCCGCCGTCGCCAAGTACAAGCTCTCACCGCCATCGGCAGTTACCTCCTCCACCGCCGCAGCCCAGACCTGCGCCGCTGCGGTCCCCTCCCGCTTCGATTACCTGCGGGCGTCGCTGGAATCTCCCGCTACGTCTTCCGCGAGGCCGTGCGCGTCCCTCCTCGAGCTCCCCTGCATCCTCCTGAGCTCGCGCACATCCTCCTCGTGCTCCCGTGCATCCTCTTCGAGCTCCGGCGCGTGCGCCGCCGTGATCCCCTATTGGCGTCGCCGGAGCCTGCCTCCATGGTCCGGTGGACCAGGAGCTCGCGCACGTGATCCTCGATCTCCAGCGCGACCTCGTCGATCTCCCACGCCCGCGCACCCGTGCTGCTCCTTCTCCCCTACCAACGCACCCGTGCGGCTGCTTCTCCCCTGTCGCCGGTGGTCTCTGCCCGTGCTGCTGCTGCTCCACTGACCCTGCCCGTGCTGCCGCTGCTCCACTGACCATGCCCGTGCTGCTGCTGCTCCACTGAGCTGCCCGTGCTGCTGCTCCTTGACCCTGCCTGTGCTGCTGTTGCTACTACTCTGCACCCTGAAGAAGGTACAGTAAAATTGTGTGATGGTGATGTAAAACTTCAATTGGTACTTCTGCTTATGATGGTGATGTAAAACTGTATGTGACAAATGGAGCAGAAAAATACTTCTTCTTATGGTGAAGTAGAGTAGCATCTTGATCCAATTGACAAATTGAGCAGAAAAATACTCCTATCCAAATGACGAAATCTACTGAATTCTTGTAAAAATGTCTACTGAATTTGCTCCATGCTCTAAACAGAGTACTCCTATAGTAAAGATGCTTCAAGATGGGCCTCTACAAAAAAGCAATAACAGTTGATTACTAAATTTGTCACAAAAGGTATAGGCTAGAGTTCAGACCTCCCATCATTTTGCATGTTTTGTTATTCAAGGGATGCACCAGGAGGTCTGCAATTTGAGGCTAAAAGTTTCAGAGATGAAAAGTTGCTCTAATCTCAGGAGCATTGAGCCTACATGAAAAAATAATGTCAATATCAGGAACTAATTCACATATGTTGGACAATATCAGGAACTAATTACTGAAGCAAGGAAGTGTTAACTGAACTGAAACTAAATGACCATTTAAAATGACAAACTACTCCTAAGTGTGATGATTGCAACACAAAATCTGCTTCTGAACTGAAATCTGCTCCTGCAGAGAGAGAAACAAAAATAAGCACCAGTTCAACCATGCCAAAGTATTTCCAAACCGATACTCCTAGCAGATCAGCAACACATGTCCTCTGGCTACTCCAAGGATACTATTACAGTGTTACTCCTACTGTAGTTTTTTTCCTGCTGTAGTTGAAGCTACCCCTATTCCTACTTCTACTCTAGCTGCAGTAAGCAATATAGGACAACATGGATCTGAATTAATCTAAATTTAAAGTGCCCAGCGGATACAAATCTGACTGGAAACAAAAATGACAGGACTGGCAGAATTTTGTTTACTGAATTTTGCTTTCAAAATTGCTGCTGATCATGGTCATGGTCATTTGCAATCTTCAAATTTTGGCTTGAACATGATACTTTTTGTTTAATCTGGACATGTGTATGGAGTACTCATGATCATATCTACTCATGATCATAATCTGAAAATTCAGTTAAAATGCAGTGTTAAAACTGTAGATATCTACTCATGATCATATCTAGCAGAACTAGTGCAAAAGTGTTGACAGTAGTACTCCTCCTACTACTTTGTGTGTGTGTATTCTTGTTTGACTAGTGCAAATGCATTTCTTGTTTGACTTGCATACTCATTTTGTGTGTATATATTCTTGTTATGGTACCATGGTGTACTCATCTTTTTTCATTGATGGCAGGAAACATAACTATGGATTTGAACTTGATGCCTCAAAAGGAAGAACATGAAACTATTGATTTGAACATGATGCCTCGAGAGGAAGACGATGAAGGTATTAATTTGAATTTGATGCCTCAAGAGGAGGAACCTCAAGTGGCAGAGAATGTACCTATGGATTTGAACTTGATGCCTCAAGAGGAAGACGATGAAGATATGAATTGGATGCCTCAAGAAGATGAAGGGAAAGAGGATGAAGCTCAAGAGGAAGAGGATGAAGTTATGAATTGGATACTTCAAGAGAAGAGAAGAGAATTGTCAGATAAGGAGAGGCATGGTGTTTACTTCGCCTTGCTGGTAATCGAGCTCAGAGATGGGTCTGTTCAACCAGAAGACAAGCTGCTAGTCTCAAACCTGTTGGACATAAGTGTACGATCTGTTGAAAGAATCTGGGAAGACGCCAAAAAGCAAATTGCCGATGGCAAAGAAGTAGATGTCTCAAGCAAGAAGCCGGGAAGATCTGGCCGAAAGAGAAAGGAGCTAGATCTAGAGAGGACCTCAACAATCCCACTGAATAAAAGAAGAACAATTCGATCTCTGGCACGGTCTCTAGGTGTGGCCCGATCGACCCTACATAAGAGGTTCTAGTTGAATGAGCTCAACCGCATCACAAGCACCGTGAAGCCTCACCTCAAGCTAGAGAACAAGCTCGCGGGATTGAACTTTTGTATGTCCATGGTCGATGACAATTCGATCTCAACTTCTCGAGCTATGTTCAAACCAATGACGAATATGGTTCACATTGATGAGAAGTGGTTTGACATGACGAGAGTGAAGAATAGTTACTATGTACTTCCAGGAGAGCCTAAACCGAAGCGCACCGTGTCAAACACTCACAGCATTGGGAAGGTAATGTTCCTAACAGCTGTTGCCAGGCCTCGATATAACAATGAGGGGGAGCTAACATTCGATGGGAAGATCGACATTTGGGCATTCGTCGAAGAGAGTGAGGCGAAGCGGACAAGTCAGAACAGAACAAAGGGAACAAAAGTGTTGACATCAGTGAAAGTAACCAGGCCTGTGTGCAGAGATTATCTGATCAATAAGGTTATCCCGACAATTCAGGATAAGTGGCCTGACGATGATGAGGGAGCAACAATATTCATCCAACAGGATAACACAAAGCCTCATGTCCTTCCCAATGATGTAGCTTTTCGAGAAGCTGTGGAACAAACTGATCTTGACATCCGATTGCTACAACAGACCCCAAATATCCCTGAGTTAAATTGTTTGTACCTCTGCTTGCATAACTCTCTCCAGTCTCTAACCGACTGCAGGTCACCTACAAACATCCAGGAACTGGTATAGGGCGTGGAAGAGGAATTCGAGAACTACGATCCCGACAAGTTGCACAGAAGCTTTATCACATTAGAGGCAGTTATGTTTGAAGTTATGAAAGACAAAGGAGGAAATCAATATAAGTTGCCCCACTTGCATAAGGATCGCTTTCAGAATGCTGTACTGGAAATAACCAATGTATATTGCGACAGTCGGGTAGTTGTTGATACTAGGGCCACTATAGAAGAAATGGAAATTTCAATAGGAAAAGAAAATGAAAGGAAAGAATTAGCTAGAGAAGGGAAAAGAAAAAAAAAGTAAAGGGAAGGGAAGGGAAGAAGTGGCCAGAGAAAGAATGTAGTCAAGAGGGGGCAAAGAGGCCCTTATGTCATGTAGTCAGGTGCTCCTTGTGTATGTCTTGTGTAATCTTGTGTCAAGAGGGGACAAAGAGAACCTTATGTCATCTCCTTGTGTATGCCTTGTCTAATCCTTGTGTTATTGAATTTGGGTTATTTGGATTAATTGAATTATCTGGGTTATTTAGATTAACTGGATTAATTTGGATTATTTGAATTAATTTGGGTTATTTGGATTTATTTGAATTGATTTGGATTAATTTTAGTTATTTGAATTAATTTAAAATATTTGGATTTATTTGAATAATTTGGATTAAAACTGAATTTGTGCTAACTTACTTTGCAATTTAGGACAATATGGATCTGATCAACAATAGAAAAATAGAAGATGTATTGTCAATACAGATTTGGACTTGTACTCCAAATGAAGCAAAACTCTTACAAATTTTCAGTTTCAATATGGGATAGAAATATAACATCAAGCAAAACTCTTGCAATTTTTCAGTTTCAATTTTCTTGCGAAGCAAGTGCCCCATTTTACAGACTGTCAAAAAGTCATAGTACTCCAAATTAACTTCTGCTTAGTGCTAGAGCAGGTCTTCTAAGCTAAGATCCTAATTAACTTCTAAGTACCTACACAACATAAGATAGTAGTGGTGGTAATCCTTCTGCTAAATGCTAGAGCAGATCTTCTCAGCTAACAAAAGAATATGAGGTTTGCATGGTTTGTATGGTGGCTCCAGTAATAAAATTGTAGATATCTACTGATGATGATATCTCCTTGGGGCCCAGTGGTTGACAATATTACTTCTGCTAGTATTTTCAAGATTCAGTGCCATCAAACACAGAATCAAAGACATAATGTGGGAGTAGTAGTGGATATTTATTGCCCATGCTCATTATTCACTTCACAAGGTTATCTAGTACTCCATCAAAAACAGAATCAAAGATGGCATGGCATGCTTGATGTGATGTAACTAATCTTTGCGCCATAATCTTTGCCATTTTAGAAATGCACTAATTAAATTTCTAAAATGAAGCTATAGATATACAGTGTTCTGTTCTGACAGTAGCTAGGTACTGTAGATATGATAGCTGAAGTTTCAGAACAGAGGAGAAGGAAAAAGTAGGAGTAGTCACTATAATTTCAGTTAACTAAAAACAACAACTCTGCAAGTTGAGGTTTAATTTACAGGAGTATCTTGAACTTTAAAAGTGCAGTCCTAACTTGGATATTTAAAATGCTATTGGGACAGTACTAATTTCAGAGTTCATAGTTCATGACTGAATTTAGAGACAATATAAATCTTACAGAAAACAAAATTATTCAGAGATCGAATGCTTGCAAAACTGTTCAGTTATCTGTGCAAAATTGTCCAGTTAACTGTGCAAATACTCCAAACTCTAAACTAGCAGAACTAGTCCAAATATTCCAACCAGAAAATGAATAGATTTTACACACATTCAGTGAAGTGGTTCAGAAAATGAACAGATTTTACTCACATTCAGTGAAGTGGTTCAGAGATTCACAAAGTTCAGAACATTTGAGTAACAGAGAAGATGGAGATGTAAACACTGACCATCAATGCACATGTTGAGGTGTTCATCTTGTTCTTGCACCGCTGCGTCATAGCAGTAGCTGATTATTCATCTTGTTCTCTGTTCGTACCGTCAGTAGACGCCTTTATCAAACAGAGAACTGACTCACTTCAGGGCAAATGAGAAAAATTTACAACAACAACAACGAGGTGGTCGAGGTCCACGAGGGCGTAGCGCACGGCGTACTTGAAGGCGTGCCCTGCTGGCCACCGGCGCGAGTGCCGGACGCGGCAGCACAGTGCCGACGCTACCGAGGGCAGCAGCAGCCAGCTGAAAATCAGCTCCGTGAAGGCGAAACTCTTGACGTTGGCCGAATAGAGGATCTCGCCCTCACTCCGTCACGTCGACGACATCGTCGTCGTCGACGGCGAGGACGACACCTGGCTGCTCATCGGCCTTTACGTTGTTGTTGGTGGTCCGGATCCGGCGCCTCCGGGCTCTCCGGCGGCAGTTTCGGCGCAGCCGGAGCAGAGCGCGGCGGTAGCTGGGGAAATTGAAGATCTTTTTGAGGAAGGGGGGAGCTTGGGGAGGCAGGCGGGCGGCAACTGCGGCAGCGGAGCAGGAGGCAGCTGCAGCGGGAGAGCGGGGGAGCAGGGGGGCCCATGGAGGTAAGTCTTCGCGTCGCAGAAGTAGGACAGAGTTTAAAAGTTTGAAAAGGTAATACTAGAAAAAATTGAAATGAGCAAGGGGATGTAGCTCAAATGGTAGAGCGCCCGCTTTGCATGCGGGAGGCACGGGGTTCGATCCCCCGCATCTCCATAATTTTACTATTCTTGCGCAATTATTAAAGTACTACTAGGTAATTGCCCATGCGTTGCCATGGAAATGTAGATATGTATAGCTCAAACGACACATATAAATAAATAATCCATTTATCTTTCCCTGAGTTACACCACACATGCAAATGCATGTTCTGCCCTTATTCTACTTTTGGCTCGCCATGAATGGAATATTGTCATCAATCCTTCTCTCCAATTGTCCTTGACAAATATTTTCCCAATTATTATTCTTCCAGAATAATATACATACATGGCCACAATGAATATTATTAGTAATGAACTGATGATGCACAAGCATGGCCTCATCATGTTATTATGTATCTTAATAGCCAAACAAGCCCTTTTTTCATTTATCAAGAAACTAACCTTAATACTGGGCCCAATCATGCAAATACATAAGACCATGCTAGACTAAATAATAAATTCGAATCATCGCATACATACAAATAATTTTTCTCGGTCCGCACGGGGCGACGCGGGCGGCGACGCAACCCTAGCCGCCAAGCCTCCTCCCCCCCCCCCCCCCCCCCCCCCCCCCCCCCCCCCCCCCCCCGCCTCGCCGCCGCGAGAGGGGTCACCGGCGAAGTCCGCGCGGCTGCCAGGGAAGGTGGCGGCGAGGCCGTGCCGCTCCGTCTCCACGCGGAGGGCCTCTGTAGCCGAGGCAGTGGCCCCGGATGGTGCGGCGGCGCCTGCTTTGCGGTGAGCGGCGTCTGCTGGTGCTCCTCCTCCCCACTTGGCCGTGCGGGCGGCGAGTGGTTGAGGCGTTGGGCGATGGTCGAGGCGGGTGGCCTCGTGCCCCTGGCTGCGTGTCAAATCTGGAGGTCTTTTTCCTCCCCCTTCCCTTGCCTGTTCCTCGCTGGATCTGGGTCGTGGCGGGCGTCGGTCGCCGGATCCGTTGAAGGTGGGGTTGCCGGAGTTGAGAGCTCGGACCGGGAGAAATCTTTGACCGGCTTTTCCGGCCACGACGGCGGTGACGCCGGCTGGCGTCGTTCCCCTTCTCGGAGGCGCCGTCGCTCTCCCTTCCCTCTCATACCCGGGTGAAAACCTTTGCCAGTTCTGGTCTAGGCGGCAGCGGTGCGGCTTGCGTCGTCACCTTCCTGAAGGTGTCGTCTTGGGCGAGTTGGGGGTGTGCATTGGCGTTTGGATGTGGTTCTCCGGTGCGCAGCGACATCTCAGTTGGAGATAACACTGGGATTTTTCGCAAGAGTAGCTCTCTGGGGTTGTCCGTAGGCCGGCCGTTTGTGTGTTGCCATGGTGGGGGGAGGGGATAGGGTTCCTCTCCCCTGCGTGCAGCAGCACGGCGTAGGCGATTCAGACATGGATTCTTAATCTAAGCAAAAGTCATGTTCTCAGCTTCAGGTGTTTATCAACTCTGCGATTGTTTCTTCGTTGCCCTCGTCCTTCTACAGCTTCTTCTCTTCGTGTGGTGACCATTGAGCTGCGGTTTGGCCCTTCTCCTGGTGATCTTGCACAGTGGGTTGGTTCGACACTGAGTATCTCCCAAGGCGATACTGAATCTACCGCTCCTTGCTCTAGGGTGAGCTGCTTCAATTTGCGACGGTCCGGCGCCCTTCGATCCAGGGCGAGGGGCAGGGGTCCCCTTCGGAATTGAAGAAGGAAGGTTCGATGATGGTGGTCTCCTTTGGGTTTGATGAGGGCATGTTCATCTTCGCTGAGCGCGATTTCCTCTTGAAGCTCGCTTGCTGTCACTGTTTTGGTGCTTAATTCGCGTCGAAGAGCTCCATCAACATTTAGCTAGACTTCGGCTAGAATATCCTTGTGCTCTCTGTTGTGGTGTGTGTAAGCTGTTTGGAAGCACCTTGTATCTGCCGTTTCAGTTTTCTTTGTTTTCTTTCTTGTTGGTCGTTGTATTTGTTAATTCAAAGCCGGGCTCTTCTGGAGCCTTCGTTCCAAAAAAACTAAATAATAAATTCTTGTGACCAAAACAATGGACAGTGGCATTGCATCACAACTTAAAAAGAAGAAAGTTTTGAAAAGAATTAACCAACTCAGATAGTATATGCTGGAAAAAGCATGGGAATATAAATAGTGCTAGTCTTAAAAGGATAGTTACAATTTTTTTCCAACCTAACTAAGAGTACAACCGGAGACTTAGAATGATGAGTTCCTTCTAGCTCGCAAATGATTTACGTTTTCTGCAATACAGAGAATAATCAGTGCGTATTGAGAGCCTGATTTTTCTAAGAAATATAATCAATATATTCATGGGATGACCCTGACAAAGAGGAAGATGAACAATGAAGCAATTAAGAAACAAGCTAGCTCCCATCAGGCCATTGCACGTATCTTACATGACTGCATCATGCAGGCTAGCTTGCCATCATGCAGATCCCCGTAACTATACCAAGGAAAAAGTACATTACAAATGGCAATCAAGCAGATACGAAACCCAGCAGAAAATTATAAAACATTGAGGACCTCTGTCGCGCCGCCATCTACTTGGAGAAAAGGGCTCTGCGGCGACAATCAACGTAGGTGCGCAGAGGCGATGCGGGTTAGGTGGGCCTCTAGTGTCCTGCATTGTTGTTGTAGACTCTAGGCGAGTACTGGACAACACCATGATTTTACCTTGGTCATGGTGCTCCGGCCGATTCTCCTTGAGGAGGATGGTGGCCTCCCGGCGCGGTGCGAGCGGGATCCTATATATCCATGATGCAGGTACCCTAGATAAGGAAGGGAGAGATATTTATGGAGAGAAAAAATCAGCACGCAGAAAAGGCAAGAAATAAACCAAGATAAGGAAGCGAACAATATGCCCGTGATCACCATGTGAGAATTGATTGCGCTATGCATTGACAAAGAAGAGATTGATTACCATGTGAGAATTGAATGTGTTACCAAAGATTGATCCTGGTTTGTCCGGAAAAAAACAAAACCTGTTTATTCAGGAATTCCTTCCTGCATGTGATCTAGAGGACGATCTTGAGGCGATCTTGAGGCAGACGTCGTCTTCTCTTCCGCTGAATTCGGGAATTCCTTCCTGCATGTGAGACACGGCCTTAACTGCCCTGCAATCTCCGCGATTATATTCCCTACATACACGTGATTGCTTCCTTCTGATGCTAGCACCATTACATTATCGCATGCAGAAATATCGAGAGCAAGAAAATCGCCAGAGATATCGCTCCGTTTTATTGTATTGTATCGTATACTAAACATTCCATCCAGTGACAAATTGATTGCATCTGGTTACCTTACGTGATGATGATAAAACCGGCAGGGGGAAAGAAAATCGCTACAAAGGAGAGGGGGTCGTACGAGAGGTTGGACGAAGAGGGGGCAACGTAAGAGGGGAAACGGAACACTCCGTTTCTTTTAGGTAGTAGAGATTTTTCTCACCTATATTCTGTCAATCTATCTCCATACTATGTTTTGCGCCATTATTAAGGTATTTTTCCTTACCTGTTCTGTAATGTCTTTGCATACCACCATTGATTTCTTTTTTCCTATATCCTATTTTTTTCATGCCGCTGTTCTATATCTGTTTTCAGTATATACACGTAGGAATTTCCTCCTTGGGAGACGTAACATGGTCATTTAGTATCACTTGACATGGGTGGTAAGCTATATAAAAAACAATGAACAATAAGATGGTCATTTAGTTACTATGGAATATATCAATTATGCATATTTGCCTTAATATTACAACAGACACTTAGAAAAAATACTTGCACGAATCTTAACGTAAAATCAATGACATAAGACTTATATGCAATACTTAGAGCATATCTAGACGTGCTTTAACAAAACTGTTGATTCAAATGGCCGAAGCCATGCTTGATTATTATCCATTATTAGTGTGCATTTTGTTACTTCCGGCGTCAAGACAGTTGATATACTCGGGAGGGGATTAGGGGCACGTAGGGTCGGGAAACGCAACCTTAATTTTTTCTAGCTTCAGATTTTCAAATTTTCATATCTTTTGAACCAAATCTAAATTAAGTTTCATTTGTGTATTTGTGTTTCTTTTGATGAGGGCTTTTAAATAAGTTCCATTTTGAACATATTTTAATGAATTTTTAAAACTTTGCTAGGTTTCAACTGCTCAAACTTGGTACGAGCGAACAACGAAAATTTAAGTTTCGAAACCTAAAACTTTAGACTAAATGTGCCCCCCTTCGGAATCCAACGACTCTACCGGTCGCCTTTGTCTCTTTTTATCTTCTTTATCATATTTTTCTGTGCCACAATTCTATATTAGTTTTTAAAGTACATATGTAGGAATTTCCTTCTTGTGAGACATTTACATTTGTACCCCTAATTCCAACCCACTACTCAAATTTACTCCTAATTTCGAAGCATGCTCAAATTTGCCCGTCACTGATACTTGAGTTATCTGTGATGGGCAATGTTTTATCAATGGGGTGTGTAGGGAGGCCCCGGTCCATCGGTGGAAGTCGTAGTTCCCCATCTTGGGGCAGTACGTAGGTCTCCACTAACCCATCACTTCGAACGTTGTAGTGGGAGTGGAAGGGTGTTCAATAATGGTTCCTCCAGCTTCTTTTATGGCTCGGTGGTTCATGCACCATTAGATCCAGTAGCGAGATTGAACAGACATGTAGATCTTCCCTGTCTGCAGCTTCAACTCTTTCGATGGTGGTGGCGATAGTGTTCAATAAAGTCTTGATAGCGTCATCCCGCGGACCAGATAACATGATTGTATGTTTGTTTATTCGGATCCAGTTTCAATTAGCGAAGGTTGGTCAGCCTCGGCCTCATAGGAGCGTGATAGATTGCAAGCTTGTACTGCGTGAGGTGATGCTCCAACCGATGTTGTTTCAGCTAGATCTCGTCTCAAGGGGCGAGTGATTATTATGGCCTTCAAAGCCTCTATGTCGAACCCGTTTGCAGACGTCATTTTCCTTTAATGTTGGTTCAGTGCGATACAATTTTCAATTTCCACGATAGCGTATGATCGGAGTAAGAAGAAGGCTAGTACCATTTCCAATATTTGCAAAAAAAGAGAGTATGATTTCCATTGTAATTTTATTTTTTGGGTGTGGCTAGATCTCAATCGAGTAACCAAGTCTCGGTATAGTAACATAATATATAGAAAAGAAGAAAGAAAAAAATATTTTTTTGCACGGATCTTCATGTAAGATCTCATGTATATAGCATCGATTAAGACTTCGTTAAGTCTCAGACTCTTAGTCGAATGAGATTTAGCAATCCATTTAAAAAATATCAAGTCTGACTCATCAGTCGGAAATATACAGTATTGGTTTGAAATATCACTACTAGGAAAAACCTTATACACAGAGGTATAGCAGTAGCGCTGGATAAAATGGGGCGCTACTGCTACTTAGCAGCAGCGCGGGGCAGCAGAAGGCGCTACTGCTATGAACATAGCAGTAGCGCGGCCGGGGCGAAGAGCGCTACTACTAAAATTACCCCACCGTTGCCGCCAGGCTAAGTGTAGCAGTAGCGCTTTCCTATGAAACACGCTACTGCTAGGTAGTTTAGCAGTAGTGCTTTCTCCTAAACCGCGCTACTGCTAATCCAGCCTTATCCCCCGCGCGCCCGCCCGTTTTCTCATCTCCTGTCTCACTGTCGCGGACGTTGTCCTCCTCCTGCCATCGCCCCCATCGCCACATTGCCGTCGCCGTCGCCGCATTACTGTCGGCGTCGCCACCATCCTCCGGCCATGGTAAGCCTCCTCCTTCTCCTCTTCCTCCTCCCTCCTCCGCCCCACTCCTCCCTCCTCCCGTCGCCCCCCTGCTCCTCCCTCCTCTAGCCGCCCCTCCTCCCTCCACAGCCCCCACTCCCTCCCCCTCCTCCATCCATAGCCCCCACTCCCTCCCCCTCCTCCATCCACAGCCCCTTCTCCCTCCATAGATTTAGTTGATAGTATAGATAGGTAGAATGTAGGTTTTTTCAATAGTATAGATAGGTAGAATTTTGTAGAATGTACATAGAATTTAAGTGTTTAATAGAACTAGCTTATTTATAGTAAGTGATTAATAGAACTATTTGAATTAGTAAGAAAATTAATTATTTTTATTTATAGTAAGTGCTTAGTTGAATTAGTAAGAAAATTAATTATTTTTATTTATAGTAAGTGCTTAGTTGAACTAGTTGAATTAGTAAGAAAATTAATTATTTTTATTTATAGTAAGTGCTTAGTTGAACTAGTTGAATTAATAGAACTAGTTTATTTTTAGTAAGAAAATTTTAGGTATAGAAACTTTCTGTAATTATGTTTTTCAATATAGAAATGTATTGAAAAAATTAATTATTTTTATGTCATTATCACTTTGTCATCAAAGAATGCTATATGAGATTTGATGATCTAAAATTTTACTCGATGGAATATGCAGGCTTTGTAGAGTCGTGTCTCCTTGGAGTGATCGTCATCCGAGCTACCTCTACTTCCTCTACACCTGAGTTGGTGAGCTAAAATTCCACATCATCCTTCTCCACTCCTCGGTGTGTTGAATAGAGTAAAACTAGGGTATTTAGTCAGTGAGCTCATGTGCGGATGCTTATGATAATTGATTCGGATGGAATTGCAAGTTTAAGCATCGTTGTATGTGTATGAACATCTTTGTATCGCAGGGAAAATCTGAGTGGCCTATGTTTTTCCAGAGTGTTGATTCATTTTCGTTCCGGAAAATTTCAGGCGCTCAATATGTCCTATTTTAGCAAAGGTCATGCCGGATTTTTCCGTGAATTCAAGCATGACTTGTGCTAGAATATGTAGGAAATATCGAGTGCCCCGGATTTGCTAGAAAGAGAATTAAACGACATTTATCGTGGAGGTCGCTTCTCCTTCTTCTCTTTGTGCTAGACCTTTGTTATGCACTACAGGAAGAAGGAGTAGCGACCATCATCGATGGTCGAAAAATCGGAGAGGGAGTGTCCATCATATATGAGAGAAGAAGAATGTCGACTGTTGTCGTGGGGGTCGCTTCTCTTTCTTTTCCTTGTGCTAGATATTTGTAATGCACTAGGGAAAGGAGAAGTAGCGACCATCACCGACGGTCGCAATACCAGAGAGGGAGTGCCCATTGTCGGTGTCAAAACCGGCGGATCTCGGGTAGGGGGTCCCGAACTGTGCGTCTATGGCGGATGGTAACAGGAGGCAGGGGACACGATGTTTACCCAGGTTCGGGCCCTCTTGATGGAGGTAATACCCTACGTCCTGCTTGATTGATCTTGATGATATGAGTATTACAAGAGTTGATCTAACACGAGATCGTAGAGGCTAAACCCTAGAAGCTAGCCTATGGTATGATTGTTGTTGTCCTATGACTAAACCCTCCGGTTTATATAGACACCAGAGGGGGCTAGGGTTACACAGAGTCGGTTATAAAGAAGAAGATCTACATATTCGTATTGCCAAGCTTGCCTTCCACGCCAAGGAGAGTCCCATCCGTACACAGGATGAAGTATTCAATCTTGTACCTTCATAGTCCAATAGTCCGGCCGTCCGGAGACCGCCTAATCTAGGACTCCCTCAGTAGCCCCTGAACCAGGCTTCAATGACGATGAGTCCGGCGCGCAGATTTGTCTTCGGCATTGCAAGGCGGGTTCTTTCTCTGAATACTCCATGGAAGATTTTGAACACAAGGATAGTGTCCGGCTCTGCAAAACAAGTTCCACATACCACCATAGAGAGAATAATATTTCCACAAATCTAATCTGCTGACACGTTTTGCAACATGACATCATGCCATGGCCCGGTCATTATTCGAACCGTTTTTCTCGACCAGCACTGCACATATCGCGAGGCGGTTTTCTTGACACGTCTTGTCGAAGCAGAGATCATGTCCCCTTATCACGGGATTCTCATCAATACGGGTATGGGTAACCCAACCGTGCCATCAATTACGGCGTTCAGGGAATAAGCGATTTTACCAGGTAAGTGGGGAGGCGCATGTTGGGGAACGTTGCAGAAAACAAAAATTTTCCTACTCGTTTCACCAAGATCATCTAGGAGTTCATCTAGCAACGAGTCATCTAATGCATCTACATACCTTTGTAGATTGCGCACGGAAGCGTTCAAAAGAACGGTGATGATGTAGTCGTACTCGACGTGATCCAAATCACCGATGACCAGCGCCGAACGGACGGCACCTCCGCGTTCAACACACGTACGGGACGGGAGACGTCTCCTCCTTCTTGATCCAGCAAGGGGGGAGGAGAGGTTGACGAAGATCCAGCAGCACGACGGCGTGGTGGTGGATGCAGGGCGTCACAGAAGCAGGGCTTCGCCAAGACTACGAGGGAGAGACGTAACGGGGGAGATGGAGGCGCCAGGGGCTGGTGTGAAATCTCTCCTCTCCCCCCACTATATATAGGGGTGCCATGGGGGGGGCGCCGGCCCTAGTAGATGAGATCTACTAAGGGGGGTGGCGGCCAAGGGGAGGTTTCCCTCCCCCCCAAGGCACCTAGGGGTGCCTTCCACCACATGGACTCTTCCATGGTGGAAACCCTAGGCGCATGGGCCTATAGGGGCTCGCGCCCCAGCCCACTATGGGCTGGGTTCCCTTCTATTTCAGCCCATGGGGCCCTCCGGGATAGGTGGCCCCACCCGGTGGACCCCCGGGACCCTTCCGGTGGTCCCGGTACAATACCGATAACCCCGAAACTTGTCCCGATGCCCGAAACAGCACTTCCTATATATAATTCTTTACCTCCGGACCATTCCGGAACTCCTCGTGACGTCCGGAATCTCATCCGGGACTCCGAACAACATTCGGGTTTCTGCATATACATATCTTCACAACCCTAGCGTCACCGAACCTTAAGTGTGTAGACCCTACGGGTTCGGGAGACAAGCAGACATGACCGAGACGACTCTCCAGTCAATAACCAACAGCGGGATCTGGATACCCATGTTGGCTCCCACATGCTCCACGATGATCTCATCGGATGAACCACGATGTCGAGGATTCAATCAACCACGTATGCAATTCCCTTTGTCAATCGATATGTTACTTGCCCGAGATTCGATCGTCGGTATCCCAATACCTCGTTCAATCTCGTTACCGGCAAGTCACTTTACTCATACCGTAATGCATGATCCCGTGACCAAACACTTGGTCACTTTGAGCTCATTATGATGATGCATTACCGAGTGGGCCCAGCGATACCTCTCCGTCATACGGAGTGACAAATCCCAGTCTCGATCCATGTCAACCCAACAGACACTTTCGGAGATACCCGTAGTCTACCTTTATAGTCACCCAGTTACGTTGTGACGTTTGGTATACCCAAAGCACTCCTACGGTATCCGGGAGTTACACGATCTCATGGTCTAAGGAAAAGATACTTTGACATTGGAAAACTCTAGCAAACGAACTATACGATCTTGTGCTATGTTTAGGTTTGGGTCTTGTCCATCACATCATTCTCCTAATGATGTGATCTCGTTACCAATGACATCCAATGTCCATAGTCAGGAAACCATGACTATCTGTTGATCAACGAGCTAGTCAACTAGAGGCTCACTAGGGACATGTTGATGTCTGTTATTCACACATGTATTACGATTTCCGGATAACACAATTATAGCATGAATAAAGAAAATTATCATGAACAAGGAAATATAATAATAATGCTTTTATTATTGCCTCTAGGGCATATTTCCAACAGCGCATCGCCTCCTCCGCCCTTATAAAGGGACAAAGATTCACCCTTTTTACCCACGCCTTCTTCCTCCTTGCTTATCCATTCTCGCGCACTCGAGCTCCAGCGCCCAAGTTCGCGTCTTTCTTCTCAAACCACTCCAAGCATGTCCGAAGTGGGAGGCAAGTGGATGGTCTCCTCCGTCACGGAGGAGCACATCGCAAAGCTATGGGAAGCCAGATATCTGGCCGCGGACATCGCGCGCCGGCTACCGGATGCGGGGCAGGTCATCCCTACGCCCGCATCCCATGAGAGGGTAGTTTTCCTTACCCACTTTGTCCGCAGACTGGGATTTCCCCTTCACTCGTTTGTCCGCGGGCTCATGTTCTACTACGGGCTATATTTTCATGACCTGGCCCCCAATTTCATCCTCAACATCTCGGTGTTTATCGTCGTGTGCGAGGCCTTCCCCCGCATCAGGCCCCACTTCGGCCTGTGGCTGAAGACCTTCAATGTTAAACCGAAGGTGGTGGTCGGCCAGCAAGCGGAGTGCGGAGGTGCCATGGTGGGAAAAATACCTAACGTCACCTGGCTCGAAGGCTCCTATGTGGAGACCATAAAGGGGTGACAATCGGGGTGGTTCTACATCACCGAGCTGCGCGACACCAACTGGGTGGCGGCCCCCAAATTTCGATCCAGAATCCCCACGCGGCTCACCTCCTGGAAAGAGAAGGGCCTGTCCTGGGGTTCCCCGATAGAGCTGACCGGACTCCAGACCTGCATCAAGAACATGATGAGCAAGAAAATCAAGCTCGTCAACGTGGTCCAGGTCATGCTCTTCCGCCGGATCCTCCCGTGTCAACGACGGGCATTCAATTTGTGGGAGTTCGACCCGGCCAAGCACCAGACGCTGCGAGAGCTCTTCGACACGACGCACAAGGACATCTAGAAGGTGTTGTTCAAGGGCGCCGAGGTACCTCCTCCCCTTACCGAGGACCGTGGACTCAGCGCAAAGTGCCGTGCCAATCTGGTAAGTTTTTATATCTCACAGGATATATATTTGCCCCAGTTCAATCATGTGCGGGATCTAAGCTTCCATGCCATTAACAGGACTAGGTAGAGACAGCGGAGCAACTCAATTGCCCAGCCCCTCTGCCTGAAGATCCTGCAGATGCTCTCCTAACGGAGATGCTGGTTCCGGAGCCTTATGAGGTGCCGGTGAAGAAGGCCCAGAAGAAGGCCCAGGGACCCGGAAGGGTCTCCGGCGCAAGGTTATATCGAACTCATCGTCCGATAACTCCGACGCGCACTCCTCCCACGAAAACGAGGAGGAGGAAGAGGAAAGTTCCCCTCCCCTAGCCGGGGGAGATAAGAAAAGGAAGGCCGCCCTAACCGGGGAGGCCGAAGGGTCCAAGAAGGGAAGGACCCTCCTTCTGGACTGCTCCACGACGGCCGCTTGCAGCGGCGACGAGTGGTTACCCAGGGAGAAGCCCCTGGAGAAGTCGTAAGTATCTGGATACCATAGTAATTCATGGTATGTTTTATTGCACTGCTTCTCCTTATGCCGAATATGATTATGCAGTCTGTACCGAGCCCATCTTGACGTATCTTCGTCGGACGGTTCTTTGGACTCGTCGGATATGAATAGCGATTCACTTCCGACCGCCTCCACCCCTTGCCCTAAGAACAACGTCAAGGTGTTATCTAGAAAGGCACCGAGCCAAGGGGAGGTAGTCCTGGGGGCTCCTCGAGGCGACCTTCCGGACCCTGGGCGCAAAGGGAGCAAGACCCCCGCGGGCTTCAAGTTCGGCCCCCAGCCGAACACTGCGCTGGAACCTTCAGTGGTTCCGGACTCCGCCAAGCGATCCCCCGTTAAGGGGGGCAAGCCGCCCGTGCCGGTGGCTTCTGTCTATCCAGAGGCACCGGACAACTTGCTGGAAGCGCTTCACGGCGCTTCCATCGACGAAGAGCACCGCACTATCATGAGTGCGGTGATCGAGAAATTTCAGTTCGCCAAAAACGGACTAACTGAAGCTTGTGCCAGCCTCCTAACAGGCTTTGAGGTAAGCAATCAAAATATAGGAAAATATCACCGCATAGACAGTAGCCCCTGATGCTCTGTTTGGCGTTCGCAAAGAAAGGCCGAATAGAGGATCAAATAATGACTCGGGAGTCTAATCAGAATATGTCTATGTGCATATGCAGGCTTCACTGCTGGCCGCCGCCGCGCGTACTGCAGAGGTCGCTGTACTGAAGCAGGACCTTGAGCGGTCCGAAGAAGAGCTCGGCCTTACCAAGAGGCAGCTCGAGGAGAGCAAAGGTAAGCAATACCTTGTCTATATATTAAAAAGAAATTTGGTCGTAAAGTAATAGGATCAATGAATTTGCCAGGGGCCACAACCGAGGTGGCGACCCTGAAGAAGGCGTTGTCCGAGGCCGAAGACAAAGCGGCCAAGGAGCGCATTGAGCGGGAAAAGCAAGAAGCCCGGGTAGGCGAGGTGCAGCAAGAGCTCGAGGCTCTTGCCAAAAAACATGAGTCCTTGGAGCTTGACTCTAAGACGCGAGAGTCCAAACTTGCGAAGGCGCTCGAAAGCGCACGGAGCGCCAAGGCTGAAGCCCACAAGGCCATCCAGGAAATGGATGCGGTGAAGAAGATAGCAGCGGGTAAGGCATTCATTATGCAAAGCAAGCATGTGAAGGAAACTTTCCCTTTACTTACCCGAGTTCGGAGCTCTCCAAGAGCGTTCACAGATCTTCCCCGTAGTGTACTGGATGCCGCGGAGTTTTACCGAGCTGAGGAGGCGAGCTCAACGGAAAATTTGTTCTGGTCTCAGTATACTAGGACCGAACACCCAATGCCCTTGAGCGACCAGCTGAAGCAACTGGTCGAGCTTCACAAGGCGGCCGAACAGGCCATGACGGGTCTGATAGTCCGGATGTGGCCTGGCGATCCCCTGCCTAGCAGCTACTTCGGTCTGGTGAGGCGGCTTGTGGACGCCTGCCCACGGCTTGACGTCATAAAGCGGTCCGTCTGCATCGAGGGTGCACGCAGGGCTTTTGCCCAGGCGAAGGTGCACTGGGCGAAGCTGGACGCCGTGAAGCTGGTAAAGGAGGGGTCGTCGGAGGGCAAGGAGCATCGCTGCCCCAAAATGTATTATGACAGTGTCCTGAAGGGTTCCCGCCTTGTGGCGGAGGAATGTGCCAGAGATGTAATTTTTGAATGAACATGCTCATGTGATCCTATAATGTGAAACGAGTTCATTTGCTCTATGCAACGCTTTTTGAATTTAAAATATTACCTTTTGTGCGGCCGTTTATAAAATCTGAGAGTTGGCCAGTCGTCGGCTTCTGCCCCCATGTAACTAGTACTGGGGTGTTCGGGATAAACCTGAGCACTCTTTATCCCAATTTTGGGTCCTTCGAGGGAGGTGTTCAGCACAATGAACTAGGCAATCGGACTATAAGGCTTTATCACTCTCACTTAGCCATAGAAGTCTACAATTTTAAATTTTGGCGAAGCCCCTAGTATTCGGAAAGCCAAATTTGGGGCGCTATATACGCCTAAGTCGGGCAAGGCCGACTCCTCGCCCGAAGCGGAAAAAGTCTTTAAGGACTTCAGACCTCTCGAACAGCCACTAGCTCTCGCCTTATCATGACAGTCAGTTTTTGGCTTTCTCTACTAAGGTGCTCGTCCGGAAGAACCGGGACACAATCGTAGTAGTTCTCCCCGCGCTACCTTAGCCGATATTGCGGAACGTAAGGTACCAAAACATGGGAGCCGGGCAAACCCAACTATTGACCCAAGACATGATTCGGAGCTGATGCATATAATGCTATAAGTTCGGGGTGCCGCACTGTCGAAAGTGTTCGGCCTTCTCACGCCGTATTATGGGGTAAATGAAAGCCCCTGGCGTACTGACCGTACCAGAATGTACTGGTGCAAGTTGTTGTAAATGAACATATTAGAAAAAAGGGATGGATAATGCAATAATAGACTAATGCTATGCATTGTTATTTAAATAATACGTCGAAGCTTACTGATACAAGTAGTGCAATAAGCGAAAAATAGGACTATTTGACATGTCCTATCCAAGGCCAAGCTGCGTAAGGATAGTAAAAAGCGGGTATATCGATTATTATGAGAGACCACCTGGGGGTTCCCTTGTACGTCTTAGTTTCTTGCCTCCTTGGTTGTTCCTTCCTGTAATGTGTCCGTCAATCGTACTGTCGGAAAGGCTTTCAGAGAGTAAGGTCCTGAAAGAGAAAAAATGATAAAGGTATGCAGCCCCTAGGGAGGTTAAGCCGCGTTGCGGGACGTGCCCTGATCATGCCCCAGACTATGCCCATGGTATTTTCAGTGCGTAATTATGTACGCGCGGCACAGATTTCGTCGCCTGACTGGGACTGGGACGGGGGCCGAATTGCTAGGCGAGCTCTGAATGTGCCAGGCGATCCTGTTGCAGTTTAATCCGGATTCACTTGACGGTGTCCAGGGGCTGTATCGCCAAATTGGCGGTTTGCCTTAAAAGGCTACTTTGTGCTTCTGCTGCGAGGGCCGCAGTGTGCTCTTCCGTGCGGAGCGAGCGTTCTGTGTTTCCATTGACTGTTATGACCCCCCTAGGTCCTGGCATCTTTGAGCTTGAGGTATGCGTAATGCGGTACCGCATTGAATTTTGCAAATGCGGTTCGCCCGAGCAGTGCGTGATAGCCACTGCAGAACGGGACGATATCGAAGATTAACTCCTCGCTTCGGAAGTTGTCCGGAGATCCGAAGACCACTTCCAGTGCGATTGAGCCCGTGCAATGGGCCTCTACACCTGGGATGACGCCCTTAAAGGTGGTTTTGGTGGGTTCGATCCTCGAGGGATCTATACCCATTTTGCGTATTGTATCCTGATAGAGCAGGTTCAGGCTGCTGCCGCCGTCCATAAGGACTCGAGTGAGCTGAAATCTGTCGATGATTGGGTCTAGGACCAATGCGGCGGATCCGCCATGACGGATACTAGTGGGGTGGTCCCTGCGATTGAAGGTGATCTGACAAGCGGACCATGGGTTGAACTTTGGGGCGACGGGCTCTATCGCATAGACGTCCCTTAGTGCACGCTTCCGTTCCCTCTTGGGAATGTGGGTTGTGTATATCATGTTCACTGTCTTTACTTGTGGGAGGAACCTCTTCTGTCCTCCCGTGTTCGGCGGTTGGGGCTCCTCCTCGTCATCACTATGCAGCCCCTTGTCCTTGTTTTCGGAATTCAACTTGCCAGCCTGCTTGAACACTCAGCATTCTCTGTTGGTGTGATTGGCTGGCTTATCGGGGGTGCCGTGGATTTGAAATGAGCGATCAAGTATGCGATCCAAACTGGACAGGCCCGGAGTACTTCTTTTGAATGGCTTTTTCCGCTGACCGGATCTAGAGCCTCTGAATCCGGCATTGACCACCGTATCATCGGTGTTATCACCGTTGTTGAAGCGCTTTTGTCTGTTACGACATGGTCTGTCGTTGGCATCTTTGGTATCCGGAGTGCCCGGATTCCTTGATGTGTTGTTGCTGCGAGCCAGCTAGCTATCCTCGCCCGCGCAAAAGCGGGTCATGAGTGTCGTGAGGGCTGCCATAGACTTCGGCTTCTCCTGGCCGAGGTGCCGAGTGAGCCACTCGTCACGGATATTATGCTTGAATGCCATTAAGGCCTCTCCATCCGGACAGTCGACAATTTGATTTTTCTTAGTTAGGAACTGTGTCCAGAATTGTCTGGCCGATTCCCCTGGCTGCTGAGTTATATGGCTCAAGTCATCAGCATCCGGTGGTCACACATAAGTGCCCTAGAAGTTGTCAAGGAATGCGTCTTCCAAATCCTCCCAACTGCCGACGGAGTCTGCTGGCAAGCTATTCAGCCAATGTCGAGCTGGTCCTTTGAGTTTTAGTGGGAGGTACTTGATGGCATGCAGATCATCACCGCGAGCCATGTGGATGTGAAGGAGGAAATCCTCAATCCATACAGCGGGATCTGTTGTACCATCATACGATTCGATATTTACGGGTTTAAAACCCTCCGGGAATTCGTGATCCATAACTTCATCAGTGAAGCATAGGGGGGGGGTGCGGCGCCTCTGTGCCGGGCTATATCACGACGCAGTTCATATGAGTCTTGTCTGCTATATTCGGCCCGGCTGAATTTACTTTTAGTGTATCTAGCGCGACGGTCATCGTCCCGCATTGGCGCGCGCCCCCGTGACCCGTATATCGACCTTGCATGTTTTGCCCTGCTGTCCAATACGTCTCGCAGGTCCCGTGTGTTCCCCCGGGCCTTGGTATTTTTGTTCGAGTGGCGGCAGGGTGCAGGCTGAACTTCAGGCTGAAACACCTCTCTGGCTCGGCCACTAGGTGGCCGGTCAGCCGCATCGTACACTGGTGATGTAGGTTCCAATGCTTCCTACTCGAGGTGAGGTAGCAACCTGTGCTTTGGGTAACTCTTGGAGGGGCGCTCGAGTTCGTATTCCTCGGTCGCAAGGACTTCGGTCCATCTGTCTGCTAGCAGATCTTGATCAGCTTGAAGCTGTTGTTGCTTTTTCTTCAAACTATTTGTTGTGGCCATAAGCCGGCGCTTGAAGCGCTCCTGTTCGACGGGATCGTTAGGCACGATAAATTCTTCGTCGCCGAGGCTCACCTCATCTTCGGAGAGAGGAATGTAATTGTCCTTCTCCGATTCTCCAACTGTTGCCCGCTCTGGGGGGCTAGCTTGTTCGTCCTCCCGATCTAAATCGTGCTGGAGGGAATTATTGTTGTCTTCAGCACTATCCGGAGTGTTATTGTCTCTTGTGCCGATATCACTACTTTTGCTATGGCGGAACTTAGAGCGGCGCCGCTGACGTCGGCGCTTGGGTTGCTTCTTGGAGGGGTCATCCTCCGTTGTCTCGTCGCCATTGCCTTCTTTGGGGGTGTCCACCATGTATATATCATATGATGAGGTGGAGGTCCAGCGCCCTATGGGCGGTGGTTCCTGTTCGTCTCCTGCATCGTCGTCCATACCGTCGATGTCTTCGGAGTCGAAATCGAGCATGTCGGTTAAATCGTCGACAGTGGCTACTAAGTGGGTGGTGGGTGGTGCTACCTCTTGAGCACTGCGTTGGTTTTCCCGAAGAGGAAGGGATGATGCAGCAAAGTAGCGTAACTATTTCCCTAAGTTTTTTAGAACCAAGGTATCAATCCAGTAGGAGGCTACGCGCGAGTCCCTCGTACCTGCACAAAACAAATAAATCCTCGCAACCAACGCAAATAGGGGTTGTCAATCCCTATAAGGCCACTTACGAGAGTGAGATATGATAGATATGATAAGATAATATTTTTGGTGTTTTTGTGATAAAGATGCAAAGTAAAATAAAGGCGAAGTAAAAGCAAAAGGAAATAACTAAGTAGTAGGAGATTAATATGATAAAGATAGACCCGGGGACCATAGGTTTGACTAGTGGCTTCTCTCGAGAGCATAAGTATTCTACGGTGGGTGAACAAATTACTGTTGAGCAATTGACAGAATTGAGCATAGTTTTGAGAATACCTAGGTATGATCATGTATATAGGCATCACGTCCGAGACAAGTAGACCGACTCCTGCCTGCATGTACTACTATTACTCCACTCATCGACCGCTATCCGGCATGCATCTAGAGTATTAACTTAAAAACAGAGTAACGCCTTAAGCAAGATGACATGATGTAGAGGGATAGACTCATGCAATATGAAGAAAACCCCATCTTGTTATCCTCGATGGCAACAATACAATACGTGCCTTGCTGCCCCTACTGTCACTGGGAAAGGACACAGCAAGATTGAACCCAAAGCTAAGCACTTCTCCCATTGCAAGAAAGATCAATCTAGTAGGCCAAACCAAACTAATAATTCGAAGAGACTTGCAAAGATAACCAATCATACATAAAAGAATTCAGAGAAGATTCAAATATTATTCATAGATAGACTTGATCATAAACCCACAATTCATCGGTCTCAACAAACACACCGCAAAAAGAAGATTACATCGAATAGTTCTCCACAAGAGAGGGGGAGAACATTGTATTGGGATCCAAAAAGAGAGAAGAAGCCATCTAGCTACTAACTATGGACCCGTAGGTCTGAAGTAAACTACCCACACTTCATCGGAGGGGCTTGGATGATGATGTAGAAGCCCTCCGTGATCGATGGCCCCTCCGGCAGAGCTCCGGAATAGGCCCCAAGATGGGATCTCATGGATACAGAAAGTTACGGCGGTGGAATTAGGGTTTTGGCTCCGTATCTGATCGTTTGGGGGTACGTAGGTATATATAGGAGGAAGGAGTACGTCGGTGGAGCAACAGGGGGCCTACGAGGGTGGAGGGCGCGCCTGGGGAGGGGGGTAGGCGCGCCCCCTGCCTCGTGGCCTCCTCTTTTCTTTCTTGACATAGGGTCCAAGTCTCCCGGGTCTTGTTCGTTGAGAAAATCACGTTCCCGAAGGTTTCATTCCGTTTGGACTCCGTTTGATATTCCTTTTCTTCGAAACCCTAAAACAGGCAAAAAAACAGCAATTATGGGTTGGGCCTCCGGTTAATAGGTTAGTCCCAAAAATAATATAAAAGTGGATAATAAATCTCAATAATGTCTAAAACAGTAGATAATATAGCATGGAGCAATCAAAAATTATAGATACGTTGGAGACGTATCAAGCATCCCCAAGCTTAATTCCTGCTCGTCCTCGAGTAGGTAAATGATAAAAACAGAATTTTTGATGCGGAGTGCTACTTGGCATAATTTTAATGTAATTCTTCTTAATTGTGGTATGAATATTCAGATCCGAAAGATTCAAGACAAAAGTTCATATTGACATAAAAATAATAATACTTCAAGCATACTAACTAAGCAATTATGTCTTCTCAAAATAACATGGCCAAAGAAAGTTCATCCCTACAAAATCATATGGTTTAGTCATGTTTCATTTTCATCACACAAGAATGCTCTCATCATGCACAACCCCGATGACAAGCCAAGCAATTGTTTCATACTTTAGTAATCTCAAACCTATAAACTTTCACGCAATATATGAGCGCGAGCCATGGACATAGCACTATGGGTGGAATAGAATATAATGAGGGGGGTTATGTGGAGAAGACAAAAAAGGAGAAAGTCTCACATCAACGAGGCTAATCAATGGGCTATGGAGATGCCCACCGATTGATATTAATGCAAGGAGTAGGGATTGCCATGCAACGGATGCACTAGAGCTATAAATGTATGAAAGCTCAACAAAAGAAACTAGTGGGTGTGCATCCAACCTGCTTGCTCACGAAGACCTAGGGCACTTGAGGAGGCCCATTGTTGGAATATACAAGCCAAGTTCTATAATGAAAAATTCCCACTAGTATATGAAAGTGACAAAACAAGAGACTCTCTAACATGAAGATTAAGGTGCTACTTTGAAGCACAAGTGTGGCAAAGGATAGTAACATTGTCCCTTCTCTCTTTTTCTCTCATTATATTCTTTTTGGGCCTTCTCTTTTTTATGGCCTTTCTCTTTTTTTTCTTTTTTGGGCCTTCTCTTTTTTATGGCCTTTTCTCTCTCTTTCTTTTTTCCTCACTTGGGACAATGCTCTAGAAAATGATGATCGTCACACTTCTATTTATTTACAACTCAATGATTACAACTCGATACTAGAACAAAAGATGACTCTATATGAATGCCTCCGGCGGTGTACCGGGATATGCAATGGACCAAGAATGACATGTATGAAAGAATTATGAACGGTGGCTTTGCCACAAATACTATGTCAACTACATGATCATGCTAAGAAATATGACAATAATGAATGTGTCATGATGAACGGAATGATGGAAAGTTGCGTGGCAATATATCTCGGGATGGCTATGGAAATGCCATAATAGGTAGGTATGGTGGCTGTTTTGAGGAAGATATAAGGAGGTTTATGTGTGAAAGAGCGTATCATATCACGGGGTTGGGATGCACCGCGAAGTTCGCGCCAACTCTCAATGTGAGAAAGGGCAATGCACGGTACCGAAGAGGCTAGCAAGGATGGAAGGGTGAGAGTGTGTATAATCCATGGACTCAACATTAGTCATAAAGAACTCACATACTTATTGCAAAAATATACAAGTCATCAAAAACCTTGGTACTACGCGCATGCTCCTAGGGGGATAGATTGGTAGGAAAAGACCATCGCTCGTCCCCGACCGCCACTCATAAGGAAGACAATCAAATAACACCTCATGTTTCAAATTTGTTGCATAACGTTTACCATGCGTGCATGCTACGGGACTTGCAAATTTCAACACAAGTATTCCTCAATTTCACAACTACTCAACTAGCACGACTTTGATATTATTACCTCCATATCTCAAAACAATCATCAAGCATCAAACTTCTCTTAGTATTCAAAACACTCTTAAGAAGATTTTACTAACTTTGAATACCTAGCATATTAGGATTTTAAGAAAATTACCATGCTATTAAGACTCTCAAAATAATCTAAGTGAAGCATGAGAGATCAATAGTTTCTATAAAACAAATCCACCACCGTGCTCTAAAAGATATAAGTGAAGTACTAGAGCAAAAATTATATAACTCAAAAGATATAAGCGAAGCACATAGAGTATTCTAATAAATTTCAAATCATGTATGGCTCTCTCAAAAGGTGTGTACAGCAAGGATGATTGTGGTAAACTAACAAGCAAAGACTCAAATCATACAAGACTCTCCAAGCAAAACACATATCATGTGGCGAATAAAAATATAGCTCCAAGTAAAGTTACCGATAGAAGTAGACGAAAGAGGGGATGCCTTCCGGGGCATCCCCAAGCTTTGGCTTTTAGGTGTCCTTAGATTATCTTGGGAGTGCCATGGGCATCCCCAAGCTTAGGCTCTTGCCACTCCTTGTTCCATAATCCATCAAATCTTTACCCAAAACTTGAAAACTTCATAACACAAAACTTAAAGTAGAAAATCTCGTGAGCTCCGTTAGCGAAAGAAAATAAAAGACCACTTCAAGGTACTGTAATGAACTCATTATTTATTTATATTGGTGTTATACCTAATGTATTCCAACTTCTCTATGGTTTATAAACTATTTTACTAGCCATAGATTCATCAAAATAAGCAAACAACACACTAAAAACAGAATCTGTCAAAAAAAGAACAGTCTGTAGTAATCTGTAGCTAGCGCAAGATCTGGAACCCCAAAAATTCTAAAATAAATTGCTGGACGTGAGGAATTTATCTACTAATCATCTGCAAAAATAATTAACTAAATAGTACTTTCCAAATAAAAATGATAGCAGTTCTTGTGAGCGCTAAAGTTTCTGTTTTTTACAGCAAGTTCAACAAGACTTTCCCCAAGTCTTCCCAACGGTTCTACTTGACACAAACACTAATTAAACACAAAAAACACAACCAAAACAGAGGCTAGATAAATTATTTATTACTAAACAGGACCAAAAAGTAATAAATAAAAATAAAATTGGGTTGCCTCCCAACAAGCACTATCGTTTAACGCCCCTAGCTAGGCATAACAAGCAAGAATGGGTCTAGGTATTGCCATCTTTGGTAGGAAATTCTTCAATTAGGCATCTACCGTCTTCAGGAATTTCTTTCTTTTTATTAATTATCAAACTTTTAGGCACAAGATCGAAAAATTCATTTGTAGCAAATGGTTCCTTAATGGTAGCAAAAAGATTGGGATGAATACTTATAGATTTGGGATACGCATTTTCCTTACTAGAGGGTTCACCCTTATTTTTAGGAACGTACATAAGCTTGGCAACTTTAGTGGAAGGACTTGGAGTATTCTTTACGGAAGAAAAGGCGGTTCCCAAGTTGGTAATAATATCCTCAAGTTTATCGATCCTAGTAGAATCATGATTTATTTTCTCATTAACTATGGGTTCCTTTTCTTTCCGAGGCCAACTTTGGTTGGTTAATCCGATTAGTTCATCGATGGTCAGCAAGTATGATGGAATATTTTTCAAAGTAACTCCTACTTTAGATCCATATTGAGAGATTCGGTTGTGGATATTTTTATCCAAAATTTCAATTAACTCTACGGTAGCAACCTTATTTTCAATAATTTCAAGCATTTGCATTACATGCTCCAAAGTTAATACAGTTCCATTAACCAAGAGAGGGGGTGAGCCAAATAAATCTATCATAGCATTATAAGAATCAAAAGTATGGCTACCCAAGAAGTTCCCTCCGGTAATAGTATCAAGAACATATCTTTGCCAAGGAGTAATGCCTACATAAAAAATGCGAAGGAGAACGGAAGTACATTGCTTCCTAGTAGATCTATTTTGAGCATTGCAAATTCTATACCAAGCATCTTTTAGATTTTCTCCCTCCCTTTGCTTAAAATTTAGAATTTCATTCTGTGGAGACAACGGAGAAGATAAGGGGCTAGCCATAACGACAAGCAAACAAACTAACACACAAGAAAATAAAAAAGCAAGCGGGCAAAAAGAGGCAAATAGAGAAAGAGAGGGAGGATAGGGAGAGAGAGGGTAAATAAAACGGCAAGGGTGAAGTGGGGGAGAGGAAAACATGAGGCAAATGGCAAATAATGTAATGCGGGAGATAAAGGTATGTGATGGGTACTTGGTATGTTGACTTTTGCGTAGACCTCCACGGCAACGGCGCCAGAAATCCTTCTTACTACCTCTTGAGCACTGCGTTGGTTTTCCCCGAAGAGGAAGGAATGATGCAGCAAAGTAGCGTAAGTATTTCCCTCAGTTTTTGAGAACCAAGGTATCAATCCAGTAGGAGGCTACGCGCGAGTCCCTCATACCTGAACAAAACAAATAAATCCTCGCAACCAACGCAAATAGGGGTTGTCAATCCCTATAAGGCCACTTATGAGAGTGAGATCTGATAGATATGATAAGATAATATTTTTGGTATTTTTGTGATAAAGATGCAAAGTAAAATAAAAGCAAAGTAAAATCAAAAGGAAATAACTAAGTAGTTGGAGATTAATATGATAAAGATAGACCCGGGGGCCATAGGTTTCACTAGTGGCTTCTCTCGAGAGCATAAGTATTCTACGGTGGGTAAACAAATTACTGTTGAGCAATTGACAGAATTGAGCATAGTTATGAGAATATCTAGGTATGATCATGTATATAGGCATCATGTCCGAGACAAGTAGACCGACTCCTGCCTGCATCTACTACTATTACTCCACTCATCGACCGCTATCCAGCATGCATCTAGAGTATTAAGTTAAAAACAGAGTAACGCCTTAAGCAAGATGACATGATGTAGAGGGATAGACTCATGCAATATGAATAAAACCCCATCTTGTTATCCTCGATGGCAACAATACAATACGTGCCTTGCTGCCCCTACTGTCACTGGGAAAGGACACCGCAAGATTGAACCCAAAGCTAAGCACTTCTCCCATTGCAAGAAAGATCAATCTAGTAGGCCAAACCAAACTGATAATTCGAAGAGACTTGCAAAGATAACCAATCATACATAAAAGAATTCAGAGAAGATTCAAATATTATTCATAGATAGACTTGATCATAAACCCACAATTCATCGGTCTCAACAAACACACCGCAAAAAGAAGATTACATCGAATAGTTCTCCACAAGAGAGGGGGAGAACATTGTATTGAGATCCAAAAAGAGAGAAGAAGCCATGTAGCTACTAAATATGGACCCGTAGGTCTGAGGTAAACTACCCACACTTCATCGGAGGGGCTATGGTGTTAATGTAGAAGCCCTCCGTGATCGATGCCCCCTCCGGCGGAGCTCCGGAACAGTCCCCAAGATGGGATCTCATGGATACAGAAAGTTACGGCAGTGGAATTAGGGTTTTGGCTCCGTATCTAATCGTTTGGGGGTACGTAGGTATATATAGGAGGAAGGAGTACGTCGGTGGAGCAACAGGGGGCCCCCCATGGGGGGGGGCCCGCCTGGGGGGGGGGGGGTAGGCGCGCTCCCCTACCTCATGGCCTCCTCTTTTCTTTCTTGACGTAGGGTCCAAGTCTCCCGGGTCTTGTTCGTTGAGAAAATCACGTTCCCGAAGGTTTCATTCCGTTTGGACTCCGTTTGATATTCCTTTTCTTCGAAACCCTAAAACAGGCAAAAAACAACAATTCTGGGTTGGGCCTCCGGTTAATAGGTTAGTCCCAAAAATAATATAAAAGTGGATAATAAAGCCCAATAATGTCCAAAACAGTAGATAATATAGCATGGAGCAATCAAAAATTATAGATACGTTGGAGACGTATCAGGTGGGCGGCGAATTTCTTCGTCGTCCGCATCCCATTCTAGCCGAACATAGTTCGACCAAGGTTCTCCTGACAAGGACAGAGACCTTAACGAATTTAGCACGTCGCCGAAAGGTGAGTGCTGGAAGATATCCGTGGAGGTGAACTCCATGATCGGCGCCCAATCGGATTCGATAGGCATGGGCGTAGGCGGCTCGGAGTCCGTGGCCGGGGACGAATCCAGTGGTTCGGCAACACGGCTCTCATAAGGGGTGAAGTCAGTAGTCGGCTCTATCGCCACTGAGAGTGCAGTCACCATGACGGGGTCTATCCACTCGTCCTCGGATGGCGCACTTTACTCCGGATTGAGGGCCGGAGTAGTTGCAGATGCGATCTCCCGAACACTGTCCGACGGTAGAGCTAGATCATGCTCGTCGTGATCGTGCGGCGCACCAAACATGGGCTCGAATCCGTCGCGCTGGCAGTGTAGTTTAAGTTTCCAAACCTGACCTGACGGCCAGGGGCATAGCTCTTGATCTGCTCCAGATGGCCAAGCGAGTTGGCCCGCAGTGCGAAGCCGCCGAATACGAAGATCTGTCCGGGGAGGAAAACCTCACCCTGGACCGCATCGTTACCGATGATCGAAGGAGCCATCAAGCCTTACAGTGACGGCACAATGAAACTCTCAATGAAAGCACCAATGTCGGTGTCAAAACCGGCGGATCTCGGGTAGGGGGTCCCGAACTGTGCGTCTTAGGCGGATGGTAACAGGAGGCAGGGGACACAATGTTTACCCAGGTTTGGGCCCTCTTGATGGAGGTAATACCCTATGTCCTTCTTGATTGATCTTGATGATATGAGTATTACAAGAGTTGATCTACCACGAGATCGTAGAGGCTAAACCCTAAAAGCTAGCCTATGGTATGATTGTTGTTGTCCTACGGACTAAACCCTCCGGTTTATATAGACACCAGAGGGGGCTAGGGTTACACATAGTCAGTTACAAGAAAGAAGATATACATATCCGTATTGCCAAGCTTGCCTTCCACGCTAAGGAGAGTCCCATCCGAACACGGGGCGAAGTCTTCAATCTTGTACCTTCATAGTCCAACAGTCCGGCCAAAGGATATAGTCCGACCGTCCGGAGACCCCCTAATCCAGGACTCCGTCACCCACCATATACGTGAGATGAGAGTTTAGGAAGGAAGACTCGACAGACATAAAGTCAACCCGTTGCATATTGAGTAATAGTGATATGTGTGTTGAGTTTTCTGGTAGTTGCCTTCGATCGATTTTCAATTAATGTTTCAACTATGAACATAGGAAATGTCTGACGACGAAAAGGATTTTGGTATGTGTGAATACTGCAAAGATGAGCGCAGCCCGTGCGATAAAATTTCGGCCTATGCGGATACTGTAAAGAGAGTTCACTTGAGGACCGAACATGGTTATACTTTTGCCGCAAAATTATACAATGCAGACACATACACCTATTTTGAATGCAAAAACTGAAGAGCACTATGCAAGACATGCATTTGAGCCTGATATGCTTATCACCTTTGATATTCGTCCAGAAGATGATATTGAAGGTACTATCGACATCTGGGTCGATATACAGACACCTCCAGTTCTACCATTATGTGAGTTTCTCAACCATATTTATGTATTGGATATTGTTTATTCAAAAATAGTTGACAACTAATTTCTATTGACAGTTTATTTCCATTCAAGCAAACATGTCCGGCGCTGGGTAGACATGACCTACTACTGTCCCGGGGCTGAACTAAACTGTGAGGAGATAAGTCATTATGTTTTATGGCTTGACGATCTTGATACTGTCAAGACAAATTATTTTTCCGGACTTCAAAATCTTAGTACTCAAAACGTGCGACCACTAGCGTGCATATTGAACTATGGTCACATCTATTTAGGAAAGATGGTAAGATTTTTACTATTTGTGCACAGTGCATCTTTTGCATACATTATTTCTTAATCTAAACTTCATTGCTAAGTATGTTACTATGATGTTATTCAATAGGGACTTCCGATGGTAGTTGTGCTTCATTGGATCGAGGCTAAAGGTCGTATGAAAATAGTTAGCTTACGACCAAGACATCCTACATTGCACATGAGTGCATTCAGAATTTCTAAAAGCGGGCAAGTCTTAATAGTCAAAGACTGAAGCAAAATTGTGAAGGATTGCAGAGAAGTACTAGGGGGCAACAATCAGAAGCGCAGCCCACAATTAGGATACAGGTTCATCTGCATACTTCAATATGATGAATCAGGAGTGCTACACATTTTCTATGCTATTTTACCTGAGAGAAAGCATCAGGAGTGATTAGCTAGCTAGAATGAGTTCGAAGATGATGATGTGCTACACTATGACTATGATGATTAAATAGCTAGCGTTGATGGTAATGACTATGATGATTATTATTAACTAGTGTTGGTGGTGATTAGATAGCTACAATATGATGATTAAATAGTGTTGGTGATAAAGACTATGATGATTATTAGCTAGTGTTGTTGGTGATGGTATGATGCAAGAGTTTTTATATCAATAATATGATGATGATGAGTTATTATATCATTGGGTGAAAGAACCGCGGAACTAATCCGCGGTTCTTTTACCTAGTGATTTAATAACTCATTATAATGTAAAAACAATCTCTAAATTGATATTGTATGAAAACTTTTATAAAGTTGTATGAATACGACATAAAATAAAATAAACAGAATACGGAATAATAGTAATAACGTGGGCAGTGAGACGCGGTACTACTAAGTAGATATAGCAGTAGCGCGGGCTAACAAACGCTACTGATAACCTTTAGCTGTAGCGTGGTACCAGTACCCGCGCTATTGATAGACCAAAAATCCGCGCTACTGCTAGGCTTTTCCTTAGTAGTGTACATGGGTTAACGACCAATCGAATTCTAATCAACTAACTTGATACCTTTAATCCATTTCATCCCTTTGGGTACATCATCACACTCCTTGACGTGCCGAGATAGCTCCTCCTTGTTCACCGCCTTCCCCTGACACTTGACATCGGGCGTCATGTGGAAGCACGGCTCCATGGACACGGCGCGCGCGCACGACATCTCGGGCGCCTTGTGGTCCTCGGCGATCATGAGCATGGTGGGACGCAGCCCCGCGAGGCTGCTGCTCATGTAGCCGAACGTGGATACCCCCATGGTGAGCAGCACGTCGGAGAAGCTGAGCAGTGCAACCGCTGCCCCATTGTCTGCCGCTCCTCGTGGCTCGGCTGGAACACCCCCACCCTGCCGCCGCCCTCCGCCGCGTGCTCATAGTACGTCGACTTGATCCTCTCGTAGTACTCGCCCTGCAGCGACGCGGAGATGGCCTTCGATTTGTTGGAGCCGTCGGCCGCGGCGCTCGTCGTGTTCTCCTCGTCACTGTCGACGTCCGGCAGTATGTGCTCCTGTCGGGAGCACGCCATGATCTGGGTGTACATGTCGTTGACGGGGATGGACGCCCAAGAGAACATCCTGATCTGCACGCCGATCCTCTTCGCATGGGCGAGGTATGAGTGGTACTAGCGCGTGATCATGCCCCACACGGAGTTGGACGGGTGGAACAGGTACCGGCCGAGAAGGTGCAACACGCTCTCCATGGCGGGAACAGCGAGGACCCGCTCTAGTGACCGCAAGGGCAAAGGACCAACGAGGAAGTGATGAATTCTTTGATCATATAGTAATTGTACTTTAAATCTATGTTTAAACTTTGTATATTGGTCCAGATTAACATTAACTATGATGTATGCTCGACTCCTCCTTGCCAGTACTAAGTTGGAATGAAAGCTGTAAACTTGAGAGGAAATAGAAAACATCTACCAAAAAGGAAAATTAGCAAACAAGCAAAAACGAAAACAAAAAAAAAAGATAAGCAAACAAGCAAAAACAAAACCAAAAAAGAAATAATCAAATCAAACTTTTGGAGAACCAAATCAAAATCCATACCAAGGCTTTCAAGTTCAAATGAAATTCAAAGTAAACAAACGAAAGAAAACACAAAGAAGAAATTTAAATTTTATATTCAGAATCAGATGGTAAATCACGGGGATGCCCCACTGTCGTAACAGGCTTATTGGGGCGGGCACCCCTCTCGCATAATTAAGCGAGCCTGTACCACTCCTCATTTCCCTTCGCTGCCTGAAGGATCATGATTTTCCCAGTCGCGCGTCGTCCCTTCTTAAAGACCTCCCTTCAACACGCTCACTCCCTCCGGCCGAGGTGGGACTAATATGACCCTCCAACCTCGCTGAACCCTCCACGCTGTACAATTTTTGTGGAGGCCAATGGTTAAATCTGCACGGGCCATCAGGCGTACACAGGTGGGCTGTGGGCCGGTCATCATATGTTAAACATTGGCCCATGGAGGTTAGTCTTCGCGTCGCAGAAGTAGGACCGTGTCTAACTTTTGATTATGGGAATTTACACAGGAAATATGAGCAAGGGGATGTAGCTCAAATGGTAGAGCGCCCGCTTTGCATGCGGGAGGCACGGGGTTCGATCCCCCGCATCTCCATTTACCATATTTACGCAGCCATTAAGGTATTTTTCCCACCTATTCTGTCAATCTATCTCCATACTATGTTTTGCGCCATTATTAAGGTATTTTTCCTTACCTATTCTGTAGTGTCTTTGCATACCACCATTGATTTCTTTTTTCCTATATCCTCTTTATCCTATTTTTTTCATGCCGCTGTTCTATATCAGTTTTCAGTATATACACGTAGGAATTTCCTCCTTATGAGACATAAAATGGTCATTTAATACCACTTAGCTGTATCAAAAACAATAAACAATAAGGTGGTCATTTAATTACCATGGAATATATCAATTATGCATATTCACCTTAATATTACAACAAGCATTTAGAAAAAGCTTGCACGAATCTTAACGTAAAAATCAATGACATAAGACTTAGATGTGCAATAATTAGAGCATATCTAGATGTGCTACAGCAAAACCATTGATTCAAATGGCCGAAGCCATGCTTGATTATTATCCATTGTTTAGCGTGCATTTTTGACTTCCGGCACCAAGACAGTTGATATGCCAGGGAGGGGATTAGTGGCACGCAGGGTCGGGGCACGCAACCTTAATTTTTTTTGGCTTTCGATTTTTAAATTTTCATATCTTTTGAACCAAATCTAAATTAAGTTTCGTTTGTGTATCCGTGTTTATTTTGATGAGGGATTTTAAATAAGTTCTATTTTGAACATGTTTTGATGAATTTTTAAAACGTCGCTAAGTTTCAACTGCTGAAACTTGGTACGAGCAAACGACGAAAATTTAAGTTTCGAAACCTAAAATTTTAGATTAAATGTGCCCCTTCAGAATCCAATGACTTTATTGGTCGCCTTAGTCTATTTTGCCAAGTCTTTCATGTAACCCGAGTGTTTTTCGCCGAATAAGCCGAGTTTTTATATATAAGCCAAGTGTTTTTTGAGCGGGACTTGGTTTATATCTGGATAAGCCGAGTGACCTATGCAATCCGGGTGCTATTTTGCTGATACTCAGTTTACATTTATATTAGGAGTAATGCTAGAGCTACGTAAAAAATGTTACGTGATCTACGCAGTGAGTAACGTGGAAGGTTTTAACTGGATCAATAGAGAGGAAGGGGTCCACCCCCGTTAAAATCAGGGGGGCCGATAGGTTTAGATAGGAAATTTACGTAGGCCTTCGTAGCCTCTTTCGTAGGTGTAGGATTATGGGAGGGGCTACTTCTTTTTGGGTCAGTCGACTGAACCAAACTCGTTTCACGGCTATAGGTTAGTTGATTGACGTGTTTGCTGAATCCCAAGCCCAGCATGCTCCTGTGCGGGTGGACTCCCTGGCCCGTGTATTACCCATGAAGAAGAAAGAATATAAAAAAACGAACATTGACAATACCCTTTAAGAAGAAAGGCAATAAAAACCACGTAATGGCAAAATTTGCACGCAATTTACATAGAAATTGCGTTTTGTTATAATATACAAAAATAAAGGTATTACATTTAAAGAAAGAAAATGAAATAAAATTAAAATTAAATTAAAACAACATAATACATTTTTCTAGAGAAGAATAAAACCCTTTAAAAAGAAAGATGATAAAAATAAAAAATGAAAAAATGAAATGTTCTAGGGAAGATTGAAACCCTCTAAGAAGAAAGAAAATTAAAAAAACAAAAACAAAAACAAAAACAAAAACAAAAACAAAAACAAATAATAAAGTTTTCTAGGAAAGAATGAAACCCTTTAAGAGGAAAGAAGATAAAAAATAAAACAAATACAAAATAATGAAGTTTTCTATGGAAGAATGAAAGCCTTCAAGAAAACAAAATACAAAACTAAAACTAAAACAAAACAATGAAGTTTTCTATGTAAGAATAAAAAAGAAAATATAAAACAAAAACCAACACAAACTAATGAAGTTTGAGAAAATGAAAACCTTTAAGAAGAAATAAAATTCAAAAATAACTTGCACACAAGTATGCCCTAAAATTGCACTTTTCTAATATGCCAAAAATAGGCATATACAGTTTAATTTTTGCATCTACTATAATTTACACACATGGTGTATCGTACCTGCGTGTATACTTGCTTACAAACACACAAAAAATATCTTTCTAAGAAGAAATGAAGTATAGTGGCATTGGTACCCGAAAGTGCTCATGTGAGCCCGGGCTGCAGTGATCCCGAAATCAGTGCCGACAATTCACCTCGTGATAAGTGCACATGCAGGCATTCGCACAGGTACATTGATTCAGCTATATTCTTTTTTATGTGCTATGGCCCACAACTCAGTTGACGCCCTGGTATTTCCGTCAGTTACCATCAACATGGATCAGATTGAGATGGATGAGGTGGGCCGGTAATATGTAGATTCTGGACTAACGTCCACCGGCAAGCCCATTTCAGAGATGGCCGTCGAGTTAGCAGACGCTGGATCGTGATCCGCATGGCCCTCCTCTGCAACTGCATACTCCTGCAGTTGGATCCCATCATTCAGCTTGTTCGCTACCTCTGCGTCGCTACCATCACCTTCACTCATATCCTGAACACCACACAAACTGTTAACACGCAGGCCAAAATGGTTTTGTAATGGTCAGTTACCATGTGCGCACATAATCTGACAGTGAAGAAAGCACCGAGTGTGCACTCCCCGCCGGTTCAGGATCTGCTCGTTGATTGACTGACGCCTCCGAAGATGCAGCAGCCTGCAGTGTTCACCACATCAGTCTACGCGTACTTACAGTTAGCGAATGGATAATCCCTGGACTGGCAATGCATACCTGAATCAAGAAGTCGCTCCCATGTCTGTATTCTTCAGACTTGCTCACTGCAGATGCACCATGTGAGAACGAAGCTCAACCCATCCCAGACACCCTCTGAAGCCACTGATTGAAGCCACGCAGATGCATCTGCTGCATGTACTTGACACGTGGTAATTCAAATAAAAAAGATCATGCAGAATCTTAAATTTGGGCATGAAATCCCTCTGAACATTGCAACCCTGTAGTATCAATACACTCACACTGAACAAGTCTAATTTATGAATACTAGAGTCATTACCAACTATGCCATAGAATCCATTAAACATTATAAACTGTCAAAACAAGGTCTGATGGAAAGCAAATTATTTTATAAGCACATGTCCAACAAACAAGCTACAAATTCTAATTATACAAATAGACCACAAGTTCATGACATTCCCTGGTCACATAGTTCACACATTTACGTCCGTCTCAGCTCACCCGCCTTATGACAATTGTTTCGACGCCACAATTCTTGCATCTTGCCAGCTTTCGTGGTTGTTTCGGTACATCACCACGATCAGGACAAGTTGTTCTCTTGTGGCCTTGTCGCCGACAAATGCTGCAGAATCTGGTCCGTTTACTCAACCCTCCGTATGGTGCCTTATCCATACTTGTGGTAGGCCTCCCTATCTGCTTGCGCTTAGCTGGAGGTAATAAAACCTGCAAGCATATTTCCCAATTTATGTGTTGAATTGTTGCCACCGTTCTCCATATCAACATGTTCACCTACTATTGCAGCCAACACAACGCCTTCTGACTGAACCTGATTCAGAACATCTCCATTCTCAGCCAACCTGTCCTCCAGTCCTAGGCCGTCCCTCATTTCTGTGTATGGTTTCATTTCAGCCTCACAATGCTTGAACAGTTTTATCATGTGCTCATATGCTTCTACACTACTGTCTCGGTGTCTCCCATCTGCACAAGCTCCATTGCGTGCATATACATATTGAAATGCCTGAAACTAAACGGGTTCTCCTGAGCACGGCCGCCGTTGGTACTGAGTTAGGTGCGGCAATCCTGGGTCCATCTCTTAACTATATGCATGTACTTCCTCACGAACTATGCATTAGGCATTCAGGAGGCACATAATTCTTCAACATGTGGTTCGCACTTTCACTCCGCTATGTACTCGTCATTTTAGCACAGAATACACTTTGAAATAAGGCTTCGCCCACTTGTGTTGGATCTCATACAATTACTTCATGTAAGTGTAGTTCTTCAGGTTGTACTTCTCCACAAGATACTTCCAGGCTTCTTCAAATTCATCTATCGTCACCATGTGATTAATAACCTTATGAAATTCAGGAAGGGAGTCACTCTTCTTTAGTACAAAGGACCCAAGGACTCTTTTGCATTCTTCCGCACGTGTCGTTTGCACCATCTGTGAGTTGTGTCTGTCATCAAGATTTTTATTGCTACTACCATTGCTCGATTTTGATATGAAAATCAAACACATCATTTCAGTGTCAGGTCTGTAATGATCTACGGGAGAAAGTTTTAATATGATTCACATAGCAATTCAGATCATGATACCTGTTTGTGGAGCAGTACCGCCCATTATCCTGATAAATTATGCGAAAACCCACTCAAATGTTTCAACCTTCTCATCACGAACCAGCACACCAGCTAGTATAATGCTCTGAAAATGGTTGTTAACAACCACAAAAGACCAAACCGCATGTCATATAGATTGGCCCTGTAGGTTGTATCAAATGTTACTACATCTCGGAAGAAGTTGTACTGCAATTTGCTGCTGCCAGTTGCCCACATTACAGTGTTGATCCTTCCTTCTTTGTTTGCCTGAACTCGACATGTGAACTGTGGATCCTTTGAGCATAGTTCCTGGAAGCAATTATGCTGTACACCTTTGCTTTTGCTTTCCTGGCGTCATCTTCTGCTTGCTCACGACTAATTTTGCCACACAGACTACGCAATGCTCTTTTCGTGAACTGGTACATTTTCCATCCTGCCAAAGAAGCTCCCAGTTATGATGTACACCTTTGCAAGGTTAACTGTTCTGCCACAATTGCTTAACTAGATCCCTGCTGTACATGTTGATATGCTTGTGCGATGGCCAGTGTATTGTGTGTCCATAGGAGGGGGACAACAAATGGTTGTGCTCATCACGATGCTCCGCTATGTACCACCCATTGTCCTTCGAACGCAGCAATCTTGTAAGGGCAGGGCACTCACACCGACAAGTGTGTGTATTTTCAACTATTGGTTTCCCCTGAAAATAGTTTGATCAGCATGATTTCAGTTATTCATGGCAAAAACGATAAATGCCTAAATCAGAAACTTTGAAAAATGAACACAAAAAATTCATACCGTGCAGCCACATACTATCTCTTGCATGCATTGTCCGGTATACGTTCAGCCTGCTCTTCCCATATCTGATTCCGAACCGCCTCTGCCTAGTGCGGCAGCCCCAATTCAGACCTTGCATTGTCGAGAAAGTATGCCAGAAATTTTCAGTTCATTTGTATAGTTCAGTACGCCTTGAAACTACATTCACTAGTAATTTTGTAAATACATATTGTGCAGACTTAGTTATCTTTACCCAAGTGGATATACACTTTGTTGTTTAGACACTAGTATCTATAACAGTATGTCTCCTAATGATGCCACATATAACTTTTCAGTTAATTCGTACCAACAACATATTCAGATTTTTACTACAGTATATATGATTTACTGTCAATATATCATGTGTGGTCAGCACAATGCTTAATGACAGACAAACCTAGTTCCCACCACTAATCTTCGTACCTTTGCGTCCATCCAGATGTTTTTTGGTCAACTTGCTGGATGGAGTGCTCTGAAGCTTGAGGTTTGTCTGCACTGCCTGCCCCTGGATCAGCGCCCTCGGCACAAATCTGGCCATCAGCACTCGACACCGTCCTGGCCGGCAGCTCTACGACCGGCAGCGTCCTCACGGTGCCTCTCCATGATCAGGTTGTTCCCGTTCACCTCTTCTAGCAAAGTCCTGCTGCTTCCAAAGATAGGAGGCAGCCAAATCAGATCTCTGACAAGTTTTCTATAACAAAATGGTGTCCAGTGAGCAGCAGCAGCAAGCAGACCCATACATGCATCAAGAATTCCATGCTTCCCTCAGCTGGTCGTCACCTTGTTGCACCAGATTTCTCCACGGGGTCGCCGCTCTCGGCAATGGAGGAAGCGAGGTCTGGAGGTAGGAGGTAGATGCTGCCAACGACCAACCCCTCTAGCGCATTAACTCCGGTCACTACCGCCGTTACCGGCCAGCGCCGGATCTGATCCACGGATCAGGACGCCGGCGACATGTCGAGCCACGGCTCTGCCTCGTTCCGTCCATGGCGTGCAAACGTCCGTGTAACCAGGGACCCGCAAGGCAGGTGCGTATACAGTTGTATATCTGGATTAATCTGTCCCACATGGCCCCTCGACCTGACGCTACATTGAATTATCCAAATCACAATGCAATACCTGACGTATGAGATTCCGAGCTCCTGTGAGCTCGTGATCACATACTCCACGTCCCATTGATACCACCCTTTAAGAAGAAAGAAATCAAAAAATAATGACATAATTTGCACACAATTTACACATAAGTTCTACATTTGTAGTTATGTAAGAATAAACATATTATAGTGAATTTTACATAAAACAAAAAATTTAAACAATGAACGAATAAGTGGCATTGTTATCGTCCTTAAAAACATGAAATGAATTTAAAACTAAACATAATAAAACAAATAAAGTTTTCTAAGAGAGAATAAATTAGCGACATTGAAATTACTCTTAAGAGGAAAGAAAATAAAGAAAACTTGCACACAACTTTGCACTTTTTAAAATATGCAGCGAATACCCATATAATAATGCAACTTTAGCAGTCTAGTACAATTTACACACATATTGTATTGTACTTTCATGCATACATACACATAATAATAGAAAAATCTATTTAATTAGCAAAAAAGTGCACAAAACAATTAGCATTGGTATCACCCTTAAAGAATAAAGAAAATGAAAAAAGAAAAAAATTTCACACAATTAGCACAAAAATGCACTTCTTATAATATGTAGAATAAATATATAAGAGTGAAGTTTCTGTACTCTGATGTAATTTGTAAACGTAGTACTTGCATGTATACATTCTCACGCACTCAACATCCAAAAATACACGTAAAGAAGAAAAAAACTCAACAGAAAAAAAAATCATAGACATGCAGTAAACAAAAGTAAACACATGAAAAGAAAGCATACACACACCAAAATCCAGCCCAAGAAGAAAATTGACTGACCCAAAATAGGTGTCAATCGAATCTAAACAACCCAATACCACCAGCAAAATTTGACAGAAAAAAGAAAAGCTACACAAATTTTAAAGCACAATCCAAGGGTTAGAAAATCGATCGACCACAAAATTAAAATTCAGCTGACTGAAATCTGTCTAAAGCGTAGGATTATCGATTACGTTAGCCGAGTACATGATAATTTACACTCGGCTTACCTCGCCACACACAGCAACGTGTGATTTTCCTGTCGTCACGAATATAGCATCAACTGAGATTTAGCAATCATGTTTAAAAAAATCGAGTCGACTCATCGGTGGCAAATATACATGATTGGTTTGAGATACACAGGTTGACGACCAGTTAATTTCTAATCAACTAATTTGACACCTTTAATCCATTTCATCCCTTTGGGTACATTCTCACACTCCTTGACGTGTCGAGATAGCTCCTCCTTATTCACCGCCTTCCCGTGGCACTTAACATCGGGCGTCATGTGGAAGCACGGCTCCATGGACACGGCGTGCACGCACGGCGTGTCGGGCACCTTCTGGTCCTTGGCGATCGTGAGCATGGTGGGACGCAGCCCTGCGAGGCTGCTGCTCATGTAGCCGAACGTGGATATCCCCGTGGTGAGCAACACGTCGGAGAAGCTGAGCAGGTAGATCTCCGCCAGCGCCTTCTGGTTGTGCGACCGCTGCCCCATCGTCTGCCGCTCCTCGTGGCTCGGCTGGAACACCCCTACCCTGCCGCCGCCCTCCGCCGCGTGCTCGTAGTACGTCGACTTGATCCTCTCGTAGTACTCGCCCTGCAGCGACGCGATCAAGATGGCCTTGGATTTGTTGGAGCCGTCGGCCGCGGCGCTCATCGTGTTCGCCTCGTCGTTGTCGACGTCCGGCAGTATGTGCTCCTGTCGGGAGCACGCGAGTAAATTGCAAAAAACCACCACAATTAGGGATCCTAATTCACAAAACCGCCATCATTCGTTTTTTTTCAAAAAACCACCAACAATGAGGTAACAGTTTTCAAAAAACGCTAATATGTCGCTTAGAGCCGTTTGACCAAAAATTAACTGCTGGGTCCCACTGTCGGAGGTAACGTGGCCGAGGTGTAGACGGCGCCGGTCACGCAAGTACTAACGGCGCAAGTACTAACAGCGTTTTCTGAAAACTGTCACCTCAATGGTGGTGGTTTTTTGAAAAAAATCCGAATGGTGGTGGTTTTGTGAATTAGGGTTCTCAATTATGGTGGTTTTTTTCAATTTACTCGGAGCACGCCATGATCTGGTTGTATATGTCATGGACGGGGATGGATGCCCAGGAGAACATCCTGATCTGCACGCCGATCCTCTCCTCCGCATGGGCGAGGTACGAGTGGTAGTAGCGCGTGATCATGCCCCACACGGAGTTGGACGGGTGGAACAGGTACCGGCCGAGGAGGTGCGACGCGCTCTCCATGGCCGGGAACAGTCGTCGGAGCTCGCCCTCGAACTCCGCCATGTCGTACAGCGCCGGCACGAAGTAGAAGTCGTTCTGCAGCAGCAGCCAGTTCACCTTGGCCAGCACCAGCTGGTCGTCGTTGCAGTAGAAGCGCCGGTCCGAGCGCCGGAGGTCGTGCGCCAGGTGCAGGTACACGTACGGCGGCACCGACCGCGCTGTCGCCTTGGTCGGGTCGTTGGAGATCCTCTTGCCGTCCAGGAGGTTCCCGTACGACTCGTTGGAGCGCGCCCCGAGCCGGGACATGTCCGCCACGGGGAAGTCCGGCGGGAGCGCCCAGGTCCCGCCGAGGAACGGCTCGCAGAAGAGGTCGGTGAAGTCGTCGGTGGGGTGCACGAGGAGGACGCGACCGGTGAGGAGCGCGTAGAGGAACGTGCTGAGCAGCGACAGCATCCGGTTACCGAGGCCGTTGTAGGGGATCCACACCACGTAGTTGCACTCATCGTCCTCCGTGCTGCTGCCGCCGCCGGAGCGGAGGTGATCGACGGACCTGGCGTACGACAGCGCGCCGGGGCCGCACTTGCTGTGCCGCGCCTCGTAGTCGCGCAGCTTCTGCAGGAGGTGCGGGGAAGGCGCGTGCGGGGAGTGCTTGTAGTAACGCGGGGACTGGTACCGGCTCAGGCACGCGCATCGGTCAGAGCCCGGCGCGAGCAGGCCGCCGAAGAGCTCGTCTGCGCCGCCGCCGGCGCTTGGACGAGAGACGTTCACTAACCCTGAGGGATCGATCATCAAGCACGACAACTTCTTGTAATAAGGTTTACCTCTACGTACGTTGCAAACAAACACGTGTCACACACATTTATTTGCTCACAAGAGAACTTGCTGTGGTAGTGGTACCTGATCCAGCCGTCGCGGTGAGCTTATCGGCGTTGCGCCACACGGCCGGCGCGCCCGCCCGGCCGCCGAAGAGGAAGACCAGGAACGGCAGCGTGCAGAGGCACACGATGAGCACCACGCCCGCCCTGCCCATCCGCTCCTCCTTGGCGTCCCTCCTCCTCGCCGTCGCCGGCCGATCGTCCGACTTCTTCTCCATCGTCTCCGTAGGCCGTAGCACAGACGTTATTACACGATCGAGACGCGAAAGCCCCCATGCATGGTTTTTAACAGGATCCGTAACTTGTCATGGGAGCAAATTAAAAGTGCACGTTGGAGTGCATCTCAAATGAAAGAAGTGGACGTTGGAGTGCGGTGTACGTGTATACGTTAGATCGATCCATTAGAGTTGCGTTGCATAAAAAATATTAATACAGTATAAACATAAGCGCTCATACACACATACACTCACCGCTATGAACGCACACATGCACACCCTACCTCTTTGAGCATCTTTAAAAGACTAAGCCGACATATAATCTTAAAATATACAAAGTCACTGTAAACATCTCGTCATAAACGTGAACGTTTCATCCCACTAATATGCATAGCCGGAAATTCTAAAATAAATCTAAGAATAAATGCGAGCATCAAGACTTGAACCTTGATGGACTAACCATCTAACCATATGTTGATTCTCAGTTGCGTTGCATCATGTCATGCGTGGCGACTTCTTTTGGATGCTACTCTACTTTGCGTCAAGCTGTGGCGGGGATCCAGCGTTGACTCCATTGGGTAGCCGAGCCAACACGTGCTATAGGACAGTCAACGCGTGGAGTATAGGGCACGATGCGATTCTCCTTTTCTTCATTTTTTGCTACTTCTTGATTCCCAGAAGGCCCGTACAAACGTACAAGGACACGATGATGATTCTGCGTTCGGTTTTGCTCAGACTCAGTCGATTGAGACTTAATTAATGTTTGTTGGAAATATTAGCACTTTTCTAATTAGACTTATTCACGAATAAACACTAAGCATGGCATAAAAGGTATGCATCTCATAGCGATACTGTACAGAACATAGAATCGAACCTTCTATGAGCAGCACATATACGGCTAGCATAAGTATGAATAAACGAGGGATGAACAGATCATACCCTTCGGTTGGCCAGGCCAACGCGGCGGCGGCGGCAGCAGCCTCGGCGTCGTCCGTGGCCTTCTTCTTGGAGGCGGCGTCGTCGGCCATGGTGTCGATGCAGGGGAAGTAGTGGAAGTAGAGGCGGACGAAGTTGGGGACGGATCGGGAGCAGTCGCGTCGAGACGCTCCCCAAAAACCTTATTGCCGTTCTCCCGGGCAGGATCTCGAACGATAGGGTTCCGGAGGCACCTGCTCTCCCGACCAGCCGTGCACGCGGTCGTCGAGATGGGATCGCCGAAAGCAGCACAGAGTGAGGAACAGTAGATGACGGCTAGGTCAAGTAAGAGGGAGTGAGTGAACCGAACTTGGTTACTTCACTGGCCAGAGCCTTCTTATATAGTCCGTAAGGAAGAAAGTCGTGGGCCTTGCGGAGGCCCACTCCCGGCAAGGGAGTCGTTGTTCCCGGCAAGCGTCGCACCCCGGCAAGGGGTCAACGAATCACGGCAACGAGGGTCCCGGCAAGGGTCGCACCCCCGGTAAGGGGTAGACGAATCCCGGCAACGCAAGTGAGCCCACAGTCCAACGTCTTGGACAGTGGCCCACATGTTAGTGACTCATTAATTAATCCCTAATTAATTAATTCATTTATGAGCGGCAAAAATAAGCTTCGGGCTCGGCTCATTCCCGCAACCCGCAACCCGCGGCGCGCGCGCGCGTCGTGACGAGGCGAGGCGAGGCGGGCGGCGGCGGAGGAGGAGCGTGCGTGTACCACTCCTCTTCCCAAGCTCCCAATGGCAAGTGGTAGAGCAGCCCTTATAAAGAGGTCTCAGCTCTCCTCAACTAGCAAGGTGGGACTAAACTTCCCACCACCTGCCATCTCATACATGGGCCTCAAGATTAACCAGGAATTAGTGTCTTATATGGGTCTAAGCCCATCCATAATCCAACAATCCCCCACCAGATCTCGAGGCACATAAGTTTATCAACTGTTCCAAACAATGTTTGATATACCAGAATTTTTAGTGGAAACTGTTAAGTTGAACTTCCACCTAGAGCAACAGGATTAGACTTCTTCACAACTGAGCAATGGACTATGCTTTGAATTGTCAGTTTGGCGTGCAGAAGTTTCGCCTATTGTCAGCTGATACATGGCTGCCGAAGGCTAAACCCCACGGGTGGAGCCTATTAGTCATACTCCGTACTTTCTCATGAGCTTACTAGAGATTCCCCAATCTCATAGACTGTGACCAGCAGTCGGGCTCACATAGGTGTGTTCCTCCAAAGAATGCTCTGTAGGTTAGCATCTTGCTTACACAAGCTTTGGAACACATTAAGACAAAAGTCAGCCTGCCTTATAGAATTGAGAGTATTGTGCATCTCCAACGGAGTGGGTTAATTAAGGATACTCTCCTCAGTTGACCGCTAGATTATTTTCCCAGGTCCTAGTTCACGGGATCTCCGATCACATAGGTTGGGTTACCCCTATGGAAACTTACGTGGGTCTCATACCCATCTCCCTCGATGCATTTTCTATCACAATCCGTGATAGCCCTTTCGTAAAAGGGTCTGCCAGATTCTTAGCCGCCTGGATATAATCCAACGCTATTACTTCGGAGTTTCTTGATTTTCTGACAGTTTTCAATCTTCTTCTTATGTGCTTTGTGGATTTCATGTTGTCCTTTGAACTCTTAGCCTTGGCAATCACTGTTTGGTTGTCATAGTTCATAAGGATAGCCGGCACTGGTTTATCAACCACCGACAAATCCATCAAAAGCTCTCGAAGCCATTCTGCTTCGACGCATGATGTGTCTAATGCTGTGAGTTCTGCTTCCATAGTCGATCTGGTTAAGATCGTCTGCTTGCAAGACTTCCAGGAAACAGCACCACCACCAAGTGTGAAGACATGTCCACTTGTGGCTTTCATCTCATCAGCATCAGATATCCAATTCGAATCACTATACCCCTCAAGTACCATCGGGTACCCAGAATAGTGAATTCCATAGTTCGCAGTACCTTGCAAATAGCGCATCACTCGCTCAACAGCATGTCAATGCACATCTCCCGGATTGGAAACAAACCGGCTCAGTTTGCACACAGCAAATGAGATGTCAGGACGAGTAGCACATGCTAGGTACATCAGTGAACCAACCACTTGAGAATATCTCAATTGATCTACAGCCGTGCCTTTGAATTTTCGAATCCGCACGCTAGGATCATATGGTGTTGCAGAAGGTTTGCAGTCCGAATATCCAAAACGGCTCAAAATCTTCTCAACATAGTGGGATTGCAAAAGTGTAATTCCACCCTCAGAATTTCTCAGTAGCTTGATGTTCAGGATAACATCAGCCACACCCAGGTCCTTCATCTCAAAGTTGTGAGATAGAAAAGACTTGACCTCCTCAATGACCTTGAGGTGGGTCCCAAATATCAGTATGTCATCGACATACAGACACAGTATAACTCCTTCGCCCCACCATAGCGATAGTATACACATTTGTCAGCTTCGTTCACAACAAAGCCAGCAGATGTCAGAGTAGTGTTGAACTTCTCATGCCATTGCTTAGGCGCTTGTTTCAGGCCATATAAAGATTTCACTAGCTTACACACATTTCCTTTCTGACCATTTACTACAAAGCCATCCGGCTGTTGCATGTAAATTTCCTCATCTAGCTCTCCGTTAAGGAAAGGCGTCTTAACGTCCATCTGATGAACGCGAAGACCATGCGAGGCAGCCAAAGCGAGTAACACTCGAATGGTTGTTAGTCTAGCCACAGGTGAATAAGTGTCAAAGAAATCCTCTTCTTCTTTCTGGGTATAACCCTTGGCCACAAGCCTAGCCTTGTACTTCTCAACAGTACCATCGGGACTAAGCTTCCTTTTGAACACCCACTTACATCCTAATGGTCGACAACCATAAGGATGATCAGTGATTTCCCATGCCCCGTTAGCCAAGATGGAATCCATCTCGCTGCGGACCGCATCCTTCCAGTAGTCGGCATCCGGAGATGCATAAGCTTCTGAAATGGAACTGTGGGTATCATCATCCATGAGGTACACGAGGAAATCATCACCAAAGGACTTTGCAGTCCTCTGTCTCTTGCTCCTGACAGGAGCTTCCTCGTCATCCTCTGTGAAACTCTTATCACTTTTATGTTCATAATATTCCATCGGAATAGCAGGTTCAGGAGTCTCATCAGATTCCAGTCTAGAATTTCTTTGCATATCTCTCATGGGAAAATATCCTCAAAGAATGTAGCATCCCTAGACTCTATAATTGTACCGACCTTCTGATCAGGTACCTCAGATTTCACCACTAGAAATCTATAGCCAATGCTATGCTTGGCATAGCCAAAAAAAACACAGTCCACGGTCTTTGGTCCCAACTTGCGCTTTTTGATTATCGGTACATTTACTTTCGCCAAACAACCCCAAGTGCGCAAGTAAGAGAGTGTAGTTCTTTTCTTTTCCCATTGCTCATAGGGAGTAGTCTCATTATCCTTTGTGGGAACTTTATTCAGGACATGACAAGATGTCAATACAGCCTCCCCCCACCATGACTTGGATAAACCCGATGTATCTAACATGGCATTAACCAGATCAGTTAGAGTACGGTTTTTCCGTTCGGCAACCCCATTTGACTGGGGTGAGTAGGGAGGCGTCCTCTCATGAATAATACCATGTTCCGCACAGAATAAATCGAACTCATTAGAAAAGTACTCTCCACCACGATCAGACCGGACTCGTTTTATTTTCTTCTCAAGTTGGTTCTCAACTTCAGCCTTATAGACTTTAAAGTAGTGTATAGCCTCATCCTTAGTATTTAACAAATACACATAGCAGAATCTAGTGGAATCATCAATCAGAGTCATGAAGTATTTCTTTCCACCTTTAGTCAACACACCATTCATCTTAGAGAGATCTGAATGTATGAGCTCTAGAGGTGCCATGTGTCTCTCCTTCGCAAGCTTGTGAGGCTTACGAGGTTGCTTAGCTTGCACACACGCATGGCACTTAGAGCCTTTGGCTAAAGTGAAACTCGGGATTAAGTCCATCTTAGCTAGCCGCGTCATACAACCGAAATTTATGTGACAAAGACGTGAGTGCCAAACCTCAGATTCGTTCACATTAGAATGAATTTGGTTCACGACTTTATTACAGAAATCCTCCAGGGAAAGGCAGAACAAACCACCACAATCATATCCTTTTCCAACAAATAGTCCATACCGAGATACGACTACTTTGTTAGACTCAAATACTAACTTAAACCCTTCTTTACATAGAAGGGAGCCACTAACGAGATTCTTCTTTATGGCGGGGACATGCTGCATGTTCTTCAGTTGCACGATCTTTCCCGAAGTAAACTTCAGATCTACCATGCCAACACCATGAACAGAAGCATGCGAGCCATTCCCCATCAGGACGGAACAATCTCGTGCCAGCTGGTAGGAAGAAAACAAAGACACATCAACACACACATGAATATTGGCCCTAGTGTCAATCCACCAATCGGTGAACTGACAAACTGAAAGTATGGTAAACAGATTACCATACCCAGATGCCGCATCATTGTTGCTCAGAGTGACATTCACAGACTTAGAGTCCTGTGCTGGCTTCTTGTACTTGTTTGGACACTTGTTTTCCCAATGTTCATCTGAACCACAAGTAAAGCAGCCGTCTCTCCTTTTGTCTTTCTTCTTACCTTTCTTCTTAAAGGTAGTATTCTGCTGGACAGAGTTCTTTCCCTTGAACTTGTGAAAGTTCTTCTGCACCACATTGGCGCTAGAAGAACCCTCTGCCCCTTTCACGTGTGAGTCCTTTGCTCTCGAGTTCTGCTCAACACTGAGATGACCAATGACATCCTCAACAGAGAATTCACGTCTCAAGTGCTTGAGAGAAGTAGCAAAGTTCCTCCAACTAGGAGGGAGTTTTGCAATAATGCAACCCGTGACAAACTTGTCCGGTAACTCACACTTCAGGAGCTCCAGCTCCTTAGCAATGCACTGTATCTCATGAGCCTGGTCCAATACAGAACGGTTATCAACCATCCTGTAATCATGGAACTGCTCCATGGCATACAACTCACTGCCAGCATCGGTTGCGCCGAATTTGACTTCGAGCGCATCCCACAAGTTTTTGGCAATGCTCATATGAATATAGGCGTCAACCAACTTGTCTCCAATCACACTCAGAACTGCTCCCAGAAAGATTGTGGTTGCCTCTCTAAACGCCTTCTCCTGTTCAGGAGCAATCGTTTCTGTGAGGGACACACCACCAACCCAGAACACGTTCATCGCTGTGAGCCACAAGGTGGTCCTAGTCTGCCAACACTTAAAATGCGTCCCGGTAAACTTTTCTGGTTTCAGAGTAGCAGCAAAGCCTTGAATCAAAAAGTGCCTAAAATAAGGTTTTTGGATTGTTGGAAATATTAGCACTTTTCCGATTAGACTTATCCACGAGTAAGCAGTAAGCATGGCATAAAAGGTATGCATCTCATAGCGATACCTAAGCATACTAGCACGTACAGAACATAGAATCGAACCTTCTATGAGCAGCACATATACGGCTAGCATAAGTATGAGTAAGCGAGGGATGAACAGATCATACCCTCCGGTTGGCCAGGCCAACGCGGCGGCGGCAGCAGCAGGCTCGGCGTCGTCCGTGGCCTTCTTCTTGGAGGCGGCGTCATCGGTCATGGTGTGATGCAGGGGAAGTAGTGGAAGCAGAGGCGGACGAAGTTGGGAACGGATCGGGAGCAGTCGCGTCGAGACACTCCCCAAAAACCTTATTGCCGTTCTCCCGGGCAGGATCTCGAACGACAGGGTTCCGGAGGCACCTGCTCTCCCGACCAGCCGTGCACGCGGTCGTCGGGATGGGATCGCCGAAGGCAGCACAGAGTGAGGAACAGTAGATGACGGCTAGGTCAAGCGAGAGGAAGTGAGTGAACCGAACTTGGTTACTTCACTGGCCAGAGCCTTCTTATATAGTCCGTAAGGAAGAAAGTCGTGGGCCTTGCGGAGGCCCACGACCGAGTCGGCCCACTCCCGGCAAGGGAGTCGTTGTTCCCGGCAAGGGGTCAACGAATCACGGCAACGAGGGTCCCGGCAAGGGTCGTACCCCCGGCAAGGGGTAGACGAATCCCGACAACGCAAGTGAGCCCACAGTCCAACGTCTTGGACAGTGGCCCACATGTTAGCGACTCGTTAATTAATCCCTGATTAATTAATTCATTCTTGAGCGGCAAAAATAAGCTTCGGCACATTCCCCCGGCGCGCGCGTCGAGGCGAGGCGAGGCGAGGCGGGCGGCGGAGGAGGAGGAGCGCGCGTGTACCACTCCTCTTCCCAAACTCCCAATGACAAGTGGTAGAGCAGCCCTTATAAAGGGGTCTCAGCTCTTCTCAACTAGAAAGGTGGGACTAAACTTCCCACCACCTGCCATCTCATACATGGGCCTCAAGATTAACTAAGGATTAGTGTCTTATATGGGCCTAAGCCCATTCATAATCCAACAATGTCTCAGTCAATACTATATTTCTTGCATCTTTTATGATGATTCGTGCAACTTTCTTTCTTCTTTTTCTTACAAACCTAGCAGTACCATTTTGTGATTTTTCAACCGCCTTGACAGCCGTGCCATTGAACCTAGCCAGCGGTCTGAATTTTGCATCACATGGGTGCGGTAAAACACTTGAATCGCTTGGGGTGTTTTCGGCCACACAAAACCACTTTCACACACACACCCATGTACTCATACACAATGGGATACCGAAATGATAAGTACGTGACATCAGTTTTTGAAGATTTCATTCTGAATGTGTTCACTATGGTTTGATTTGCTTTTTAAGAGAGAGTTTCTCTTAGATTTTCATTAACAAAAATCATAGAAAGTCATGACGATTGCGATTGGAGGTCTTTAAGTTTTGGTGGAAAGGTGTATTTGATGTGATAAAGGCTATGTGCCAGGTGGTTGATGACTTGTAACAACGGCCTTGGCAAGCGAGGGGCTGCAGCACCAGAGGACTACATTTTTTGTGGTGCTTCTCAAGTGCGGAGTTTCAATTTCAGGCGTGAAAACCCAAGGTCCAGTCTTTATTGGTTGTATCTTACGATGGTTTTGTTGAAGGCATTGCTTTTTAAGTGAATTCAGATTATTTTTAGGGTAAAAATCTAAGATCTTCGATCGCGTAACGACCACGTTTGTGCATTGTTTTTTTCTTAAAGGCGATGTTTTTGGAGAACTTTTTTTTGACCCGGGTGTTGTCTCTAGTGATGGTTAGAATGTTGCTGCTCGTGGTTGATAATTGAGCCAGGGTCTTTTTTTTTCTGTTCTTTTTATTTTATTTTTTAGCTGTGTGTATCCTTCGTAACTTTAGACAACTTATTTGTAAAGGGGCCAGATATACCTGGTGTCTTCACAATATTAATATGTTCCCTTTGTAAAAAAGAGATAGTCGTTCGACAATGACACTAAAAACATCAGGGTCGTCAGTTATAACAAAAGTAATAATGTTTGTAGTATGGGAGTACGTAGAACTCATCTAGATGAGACGTAATTTGGTCTCATTTACCTAAAAAACAAGAATGGATACAACCCACGTCAGCACACACGCATCTTATAGCATCACATCCAATGTCTATAAAAGATGAATGAGACCAAATTAAATCTAATCTAGATGAGTTTTAGCAAAACTGTTGTAGTATTAGCAAGATACAATCTTGTTGACACAACGCGTCAACATTATCAGCAGCCGAAAGTAATGACGGAGCAGTTTTCGGCTATGTTCTACCCATGAGCGCAACCATCTCTTGTATGTGCATTCAGAGAAATGTTCGTACAACACAGTATGGCTGGATCTCGATACGACGCATGTTCATTCATAATCTTTCATCAAAAGAAAAGAATACGGTCATTGTTGTCTTGTTTCTACCATTCTCTCCGGTCGACTAGCTTCAGTCCCGCGGGCAGGTCACCGCAGTGGCGCACATGCGGCACGATGAGGCCGGCGTCTTCCCGCCGCTTGCAGTCGTACAGCGGCGGGACGTGGAAGCACGGCTCCATGGACACGTCCCTGCTGCACGGCCACCCCACCGTGCCATTGGCGACATGGTGCAGCACCCAGGGCTTGAGCCCGCCGAGCCCCTGCGCCACGTACCCGAACGTCGACTGCCCGGTGGTCACCAGCATGTTCGCCACGCTCAGCAGGTACACCTCCGCCCAGGCCTTGTGCTCGTGCGACCTCACGTTGTAGCGCTGCGTCTCCTCGTGGCTCGGCTGGTCCACCACCACCACCTTGCCGTCCGCCGTCGCGCGCTCCCAGTACATCTCCTTCATCTTGTCGCTGTACCAGCCCTTGAGGGAGGTGACCAGGACGGCCGTCGGTTGTTGGGCACCGGCAGCCGCCGGCTCGTCGTCGTCCTCCTCCTCGTCCAGCACCGCCGGGAGCAGCCTCTCGCTCTGCGTGCACGTCTTGATCTGCTCCAGGATCTCCGGCGACTCCGCCTCCCAGGGGAAGACGCGCACCTGGATGCCCACCACGCGCCGCGCCGACGCGAGGTGCGCGCGGTAGTACCGCGCGATGAGGCCCCACACTGGGTTCGTCGGGTGGAACAGGTAGCGGCCGAGGTGGTGGAACACGGTGTCCGGCTCCGGGAAGAGCATGCCGAGCTCCTCCTGGAACGCCTTCACCAGGAACAGCCCTGGCACGATGTAGCTGTCCGTCCTCATCACCAGCCACTGGATATCCCGGAGAACCCTCTGGTCGTCGTCGCAGAAGAAGAGCTTGTCGTGGTCCGTCTGGTTGTAGTCGAGGTGGATGTACGCGAACGCCGGCAGCTCGGCGGGGGCGGAGCCGTTCGTCTCGCCGGCTCCGAGCACTCCGTCCTCCCGCATTCTCCCAAACCGCTCCGGCGTGTCGAGGTAAAAGCTCTGGTAGTTGAGGAGTGGGAACCCCGGAGGCAGCAGCCACGTCGTGTTTGGGAACGGCTCGCAGAAGAGCTCGTCCATCATGTGGCTGGGGTCGACGAGGAGGACGCGGTCGGTGAGCAGCGCGTAGAAGAACGCCGACGCCGCCGCGAGGATCCGGTTGCCGAGGCCACGGTACGAGATGGAGACCAGGTATCTGCACTCCGGTGACGCGACGCTCTTGCCGGACTTGAGCTGCTCCAGAGCGTTGGCGTAGGCGGCTGTGCCGGGGCCGCACCGTCTTTGCAGAGCTTCGTGGCTTCGCAGTTTGGAGACGAGGTGCTGCGACGGTTGTCTGCCGGCGTTCCGACGGTACACGGCGGATTGGTACCGGCTGTGGCAGGTTTTTTGGTCGAAGCCGTCGGCTAGGAGGCCCCCGAGAAGCCTGTCATTGCCTGGTGTCTTCCGTTGCGGGAACGATACAACTTCTGGACCTGCAGAGGTGGCAGAATGTATATTATCGTCTCCGTATGGTATTCAAAGTCCATCAAACACGCAGGAAAGCGCAGACTTACAATTTTTTTGTGTGGGCGTGGCTGAAACATGTGATTCTATACAGCATATTTTTTCCCCATAAAAGAGATATAGTTGAGATCTCTAAACTGCATAAGGATGTATCTGCATGTTTATTATGTTTCATGATGAAATACATTTTGATGTGTGCTACACAGAAAAAAATAGACAAGAACATGTATTTCATCATGAAACATAATAAACATGCAGAACATGATGAAATACAATTTAATGTTCACTACAAAAGTCCATATTATTTTTTTGTGTGCAGCCCACATCAAAACATATTTCTCATGATAATCTACAAACATGCAATATGCATTCTTATAAATGTGTGTCTTTAAAAGATTTTCTGAAACTTAATAGGTTGACTTTATAATCCTATATTCCTAAGAGAGTGTTTTTCACTAATCGTATTTATCTTAACATGTAAGCATGTCACATCACCATACAATTATGAATAAGATATGACCCATCTCAACGTGCAACCATGCATGAAAAAGACACACCACCACATGCAACCTTGTGTGAGAAAATATTTTTCGTTCTATTATTCTACTTATATTCAATACGTAAATATTTTACAAGTATATATATAATAAGTCATATGTATTTTAAATTTCAACTCACGTGTTATTAATCTAAATATTTATATTATATACAATTAAATCTCATCGAAATATATTGCAACCGATTCCTACAGCAACCCGCAAGGTATCATCTAGTATTTGAATATTTGAGGCTCCCTGTGAGCTAGGAGCCGAAAAACTGCACTGTTCAGTTGACTGTTAGCGTTAAAGTGGGCTTCTTCTACTAACCCTGTTAATTACAACTAACCTATTACTATATAGTTTCACATTTTATAAATTAAATTACATATTGGTCTAAAAAATAAATCGTGCAAAAAATATTTCTCTTGAAGTTGCTGAAAGCTCGAAAAACTTTTGGCAACTTTATTTGTCCTGAATGAACTCCTGATTACTAAACAAACTTCCCCCAAAGGAAAAACTGCAAATTCTCCTAACCAATTAAGCTGCAGCTCCCCTGGGTTACTACTAGTAGCGTCTATACGACGCAGTACTGGACAGGAGCTAGTTTGGTAGTAGTTTTACCTCTGGCTCTGCCGGGCATTGCCGCCTCGATCTCGACCACCGGCTGCTCGCCATTGCGCCCACCAAGGAAGACGATGAGTGATGGCACCGTGAGCAGGAAGGCGACGAGCTTGGTGTCGATTCCCGGGCACCATCGCTTGCCTTCTGCAGCAGGCCTCGTCTTCATCACCGCTCTCTCTTCCTTTCCTCGAGCAGGTGCCACTGCCAACGGTGTGCGAACTTTCCTTGGGTTGGTGCTTCAGCCTTGGGAGTCGCCACGCCGGTGTCTTCTTGAAGAGCAGATCAACGGCTCAATTGCGGATCGCAGGTCAACGGCACCGCACCACGCAGATGCGGGAGTCGGGCTTTAGACAAACTGCGAGTGCACCGTCATTTCTGTACTTTAGTCGTAGCCGTCTGACACATCTAGCTAGGGATCTTTGGTTCAGCTAGCTATTGCACAAAGTCAGCTATCGTGAAACAAGGGAGCGCGAATCGTCGGTCCTTACTTCCAGATCCAGTAACAGAGTACTGTATTGGACAAGTGTAGGTCACAAAACTTGAGCAGGCTGACACTTAAGTACCACTACTTTAAAATACCCGAAATACAGTCCATCTACTTGCGCATGGGGGTTCACTTTGGTCCGTATATACGATTGGAGCTACGTATTTACTGACTTGGCCGAGTCAGCCGTTGCCAGCTGTGCTTTGACCGCCACTTGTGCAGCACCTGTCGGGGAGGGGGGGGGGGTGTTAATACTAGATGGCTAGAGGTTCTTTTTGCAAATGCGCGCACCTGGTCGGACCGCACCGGGTCGCTCCTGTCTCCTCCCTCCCGCAACCCACCTGGTCGCCCTGCCTTATCCCCTCTCGCCAACCCTAGCCAACTCTTGTCCGCGCCGCCGCAGCCATTGCCGACGCCCTCCTCCGCCTCCTCTGTCTCCTCCTTCATGTCGTCTTCCAGCTCCATCCGCTCAGCGCTGCGTGGCCGCTCCGTTGCTGTACCACTGACCGGGTGCCCGGATTGCAGCGAGCAGGTGAGGTTCTATCGGTCTAGCACCGGTGAGCACGATGGATGGATCTTCTACAAGTGCGTGAACCACCATGTAAGTGCCAGTTCAGTAGATTCATGCCGTGTCAGCTCACTTTAGTAATGAAGCAGAGCAGCTGGTTAACTAATGCAGTAGTTTAGAGCAATGCAGTAGTTGAATCATTAAATCTGTAATTTTCTAGAGTTGGTTAACTAATTTTGCCACTGATTAATCAGGTCACTTGTGATTTCTGGCACTGGGAGCTTGAGTATGTGCAACATCTGGTTGAAACAAGCGTCTGGTTGGTGATGCTGCTGTAGATGCAATTGGTGCTGTTGAGGACAAGAGGGAAGAGCTTGAGAGGCAGAGGACTAAATCAATGGCAGGCAGAGGCACAGCTGGAAGGGTCATGGCTGGGAGAGGCAGGGCTGGAAGAGATAATTATGGCAGCTCCAGTGAGAATAAGTATGCTACCAAGCAGCAAATTGCTATGCTTTTAGGGTTAGGCAGAGAGATTTTGATGCTGCTAAAGCTGATGATTGGTTTTCTTATAGTGCTTTGTGTGATGTGTTTCACCTTAATTATGAAGAAGTGAAGTGTTGTTAATTCAGTAGGTGCGGGTGTGTAAACTGAGCATACTAAAATGGTTGCTTTTGTTTGCTCAATAATGCTTAGTTGTAATGGTTGTTGTAATGGATAATATGTCAGTAATGTGAAGCCTGCTTGACCTACTTGCTTTGAAATGCTAGACCTAATTGCTTTGAAAAAACTGACAGATGTATTTCATGTCAGAAGTGTAGTTAAACTAATTCTGAAAGAATGTTTGCAGTTCACTGAATTTTTATAGTTAACTGGATTTAGTTTGCAAAGTTAACCTCATTGCTTTCAAATTAATTGTTGTACTGAACTAACTTTGCAAACTAATTGCTGTACTAAATGAAGTAAGTGAATCTCAGCACAACTGAACTCAAAAGTAAGCATGTACTTGCACCTGCTGCAAACACCCACCCAGCAACTTGCACTCTACATGTAGCTTTGGTCCACCAGTCGACCACCACCACCAGATCCCCTTCTTCTTCCTCATCTTTCATCTTCAAGTTCGTGCACCACCAGATCCCTTCTCTCCTCTGTCCAATAGCCCCAACAGATCCCCTTGTCATCTTCAGCTAGCAGCAACCATGGTGTCCTGGGATGATCTTCCCAGTTCTTCTGAAGATGACTCTGTGACCAGCAAGATTAGTGTGCTCCTCAATCTCACACAAATCCAGTCTAGGGTTTCTCTCTCAATTGATTCCAAATGTCTCTCTTTTGTTTAGCCACCTGCCACAATATCCTGTAAGGAATGGAGTGGCTTGGCTACAGATCTGCCTAGCTTTAGATGTGGGCATGGATCTTTGTGTGAGAAGAATGTGGCATTTGAATCTGTTGATACTGGCAGAAGGTTTCTAGCTTGTGCACAAAAGGTTAGTAATTTTTTTGCATTTGGCATTGTTAAACATTTTTCTCTTTGTAGTATGTCTTAAGTTCCATCATCAGGAACAGTATTGAATACTGGCAGTTAACTGAATCTCTTTTTTGTATGTTCTAAATTGTTAGGAAGTACCCAAATGCAGATATGTTGAGTGGGTTGACCCTGAGTGGCCTGATGCTCTGAAGATGAGCCTAGCTACTATATGGACCATGTATGAAGAGGAGAAAAAACAGAGGCTCAGACAGAATGTTGTGAGTGCTGAAGAAAATTTGAAGGTTCTTGAAGAGAAGAAGAAGATGGAGAATGAGTTGAGGCATTTCAAGCTTGATTTTGCTAAGATGGTGGCTGAGAAGGAGCAGGCAATGAGCCAACTAGGCAGCACACAACTTACTCTGACTGATCTAAAGGAAGAACTTGAGAAGAAGAAGATTGCAGACAAGTCAGTAACCAACATTCATCAGGTATTCAGGGTTAAAGCAGAGAAAGAGAGGGACCAAGCAGTGCAAGAGAGGGATGACTTGAAGCATGAGAAAAGGAAGCTTGAGAACATGATTGGTGACCTATTCAAACACAAAGAGGCCACGAAGGAGAAGATAAGGAAGCTGAAGGGCATGCTGAATGAATTTGATTGAATCCGTGTCATTGTAAAAAAACCACTTTGTATCTTTCCTCCTGGATTTGTGTCAACTAAATTGTGTTAAGATAAGATATTGAAGTTGAAGTGGGTTAAGATAAGAAACTGAAGTTGGTTCAGATAAGAAAATGAAGTTAACTGTCTCTGTCTTGTATGACTGAATTTGCCTGAATTTATATGCCTGCAGTTGCTGTTTTATATGACTGAATTTGTCTGAATTTATATGTCTGCAGTAGCTGTTTTATATGACTGAATTTGTATGCCTGTAACAAATTTTTCTTAAAGAAAAAAATTACACAAAAATAGTTTTGCCTAGGTCTCGAACCCAAGACCTGTGGTATTGAACATTGGTGGCAATGCCAATGTGGTAAGTAGTAGTTCTTTGATCAGGGGCAGGTACTAACCTACCTATTTAGCAGTTGCTAGTGGCCCAATGGCTCACGCCTCTTCCGTTTCCTTGTCTGATCTTTAAGCCCACCCACCCACCGCTCCACTCTCCACTCTTCACTCAGTCCACCGCGTCGCCTCGATTACCCCGCACCAAACCCCCACGAAGTCGTCAAGAAAACCCTCGCCGCCGACCACCACACCGCCGCCGCAGACATGGAGAACAGTCCCGCCTGGAAGCGGGTCATCGATGACCTCGCAGGCGACGACAAGGCGATGCGCGCAGACCTGACGGAGATCGGGAAGTGGTTCTCCAGCATTGGGATGCTGCGTCGCCATGCGCGTGGCCTCCTGAAGGTGATGACCGACGACGAGCTGGACCGCGCCTGCGACGACCCCCAAGGTATCCCTCCTGCGCTCGTCCTCCGCTTCACGATGCAGGAGACGCGCTCCGACGACCCGGGGCAGCGAGCCCGGTGGTGGATGTACCGGTCCGCCACTGCGCCGCGCTAGCCGGATCCGTTGCGCGTTGGCTCGCGAACGGAGCGCGTCCACAACATCGACCTGGCCGTCCCCGCGCCTATCAACACGGCGTACTGGGACCACTACCAGCCCGACCACCTCAGGCGTGATGACGTCTTAGAGTACATCTACCCCGAGTCGGAGTACGACTCTGGCTCCGACGAAGACTCTGGCTACGCCGCCGACTCGTCCTGGTCGACTGGCTGGGAGGAGCCGGAGGTGATTGTCCTCTCTGACGACGAGCCAGAGGTCAAGGTCGCGGCGCCCGTCGTCCCCGAGCAGGAGGTCCAGATGGTGGTGCCCGTCGCCAGGGAGGGTGACAAGCACCACCCCATTGACGTCGAGCTTCTTCCAGATGTTCTTGACATCGTCAAGCAGGAGGTGGAGGTGGTGTTGGCCCTTCAAGAACAGGTGGACGTCGCAGCGCAGCAAGAAAGGAAGAAGAAGAGGAAGGTGGCAGCTGACATAGAGGTTCGCCGCTCGGAGCGCCTCCAGAAGTTGAAGAACTGAAGATGATGCAGTTGCAGTAGAAGGCATGAAGAAGATGCAGTTGCAGTAGTTAGGTATGCTGAAATATACAGATTTTCAGCATATAAGTTATAAAATATTAGTTTGTTAGGTGTGCTTGTATATTAAGCACATAAGTTATTTGTAATTTCTGTCTATTGAACTCTGTTGAACTGGTTGTTGATGCTATATAAGTGTTGAACTGGCTGTGATGCTATATATGTGTTGAACTGTGTTGATGCAAAAGTGGCAGTAATCCAAAAGTGTTTTGTTGGTATGTAATGGTGTTGATGCAGTCTTGTTGCTATATAAGGCAACAATCCAAAATTCTCTTGTTCCTATATAAGGCAATAATTCCAAAAGAAGTAGCTGCTAAGGTTTTGAATCTTAACTGAATTCAGACAACTATTAAGATTCAGTTAACTATAATCAAATCAGTTAGCTTTTCAAACTCAATTCAGACAACTGTAAAAAATCCGTTAGCTTTTCAAACTAAATTCAGATATCTTTGCAAACTACATTCGGTCAACTGTAAAAATTCAGATAACTTTGAATTCAGTGAACTGTAAAAATTCAGTTAAGTAGGTTGGAGGGGAGTGTAAATATACTAAGTAGGTTGTCAAGTAACACTTGAGCAAAGCATCGTTCCTATCACACTAGCATTGCACCCTGTTTATCACACCACAGGTCCTGGGTTCGACACCAGGCCAACCTTTTTTGTTTTAATTTTTTAATTTTATGCAGTTAATTATCTATACTCCAACAGTGAATAAATCAATGAACTCCAACTGGATAATAAAGCCACTGAACTCCAACAGTTTTCATTTGAGTTCTCTTTTCGTTTTAAACTCCAACAGTTTAACTTTTGAATGGCAGTATGAAGCCACTGAATCTTCACATTTCCAACAGTTCAAAGAGTCTCATTGTAGTTTTCGCCAAAATATTACAAGTGCAAAAGCACTGAATCATCCCAACTCCAACAGTTTCAAAGAGTCTCATTCAAGTTTTTTGTCAAAAAATTACAAGTGCAAAAGCACGGAATCATCTAAATTCATCAAACATGTTCACTCTCTTCGGCTTCTTGGGCACATGTCCACTTGGTCCTGCCTGCTTCCTCTGCTCAGCTCTTAATCTCTTGGCCTCTTCTTACTGTATCTTCTTTGCTTCTTGATCTTCTTTTCTCTTCAGTGCTGCCATAGCTCTCTTTGCTTCTTGATCTTCTTTTCTCTTCAGTGCTGCCTCTGCTTTAGCTGCCATTGCTTCAAGGGCTCTGGCCTCCTTCTCTTCTTGCAATGCAGCTTTTCTTGCTGCTGCAGCTTCCTTCCTTGCTGCAGACTCCAAAGCTTTCTTCTCTTGTGCTGCTCTTCTTCTTCTTCTTTGTGAAGACTCTACTTTCCTCCTTGCAATTTCTTGCCTTTTTGCTTCTGCCTCCTCTGCTTTCTTCTCTGCCATCTCATTCATGGCCTCAAGTGCTGCATCTCTCCTGGCTGCCATCTGTCTTTCTTTGTCTCTCTTCATCTTCAGCAACTTCATGGTCAGGTTGCCTTCATTTGTAGCTGTTGTTGTCTGTGCTGTAGTGTGAGAACTGGCTGCATTTGAGATGAATGAGGAATCTGGCAAAATGATTTCAGGTTCTTCTCTAGGAACATGTCTGGATTGTTGCATCCTATGAAGCATTGTAAATCCAAAGTCCTGCACCTGTACAAAACAAACATCACATGAAAACATCAGTACAACAAAAATGACTGGACAAAAGAGGTCAAAATTAAGGGACAAAAGTGGAGAATTTGCCTGAAAAACAATTGGTGCATCTGCTCCATCATCTTGTGTGACAATGACCTCATCATCTTGTGTGACAATGACCTCCTCATGTGTATCATGGCCATCAACATGGGCCTCCTAATGCGTAACTTGGCCATCAACATGGACCTCCTCCTGTGTAAGTTGACCATCCTCTTGTGTGACCCGAACCTCCTCCTGTGTACCTTGGCCATCATCTTGTTGTGCCAAAACAATTTCATCATCTGACACATCATCAGGAATGGCCCTTGGACCCCTTCTTGTTGTTCTCTCTGCTAGATTTGGCAAAATGCCAGCCTTTTTGAGATTACATCATTTGATGTTGTGGCCTGTTTCATGACAGTATGAACATGTTATTGTGATTCCATGTCTGCTCATCACCTTGGTTTCATTTTTCTTTTCAATCTCATAAGGCTGCTTTCTCCTACTTTTGTTTGAAGGCCTCCCTACTTTTTTTTCAAAGACAGGTGGCTTGATTTCACAGCCATTCATCTTCTGCCACTCACTCCTATCTCTGCAAGGCTTTATAATGGGTTTGTATGCTAGCTTGAATGCTTCTATACTGTAACAGGAGTGCACCAAACTCTCAGGATCAATCCTCTCATGTCTGCAGAATGCAATTGCATGGTGACATGGAACTCCACTAAGATCCCACATTTTGCATGTACAACTTTCTTCCTTCAGGTCAATAATGTATGTCCTGTTCCTGTTGTCAACCTGAAAGATGCCATCACCAGCCCCTGAAACCATGCATGTAGCTGACAGCTCTATATTCTTCTCAATTCTTTTCCTAATTTTTGGGCATATTGAGCCAGGCTAGGTCTCTGCCTCTTTTCTTTTGTTGTAGAACCTGACCATGAGCTGTGTTTTGATCTTGTCAATCATTGATCTGAGATGCATCTCCCTAGCCTCAAGAATATATTTGTTGAAAACCTCACAGTTGTTATTCAGAAGGATATCACACTTGACCAATTCTCTTTGGAAGCCCCTAACCCAAGTGTTGGGTGGTAGCTGCTCAAGCCACTTGTATGCTTCTAGGCTTATGACCTTCATTTCCTCCATGCTTGCAGCCCACAGTTCTGCTATTGTGCTCCTTGCACACTTCCATATCTGGTTTTTAAGAACATCTCCTTTGTGTGTTTGCTGAAAATTCTGCCATATATGCCTAACACAGTGTCTGTGCTTTGCATCTCGAAAGTGCTGCCTCACTCCCTTGATCAGGCCCTTTTGCTTGTCTGACATTATAGTCCATGGGTCTGTGTTTACAATTCCCAAGTCACTCTTCAGATTTGATAGAAACCATTTCCATGTGTCAGTGTTCTCTACCTCAACAACTGCAAAAGCTAGAGGGTAAATGCAGTCATTAGGATCCATGCCAACAGCACACAGCATAACACCTCCATACTTTGTCTTCAGGTGGCATCCATTCAAACAAATGACAGGCCTACAAGCTTGCATGAAACCCCTTTTGCAGGCATCCAGAGAGAAATAACAACTTGCAAATATGCCATTACTGACACCCACATAGAAAGAACTCCCTGGGTTTGATCTTCTGAATTCTTGTGCATAATCCCACATGCTGTTGTATTGCTCCAACTCATCTCCTTCAATAACTTTCTTCACTAACCTCTTAGCCCTTCTAAGCTTGCTTCTTGTTGCTATCGTGTTCCAATCTTTCTGAACCACCCTTGCAAAAAATTTCATGTTCATGTTTTCATCTGCTCTGAAAGAATCAAGATATTTTCCAGCCATAAAAGGAGCAGTGAATGACTTAACACACCATTTCCTTATGCATGTATGCTTTGGGTTGTATTTCTTGATCATGAAGCAGTTGATTCTCCCATCAAATGATGCAGACAAGGTCCAAGGGCACCCATCTTCACAAATGGCATTCGGTCTTTTCCTATCATTTCTAGGGCACCTAATGTCAACTCTCTCCTGACAGCTATACTCTTTGATAGCTTTCCTAAGGAACTCAACAGATCCAAAGGTCTGGCCAACTTGAAACTGTGGTTTAGTCAGGTCTTCCTCTCTAAAACTTTTGAAATTCAGCTTCACCTTATCTTCATCAGAGGATGGCAGACAAATATCCACATCTTCAGTAGGATCATCAACTTCTTCTTGGACTGCTGGTCCTTTGCCCTTCTCACAATCAACATGTTTGTCAAACAAGTCATCATCATCCTGCAGATCAATGTCTGAATCAACAATTTGTGGAATATAATCTTCATCTGAATCCTGCACTACTGTGTCTGCTGCATCCATGTTCAAAAACCTACAGGATTTCCTTGCCCTAAACCCAAACTGAGATGAAAGGTAAGTAGTTCCAGGTTGGGGTGGACTTGGTATGAAATCATCTTCTTCTGACTCTGCTCCACTTTCTGACTCTGCCTCATCTTGCTCATGCTCTTGATTAGAATCATGCTCTTGATCATGCTGAGCCAGCTCATGTTCCACTAGAGTGAGCTGATCCTGCTCCTCTTGCAACTGTTGTGTCTGCTCTGCTTGCTGCTGGTGGGCATTCTCCTTCTTTACCCTAATGCCACTGAACCTGACAATTGTTGGATCCTCATCATCAGAGTGGACTTGAACAACAGAAATATATGATCTCATGCTCTCATCATGATCAAGAAATATCTGTTGGAAGTGGTTGCCATTTAGAACACAATTCTTCATGTTTTCTGTCATAGTGTTGTCCCCTATCTTGATCTCTCTTAATCCATTCTTATACACTGTCAATCCAGGAACACACCAATAAGCCTTGATCCTGCCCTCAAACTCATATCCAATTTCCTCCACTAGACTGGCAACAACATTAGGTGTCCAATTATCTATGTCACAATAATCATACCAAATGGAGTGACCTTTGTGATAACCCCTATGCTTGCCAGCACACAGAAAGTAGCCACCATGTATGACCTCAATAGAGAAGTGGTTGCTTAAGTGACCTGCAAAACAATCAAGTTGAAAAAGTTCAGACATTTCAGACTACAGAGAGATTCAGACATTTCAGACTACAGTTCAAAGATTCAGACTTTTTTACTTTTTCAGAAAGAAAATCAGAGATTCATGGCTCCAATTAACAAATGTATGATCTTACAGGTCGAAAAGCAACCATCTTTGGTCAATCTGACACAATGTAATTGCAAATTACAACAATTTTTGGTCCAATTAATACTCTGACACTAAGAGCAAACTTTACTGCTTAAACCCTAGACCCTTGGACCGATGAAAAATTAGGGGGAGAAAGAACCATAATCACTCCAGATCTCTGCAAACATGGCCAAACCCTAGCTCCTACTGCAAATCCCCCATGAAGCAGCCCTATTTTTGGCCTGTCAGAAAGATCTTCACAAACTGCTAAAACCCTACCACCCCACACCCAATCCGTCACAGAGTAGAACGAACGGCCAAACCCTAGCTCCTACACGCAATTGATGCGACCAAGAACTCTTTACGGGAGCTAAATTGCACAGATCGAGCAAAGGAGCTGCTGGCGACGGCGACGTACCGTACCGGGGCGGCGAGGCATCATCACGGCGACGCGAAGGAGCAAGAGGCACGTCGCGCAGGCCCCTCCCGAACGACGCGGACGGCGGCGGCTCAGCGTCCGACGACGTGCTCATGGAGCCGTCGTCGACGCCAACGACGTCTGACCTCGGTAGCGACGATGAGCAGAGAGGGTGCAGGAGCAGAGAGGTTGCGGGAGGAAGGAGAAAGGAGCGACCCGGTGCGGTCCGACCAGGTGCGGTCCGTTTAATGACCATGTGGGGTGTGGTCCAACCAGGTGCACGCATTTGCAAAAAAAACCTCCAGCCATCTAGTATTAACGCCCCCCGACAGGTGCTGCACAAGTGGCAGTCAAAGCACAGCTGGCAACGGCTGACTCGGCCAAGTCAGCAAATACGCAACTCCAATCGTATATACGGACCAAAGTGAACCCCTGTGCAAGTAGATGGACTGTATTTCGGGTATTTTAAAGTAGTGGTACTTAAGTGTCAGCCAACTCAAGTTTTGTGACCTATGGTGAATTTTTCTCTACTTTTTCATTTATCAGTTGCGTGCTTGAACGCACTAGCACCGGCTCCACCCGCCTATGTGGGAAGAGCAACTCTAGCAGCTGTTTTTATTTTCTCAATAGAGTGAATATATTACTACTCCATCTGTCTCATAATATACACTCTCTCCATCCACTTTTGTAAGTCATTTCAGACAGCTTAAAATGGACTGTTTGTACATTGTCTGAAATGTTTTCAAGGTCTTATAAAAGTGAACAGAGGGAGTATAATTTTTTTGACATTAGTGTAGTGTCAAAAACGCTCTTAAGGTATCTTCAACGGCAACCCGTAAATTTCCTGCCGCATCTGTCCGCAAACACGGGGACCAGTCCGCGGTCACGGATGCGGGAGGACGCCATCCAACCGTAGCCGCGTATATTTCAAACTCCTTTTCAACAAACCAGATGAGATTCATGCAAACATGAGCGGATTTCATATAAACATGGCGGATTTCATACAAACACGATGGATTTTTATCACATTTTAAACAGTTAGAACAAAAAAAAATGACCCGACCCTAAACCTATCCTATGGTGGCGGCGCCCGGCGTCCAAGCCCGTGTCTTTCTCCATCCGCCGTCTCCATGAGCATCGGCGATAAGACCCGTGAAGTGAAGGTGCGGTCTCCGACGAGGAAGAGTTCAACACGGGAGACGGACCGTCCTACATGGGACATAAGGAACTGCCGCCTCTCGTGGCCTACTCGTCCTCGGAGGAGTCCGCGACCTGTCCGTCGCCCGTGGATGTGAGGTCCATGATGGAAATAGTGGCATCGGCGCTTCGTCGTCGCACAAGGCTGCCTGATGGTTCGCCGACAGCGCGTCAACTGGCGTGTTGTTCTCTGTGATCGCTTGCAGTGCACCTCCGGGGCTACCCGCTTCCTGGCGAGCGGCGGCTTGAGCGTGGGCGGCATCGTAGATGGCACGCTGCTGCGCGATGAAGTTCGGGTTCGCCACGGCCATGGCCGCCATGGACTCCTTGCTCGCACACTCGCCTTAGATCTGGCCCTCCACCAGCCGGTGCTACTCCAGGAGGAACATGTTGTACCGCTGTTCCTCCTGCGTCTGCTGTAATGCCGACAAAGGCGCCGACGCAAGCTGCACCTCCGCCATGGCGACGTTGTAGTCTGCCCGCGTCTGCTCCTTGGTGAAGCCGGCGTGCATAGGAGGCGCCAAAGCCGGGGCGGTGTCGTCAGAGTCTGTCTCCATCGTGATGTCGTCCTAGTCGTCGAAGACCTTGGGCGAGTTAGCTGGCAAGCCAGCCTCGATCCGGCTGACACGGCGGCTGTGCCAGACAGCGGCAAGGGCGGCCACGGCGCCAGGCGTCCAGATGTGTCAATGCGCGGCGCCGGAGTGGGTTTCTGGGCCGGCGAGCCTACTTTATGGCGGCATACGGATGGATGGGGCATTGAACGAGCATGAGAGATATCCGCTCCGTCCCGTCTAGTCACGTGTCTTGGGTATTGAACAGGTGCGGACGCTAGAGATGCGTCGCGGGAGTATTTTGTGGACCAAACGAACGGACGACTCTACATTGGGTCATGTGAAAGCTACACCTACAGAGGTCAACTGTGCTTGCTAAATTTACATTTTTCCATTCATGTGAAGTTTACAAGTGGCATCTGTGATCGGTGATCCCCTGGCCATCCCGATCGACGCGGTGCAAAATTGTACTAGTGGAGAACAAGTAGCTAGGCCGACCGTTTTTTCCGGATCGAAAACTCTACGTTCGAGTTTCACTCTTGATTACAGGTCTATCTTCCCACACTAATCAAAATCCAAGTTGTGTCAGACGAGGAATATGAGATCAAAAACTAGTGGCAGACACTGGCTCCAACTCGAGGAATATCGATCGGGAAACGGATAGGCACTGAGAGGAGCTGCACTAGACGCGCGGCGCACAGGAGATTGATCAGCCAACCCCGGATCGCTCACGCCGCCGCATGCCATGAAGAACACGACGACGCATGTTGAGCCTGAGGGCTGCAAGCGATGGGCCCCGGCAATCAACGCCGCGCTCGTTGCCTTCGTACTGATCGTGCTGCCTCTCTTCGTTCTCCTTGGCGGCCGCAATGGCGAGAAGCCAGCGGTTTGGATCAAGACGGCCGTGGGCGACTTACGGCGAGGTTGTTTCATTTCTTATGTTTCCTCCTTCCTTTGTTTTTTGCATGGTCTGTTAGCTCGATCGGTGAATGGCTACTCCCTTCATTCCAATGAATAAGACAAGCATACGACACCTTAAAATTCAACTTTAATCATTCAGTCAAATGTGGATCATATGTGATAAAAATTATACCATTCAATTCCTATTGAAAAGAAGTTTTTAGTAGTATAATTTTTAAGTTACTAAAATATATAGTATTAATCTAATTTATGATTAAAGTTGAATTTTAGGATGTGTGCTGAATTTTTTCGGTATTAGGGCATCTCCAACGTTGACCCCTAAAACGAACACAATATTTGTTCAGTCTCGGGACACTGACACGGGAGCCAGCCATCCAACCATGCCCCCTGTTCATCTATGCATATGCATGCCGCGGTTGAGAAGAAAGGGGATGTCAGGATGTCTAATGTGGTGGCTTCTAGTTTGCTGGAATTTGGCCGTTCGGACCAGTCCACAAATGCTTTGAGGGATAGCATTGGATGGCAAAAAAATATCCGGACTCCTGCAAAAGACATATAGGGGCTATTTGAGAGTTTGCGTTGGAGATGCCCATAACCCATGGGTATTATTTTTCATCATAATTATGTTGTTTTCGATACCGATGAGGTGTCATATAAATACCGCATTAACTATGCATCAGTTGCCTGAAAATAGCAACGAAAATTTTCAAGCAGAAGGAGGGGAGGGGCGTATAGTAACAACGCCGAGACAGGAGAGATGAGGCCTAACCAGGACTGCCCCGGAGATGGGAATGACGCGGCTGACCACGACGTCGCCTACGGAGAAAAGATTTTCCGCTGCGGGTGTGGTGCGGTTAGGGGGGTCGCCAATGCCAGAGAATAGAGAAGGGGGGATAGAGGGATGGCCGAGGGTGGCGGTAAACCAGCATCCGTGGGGGCTTGGGCAGCGCTGCCAGCCGCGGGTGGCATCACGAAGAAGAAGCTAAACAGGAAAAATCAATTGACGCTCGTAATTTTTTCAGGCAACTAATAAATAGCATGTCCCAAACGATACATGCATGATTGTATTCACCGGAAGATGTAGAGGCTCAAAGAAGATCCTATAATTCCGAGAAAAACCAGTAAATGAGATTTGCAGTAAGCACGAAAAATTGAACCACAGGTCTCTACCACATCCGTAACAACTTTGAGTAAGTCAAGATTTCTCTTTAGAGGAAACTATCTTTGAATAGGGTTATTACTAACCCACGTGGCAGTTTTTTTAGTTTTTCTTTGTTCAGTGTTCTTTCAGCAAATTTGTGTCAGGTCTCGGACATTTTTGTTGAGTTTCAGTCACTTTTGTGAAGTTTTGGTCTCTTGCAAAGTTCTCAGTCATTGTTGTGAAGTGTTTTTTCCTTTTGTTATATCAGATTCCTTAGGCAGCAAGTCTTGGCTACAATGTTTTATGTTAGGGATCTTCTAAACTTAAAAGGAGAGAGAGTACATTTCTTCTTTTTTATTTGTTGCAATTGCAAATTGCACTATCGCCTTTTCTTGTTATTTATTTATGTATTTGCGCAATTTTTGCAGCTTAATGGTGGAGAATAGAAGTGGTTGAAACTTTTGAAGTTTTCAGTATTCTCCGCCCTACGCCCTAGCGGCACTCTCTTTAGTAGATGGAACAACTTTCGGATGCCCTTCATCTCAGTATGCATTACAACTTTCAAAAAAATTGAAGACATGACTTTGATTAACATGTGTTCGGTGAGTATGAAACTCCGGCCCATTGGTAAAATAAGATTCTGGTTGTTCAATTGAGTAGCATGCTGCCTCGATGTGGTTGGTTGGGGCATCGCCGACGGAGGACAAGAAGGTCGAGGGCGGGATAGACCGGTAGAGGTGGTGAGGCGCATCTGGCAGTGGCGTGTCGACCGCTGGTGGCAGGAGGAAGAAGAAGTTACAATAGATAAATCAATTGACGCTCAACTTTTTTTAGGCAACTCCGATGTTGTGTTCACCATATGATGTAGAGGTTCTGTGTACACCATATGATGTAGAGGTTCGAAGAGGATGTGTTCACCATATGATGTAGATGTTCCAAGAAGATCTTGCAAACCCAAGCAAACCCAGTAAATGAGATTTTCAGTACACATTAGAAAATGTACCACATGTCTCCACCACATCCATAGCAACTTTGACAAAATCGAGGTTTCACTTTAGATTTAGAGTAAACTATCGTTTCATAGGATTATTGCTAACCGGCACGACTGATTTATTTTCTTCAAACTTCAGTCTTTTTTGTTCAATGTTGTTTCAGCCACTTTGTGCGAGGTTTCAGAAAATCCGCTAGTTTGATTGAGTACCATCTGCGCCAACTGAAGAACAAATATTTCTGCAACTTCTGCAGGTTCTGACGAAGTATCTTTACCTAACGAGAACGCACCAACACACGCTGACAAGCTTCTTGGCGGACTCTTGGTCGAAGGCTTCGACCAAGAATCCTGCCGCAGCCGGTACCAGTCCGCCATGTACCGTCGGAACGCCGGCCGGCAACCTTCACAGCACCTCGTCTCCAAATTGCGGAGCCACGAAGCCCTGCAAAGGCGGTGCGGCCCGGGCACGGCCGCCTACACCAACGCCCTGGAGCAGCTCAAGTCCGGCAAGAGCGTCGTGTCACCGGAGTGCAGGTACCTGGTCTCCATCTCGTACCGCGGCCTCGGCAACCGGATCATCGCCGCCGCGTCGGCGTTCCTGTACGCGGTGCTCACCGACCGCGTCTTCCTCGTCGACCCCAGCAACGGGATGGACGAGCTCTTTTGCGAGCCCTTCCCCAACACGACGTGGCTGCTGCCTCCGGGCTTCCCGCTCGTGAGCTATCAGGGCTTTTACCTCTCCACGCCGGAGCGGTACGGGAAGATGCGAGAGGACGGTGTGCTCAGAACCGGCGAGATAAACGGGTCCGCCGCCGGAGACCTGCCGGCGTTCGCGTACATCCATCTCGACCACAACCAGACGGACGCCGACAAACTCTTCTTCTGCGATGACGACCAGCGGCTCATGTCCAGCATCCAGTGGCTGGTGATGAGGACGGACGGCTACATCGCGCCAGGCCTGTTCCTCGTGAGGGCGTTCCAGTCAGAGCTCGACGCTCTGTTCCCGGAGCGCGACGCCGTGTTCCACCACCTCGGCCGGTACCTGTTCCATCCGACCAACCGCGTTTGGGGCCTCATCACGCGGTACTACGACGCGCACCTCGCGCGGGCACGGCGCGTGGTCAGCATCCAGGTGCGCGTCTTCCCGTGGCAGGCCGACTCGCCGGAGCTCCTGGAGCAGATCAAGACGTGCACGCAGAGCCAGAAGCTGCTCCCGGCGGTGCTGGGCGAGGAAGACGACGGGCCGCCGGCGGCCGCGCCCGGTGGCGCGGCCAAACCCACCGCTGTCCTGATCACCTCCCTCAAGGCCTGGTACTACGACAAGATCAAGGGGGCGTACTGGGAGCGCGCGACGGCGAACGGCGAGGTGGTGGTGGTGGACCAGCCGAGCCACGAGGAGGCCCAGCGCTACCATGTCAAGTCGCATGAACGCAAGGCTTGGGCAGAGGTGTACCTGCTGAGCACGGCGGACACGCTGGTCACCACCGCCGAGTCGACGTTCGGGTACGTGGCGCAGGGGCTCGGCGGGATGAGGCCGTGGGTGCTGAGGATGGGGATGATCAACACCACCGTGAGCTGGCCGTGCAGCAGGGACGTGTCCATGGAGCCGTGCTACCACGTCGCGCCGGTGTACGACTGCCGGCGACGGGAAGATGCCGGCAAGATCGTGCCGCATGTGCGGCACTGCGAGGACTGGCCCACGGGGTTGAAGCTAGTTGATCTAAAGGATTAGTGAAATAAAGGTTATAATAAGAACATTATCGAATTATCACACATTGTTGGAGCATCTAGTTCGAAGTGTATCCAGATATCGTTATTTCTAACTTGCGTAGGGCTAACCCTAAAAAAAAACTTGATCTGATTACCTTGGAAAATGAGAACCATCTTTTTATTCATAATGAAGGTATTGTACTGTTATAATATCTCGGTCATTGGTTGTGCATTTTAGTTGAATATATAGTTGAACTGAATAGTGTATCAATAAGCTAAAGTCAGGCTCTTCACTTCAATTGTAGCGACCCCGACCAAATTCATCCATGACTACTGAACAGGTTAGTGCTCTTACTGCCAAGCTGGACCATTGATTGTTTGTCTGATTTATGTCATCCGCCCTGCAAGCACAATTGTTTTTTTTTCTTCCGAGAGAAACTCCGGGTAGTAAGCCTTCTACATTCTTTGTTGAATGGAATTCACAAAAAAAATTGATATCCTATTTAAGAAAAATAGCAATCTATGTTAGTCTAGGAACAACATGATGCTTATGGATATTCTTCTCTTGATTATGCCCATCTTATCTGACATCGACAACTCTATTTCATTAGGAATTTAATTTGGTCAGATGGGCATCTTTTAATGGTTCTGTAATGTAAATTAACAGATTCAGTCTACATGTTGTAAATAAATTATAATCTAAAGGACATCTGTTTCCTTATAATATACTTGATATTGTTAGAGTTATAATATATATCATGTACCCCTTTGTATTTATCCCGTTGTATAAGGGGTTTCCTGCATATGTTCCACACCTGTACATGTATATATATATCGGCCTATGACCTCATGGGAATACAAGTTGCCTATTCCTAACATGGTATTAGAGCTAGGTTAATTTTTTCGCACGCTGCAACTCGTGCGTTCGGTCTCTCCTCCCCCGCACGCTCCTCCCGTCCCGATCCCCCTCTGCCGTCGCCGTCGCCGGCCGATTCCGGCCAGCTCCGGCGCCTCCCTGCGCCGTCGCTTACCGGCCCGCCCCCCCTCGGCTTCCCACCCCCGCGCGCGCCCCCGAGGCAAACCCTAGCTTGCCGGCGCGGCGGTGTGGTGCTCCTCTTCCGCTCCTCCCGAAGATCGCAGGACTCCATCGATCGAAGGCTCTCAGCATCGCTCGAAGGCTGCCTCTGCTCGTCTTGCTCGCAGACTCCATCGATCGTCCTCGTCTCGCTCGCAGTAGGCAGGCTCGATCCCAGCCGGCCCCCATCGAGCCGGCCTGATCTCCTGCAGGATCGCTCCCAGCCGGCTCCAATCGAAGCCAGCCTGATCTCCTGCTCCCGGCCTCAATCAACGCAGCTCCCGTCGGCCCTTGCCCCTGCGGTTCTTCAGCCGCCGACTGCCAGCTGCCCCTTGATCGATCTCCAAAAAAAATGTCTGCTGCATCGGGCTATGTTGCTGTCCCTCGCTGTCCGGTGATCTTTGATGGTACTAACTACACCGAGTTTACTGGCTTCATGCGCATTCACATGCGTGGCATCCGTCTTTGGGGTGTTCTTTCTGGCGAGGTCTGCTGTCCGCCACGTCCAGTTCCTCCGGTGGCCCCTACTCCGCCAACTCCATCGGTTCTTCCTACGGATGCTAATCAGGCCGCCAAGGATGCGGCTAAGGTTGCTGATGAGGCTGCTGATCGTGCTTATGATGAGAGGGTTTTGGCTTATGAGGAGGCTCTTCAGACGTATCATGGTGCTCTGTCTGTTTACACCCAGTGGCTTGATGATGATGCTCGTGCTGCAGCTGTTCTCACTGCTAGTGTTCTGCCTCAGTTTGCTTCTGAATTTCTGGGTCTTTCTACTGTCTTTGAGATGTGGACCCGTCTTCGTGAGCGCTATCAGCCCTCTGGTGATGCCTTATACCTCTCTGTGATCCGTCAGGAGCATGCTCTTCAGCAGGGTGACTCTACTGTTGATGACTTCTGTGCACAGAGTTCTGCTATCTGGCGCCAGCTTGATTCTCTCCGTAGTGCTGGGTGTCGTACCTGCCCCTGTTGCCAGGCTGTCCAGGCCAATTTGGAGTTTCATCGCGTCTATGAGTTCCTGTCTCGGCTCCGTAAGGAGTTTGAGCCCCGGCGTGCTCAGTTGTTTGCTCGTGGCCGTATTTCTCTCATGGAGGCGCTTTCTGAGATTCGTGCTGAGGAGACTCGCTTATGTGGTGCTGGTTTGCTGGAGGTTCCCTCTGTGCTCGCTACTCGTGCTCCTACGCCACTTGCTCCACCGACCCCTTCTCGCTCGAGTGCTCCGTCGCTCTTGCCCACTCCTTCTGGAGGCTCAGGTCGCCCCCGTCCACATTGCGCCTATTGTAACAATGATGGTCATCTTGAGTCTCAGTGCTACACGAAGAAGAAACACCTGCGCAAGGCTCGATCATCATCTTCCGGGACTTCGTCATCTACCTCGACAGCTTCAGCCATTGCTTTGACTGAGCAGGATATTCTGAGACTTAAGCGTCTGCTCGCGGCTTCAGGTTCTTCCTCGACGGGTACTGCCGGTTCTGTGACTGATGCTTCCCGCACTGAGCAATCACCCTCTACACAGTCAGGTACATCCCCCTGGGTTCTGGACTCTGGAGCTTCTTTTCATATGTCTTCTCATTCTTCCACTTTGTCCTCTCTTCGATCACTGGATTCTCCTATTCATGTCTTCACTGCTGATGGTACTCCACTTTCTGTTGCTAGTAGAGGCAATCTTACTACTCCTTCTTATTCTGTTCCTGATGTTGCCCATCTTCCTCGACTTTTTCAGTGCAGGATATCTCTTTCCTCACTTTTCCTGACTCACCTATCACTCCCGCCGAGACTGTACCTCTCCGTTCCACTTCCTCTCCTTCTCCACATCTAGTTGATTTGCAGCCACCATCATCCCCGGTCTCCTCGCCTAGCATGTCACCGGGTTCTCCACCTTCATCTCCGGTGACTTCCTCCTCGGTCTCCTCTCCCAGCTTGTCACCGGATTCTACACCTTCATCTCCGGTGACTTCTTCGTCGCCACCTCCTGATTCTACCTTGCCGATTCCTCCTTCTATTGTTCCATCTTTTCCTCAGCATTACACTCGTCGTCCACGACCTGTTGATGCCTCTGTGGATGGGTCGTCATCTTCCTCTCAGCCTACTTATGGCTTGCGTTCTCGTCCTCGTCCGCCTGTTGATCGCTTTGGATTTCCCACCGCTGGTGCTGCTGTTCTTGAGCCGACTTCTTATCGTCAGGCTGTTGTTCATCCTGAATGGCAGTTTGCGATGGCAGAGGAGATTGCTGCTCTTGAACGCACTGGTACATGGGATCTTGTTTCTCTTCCTCCCGGAGTTCGTCCGATCACTTGTAAGTGGGTCTACAAGGTTAAGACTCGCTCCGATGGTTCTCTTGAGCGTCACAAAGCTCGTCTTGTGGCTCGTGGTTTTCAGCAGGAGCATGGTCGTGATTATGATGAGACTTTTGCTCCTGTGGCTCATATGACCACTGTTCGTACACTTCTTGCCGTTGCCTCTGCACGCCACTGGTCTATATCTCAGCTTGATGTTAAGAATGCCTTTCTTAATGGTGAGCTGCGTGAGGAGGTGTACATGCAGCCACCACCTGGGTATTCTGTTCCTGATGGCATGGTATGTCGTCTTCGTCGCTCTCTCTATGGCCTTAAGCAAGCCCCCCGCGCCTGGTTTGAGCGCTTTGCCTCTGTGATCACTGCTGCTGGTTTTTTAGTCAGTGCTCATGATCCAGCATTGTTTATTCACCTTTCTCCTCGTGGACGGACTCTTCTTCTTCTTTATGTTGATGACATGATCATCACGGGGGATGACCCCGAGTATATTGCCTTTGTAAAGGCCCGTCTTAGTGAGCAGTTTCTTATGTCTGATCTTGGACCTCTTCGCTTCTTTCTTGGGATTGAAGTCTCTTCTACCTCTGATGGCTTTTTTATCTCCCAGGAAAAGTATATCCAGGATCTTCTTGCTCGTGCTGCTCTTACTGACGAGCGCGTTGTTGAGACTCCTATGGAGCTCAATGTTCATCTCCGTGCTACTGATGGTGATCCTCTCCCTGATCCGACGCGTTATCGTCATCTTGTTGGCAGTCTTATCTATCTAGCTGTCACTCGTCCGGACATCTCTTATCCGGTTCATATTCTTAGTCAGTTTGTCTCTGCCCCCACCTCGGTTCACTATAGTCATCTCCTTCGTGTTCTTCGATATCTTCGAGGCACGATCTCTCACCGTCTATTCTTTCCTCGCTCCAGTTCTTTACAGCTCCAGGCCTATTCGGATGCTACGTGGGCTAGTGATCCTTCCGATCGCCGTTCACTTTCTGCTTACTGTGTTTTTCTTGGTGGTTCTCTCATTGCCTGGAAGACGAAGAAACAGCTTGCAGTTTCTCGTTCGAGTGCCGAGGCTGAGTTGCGAGCAATGGCTCTTTTGACGGCAGAGGTGACTTGGTTACGGTGGTTACTTCAGGATTTTGGTGTTTCTGTCACTACACCGACTCTGCTTCTATCTGACAGTACAGGTGCTATCAGCATTGCACGCGATCCTGTGAAGCATGAGCTCACCAAGCATATTGGTGTTGATGCGTTCTATGTACGCGCTACTGTGCAAGATCAGGTTATTGCTCTTCAGTATGTGCCTTCCGAGTTACAGTTGGCGGATTTCCTGACGAAGGCTCAGACTAGGGCACAACATGGCTTTTATCTCTCCAAACTCAGTGTTGTTCATCCACCATGAGTTTGAGGGGGGTGTTAGAGTTATAATATATGTCATGTACCCCTTTGTATTTATCCCGTTGTATAAGGGGTTTCCTGCATATGTTCCACACCTGTACATGTATATATATATATCGGCCTATGGCCTCATGGGAATACAAGTTGCCTATTCCTAACAGATATAACACTGAGGTACGTACCCCTGTTTCCATACATGTACCTTGTGTACGTAGACTATTATGATACAGCTCTGGCCATGGATGCATAAATATTACATTAGTCTATTAATTCAAGAGATAAACAGTTACCATGAAAGGTTATATTGGTGCTGAATGGGAAAAAAATAGTCAATAAATAAATATAGGATGTGCTCTGATTTAAATAAATTCCTTTGGATGCATCAATTAGCTGCTCTTCGTTTGGACGCAATAGGTGGTCGGATCTGGTTGGATCTTTGGGATTTTTGTTGCTATGCGGGAGATGGTGCGGCATGCCTAGATTCACACCGGTTTTTTGTTGCCTTTCCTATTTTGGGTTAGGCGTGGGTTGCTATTGTTGGATCCTGCCAGTCAAAACTATTTCATTGGCACGTCTATTAGTTTGCGTTAGAGTCCCTGTTTTAGGTGTTTGTCTTGAGGATTAGACGATGGATTAGTCAAATATATTTCTCTATTGCTTTGGGTTGGTGCCTGCTTTAGTTCTTTGGCTTGATGATTAATTAAATGGATGCTTAGTTTTAGGGATTATGCCTGTCATAGTTGCAGTTCTTAGATGCTTGATTGATGCATGTTGTCATAGTTGCAGTTCTTTGATGCTTGATTGATGCCTGTCAGAGGGGATGAGATGGGTTGTGCATGGCCTTGTGTTTCTGAAAGTTGTCTACCTGAGGTGATTAGATGGTGCATTGGTTTGGTTGTAAATATAGTGAAGGATGTGTTCATGTAGTGGGTGTTGCCTTGTTAATCAAAAAGAGCTTCTCAAGGGTTGAATTTGTTTGTGTTGGATTGAGGATTCTGAAGGAGAGGGGAAGGAGCAGCCTATGCTTGTTTAGATGGTGGCACTGTTGATATAACGCTGATGCCCAGTCCGACGTGCCTCCTCCGGCCCAGAACCCTATTTTGTGGCTCTGCACACTCGAGATAGGTGGCGGCGCCATTGCCGGCGGGGACTTTAGCGGCCGTCGCCTCTTGTCCTGTCCACCCAGCCAGGCCAAATCCAACCCGCCCCAATCTCTTGGCGCCCCCAACAATTTTTGGAACACCCGTTGAAAAGCACATTCTGAAGCTTTTTTGGGGGGGGGAGGGGGGGGGGGGGGGGGGGGGGGTCAGGGATGATGTATTTGTTCTTCCTTGACCCCTTATGCTAATTGACTCCTTGACAAAATGAGGTACACCTGTGTGATCTTTTTGCATCTTGTGACATTACAGGTTGAATCATCGAGGAGGCCGAGGGATGACTATAGAGGGGTCAGGGATGATGTATTTGTTCTTCCTTGACCCCTTATGCTAATTGACTCCTTGACAAAATGAGGTACACCTGTGTGATCTTTTTGCATCTTGTGACATTACAGGTTGAATCATCGAGGAGGCCGAGGGATGACTATAGAGGGGTCAGGGATGATGTATTTGTTCTTCCTTGACCCCTTATGCTAATTGACTCCTTGACAAAATGAGGTACACCTGTGTGATCTTTTTGCATCTTGTGACATTACAGGTTGAATCATCGAGGAGGCCGAGGGATGACTATAGAGGGGTCGTGGTGGATCGGCTGATGGATGTGGTTGACGAGTTCAAACTTCTGGCTCACACACTTTACCTTCAGATTCATATATTGGCCAATACCTCACATCGGGACAAGTTGAGTTTCTTTGTGTCGCTTCATTACTTGTTGTTGTGTATGGCCTAAACTTTCTTTTATCTCTTTTTGTGTGTCTCTTTACTGTCCAACTAGCATGACTGTGGTACTATAGGAAGTACAGAGAGATTCATCTTGGTAAACTGAAAAAAATCAATGACATTACTGACGGCACATACACGAATCATCAGGTAACCTTCTTCTAAGTGGCCATTTCATTGGTAAAATCTCTTTGACTGGTGTGAATGACGAAGACACATTTGTAATCTGTATGCACTGTAGATAGTGAAGATATGGAGGCTGAATTTATACAGTAAGTCTGTTCCAGCACCTGCTTTTAATCATATGAAACTAAAAAGAGAGAAGGTACTTCCCATGCAAGATCTTATCCTATGCAAAGTTATTTGCGAGTTATGTAAGACATTTATGAGCAGTTTGCCAATGTTGCAAGATCTTAGGACCTCTCATGTTTGGGATTCTTCCTTTCTACTTTGTTAGAATACAATTGCAGGAATCACAGGTGATGAGACAGCCCAGCTCTCATGTCTGGTGAGAGGCGCCATCGGCAGCAAGTCAGCGTAGGGGATCATACACCCAGCGTCCGATGTCTGGTGCGTGGCACCATCTTTTGCCTTCTCCCCCTCCTCTATCTGCTTCCTCTCCCTTCTCTTCTATCCTTATCTGCTTGCCCTCTTTCTTTCCCTTCTCTCCACCCCTCGTACTTGTGAAGTCTCAGCACAAGTTGATCCCTCCTTTCTTGTCTTTTTCCCCTTTGACAATTACTAGATTTTTATAGTGCCTTTGCGCGCTGTTCTGCAAAATGACGATGAATAGTTGAATTTTTTGCATTTGGATAAATTCAGTCAAAACATGTACTGTTAAAGAAGCAATAAAGTTGGCCAAATAATGCATAAGCCAAGTAAAAATCAGGATTACAGTAATATAATTGATGCATTGATCAGCGAGCAGGACTACGTAGTTGTCCGGCAAGACCGGCCGCAGAGGTGAAACAGAGCAGCACTGGTCGTAACCTACAGAGCGCCGGTGTCCAGCACAATGTATCCGGCTGCAATTTTACTGTCGTAAATTTGGTGTAGGCTCATTCTGTGAAGCTGTAACTCCTCCTAATTGGTGTTCTACAAAATTTCCTCTCTGATGTGTAATAAGCTTTCTTTCTATACACCTTGGTGTTTGTTCCCTTTACATTTCTATGCATATTATCTTGCAAGGCTGCTACACTCTGGTTAAGCATATTATTATCTCAGGAGAAGAGTGCAACCGAGATTAGTGTATCTATTAGGACCAAGAGCATTCAATGAGCTTTTTTGACTAAATCAATGATTTATTTACTTTATCCTTCTGGTGATGCAACTAGAATAACAGTTTTTTTGTGCTGTTTATTTCTCAAGGATCCTAGCCCCTGTGCTCCTTTTGCTGAAGTGGAAACATTTTTGACAAGACAAGAAGAGCTCCTGTGAATATTAGGTGGTGCTATGTGCTTCATTTTTTATTCAACTACTTCTATTGTATTCATGGACTACGTTTTTTTGCCATTAATACAATTCATATAATTCTGCAAAATGATAGGTACTTTGGCATTGTTAAGCTTAGGAATCAGAATTTGGACCTAGCTTATACTGCCTTGTCATATTAATTAATGGACTGCATACATGAACTCTAGGTTATGCTTTCGACAGTTCCAACTTCCAACTAATTATATCGTAATTTCTATGCAAATATCTGCAGTTTTAATCATGGCCCACTAATTCATTCTCCGACTTGGATGATAAATATAGTGTCAAGTTAGTTTCCTACCATGTCGATCCGTTAAGTATATTAAAGCTTTGTGAGTTCTAATTATATCGGCAAGTTCTAATTATATCGGCAAGAACTTGCGGACGATTCTTTTCTTCTTGGGATCTTAAAAGAACACAATGATTGTTCATCTTGAACTGTAATCTGTTTGACAAATTTTCTCTAATTGCCTAGGAAATTGGAGTGACTTTCGTGCTTGCAGACACACTCTCTAGGTAAATAATGAACTTTTCTCCTTTTCTACCCCTTGCCAGGGAGATCCAGGAAGGAGGTGAGTCTCTCCCACGGCGTCGTTGTCCAGGAACATTAAGGGAGCTCCATGTCTTGGTTTGCCGCACATACATTTACCACACAGGAGCACATGTGATCCTCGTAATAGCAAGTTTGTAATGAATTCTGGAACCCATCGGAAGGTTAAATTCACAAAGCATATTCACCTATAGACAAATCACTTTTGGTGTATAAGTGTGCCATCAAAGATCAATCTAGACCCACCAATGTGCATAAGCTAGATAAGTGCGCACATGAACGCTCAAGAGGCGTGCCAATGGCACGCCCCAACCACTAGTTAGTTAGCATTGATCCAAAGGTTCAGACAACACTACTGAAATATGAAACTTTGCCCAGTAGTGCCAGGTTGTTTGCCAAGTGCATTTCATCGGGTGTTAGTCAAATATGATCTTTGTCGACTTTCATGCCCCCCAAAAAAACTTGACAAAAAGGGCACTTAATCACACGTGTTCTAGGTTCCTGCAACGTGACACTCATCAAACACATCCTTTGCCGAGTTCCTGCCATGTGGCACTCGGCAAAAACATGCTTTGCCGAGTTCTTGCCATGTGGCATTAGGCGAGCACAATTTTTTTTACTCCCTTTTCTTGTTTCATTTCTTATGTACATCTTTTTTGCATTTTATGCTATGTTTTTTTGACATTATTATTTAAATTTTGTTTCCCCTTTCTATTTTCTTTTGTAGAAATTTGTGTGTATTTAGGCATCTAGTGCATATAATTTAAATTTGAACCATAAATGCATGAAAAAGGGAAATTTTGGGTTGGCAAATTCTATTTGTATACTTTACTCTACGCTTAGCCGTTAGGCAATAAAAGTAAAGGAATTCCAAACATCTGGTTGCCGGGAGTAGACCCCAAACATGGAGTTCATTGGTTTTTTAATTCTAAATAATGCAAACATAGTGTGCAAAAAGAATGAAACTTGCCGTAGTGCCCCATATGGCATCGAAATGTTGTGGTGAAATTTTGAGAAGGTTATGTGTGACGCCCCCGATTTAATCGTACACTAATCATACACGCAAACGTGTACGATCAAGATCAGGGACTCACGGGAAGATATCACAACACAACTCTACAAATAAAATAAGTCATACAAGCATCATATTACAAGCGCAGGGACAGGTGATACTGGCGAACGAGGAAAACATCCGGGAAAGTATTCCCGATGTTCTGCGTTTCCGGACAGACGACCGGTGGGGGAAAGTTGCGTGTTTTCTATACTAGGGATGTGTGACGGACGAACGGGTTGTGTATTCAGATTCGTCTCGTTGTTCTGAGCAACTTTCATGTACAAAATATTTCCATCCGGGCTACGGATTATTTTATATTATCTTTCAAAGTGTTAAACATTTTCTGAAATTATTATTAATTCGAAAATTTGGAATTATGACGTCAGCCTGACGTCATCATGATGTCAGCAGTCAACAGAGCATTGACTGGTCAAACTGATGTGTGGGTCCCGCTGTCATAGTCATAGTTTAATTAACAGGTATTAATTAACTAAACCAGTTAATTAGGTAAATTAAACAGAAGTAATTAAGTTAAGTTATTAATTAAATTAGTTAATTAATTAACATTATTATTATTATTAATGTTATATATATATATATTTATTTTAACAGGGGCATGGGCCCCTAATGTCAGTCGCCCAGGGGGCCTTAGCGGGACGGGCGGAACGGGTGCGGGCGTGGGCGCCCGTGTGCGCCCGAGGCCACCAGAGGGGCACCGGCCACGACAGCTGGCGGAGTAGGGCGGCGCGGCGACTGCCGTAGAGGCACGGGTGAGCGGAGCGCGAGCCGCATCAGCGCTAGGCGGCAGCGGGTAGAGCGTGCGCGGGACGACCACGGGCGCGTGGCAGGGCGACTAACGCGTGCCGCGGGCACGTCAGTACGACGGTGAGCGCGAGCGCTCGAGGGATAGGGCGTGGGGTGACTGCGTGAGCAGCGACAACCGGGACCGCGGGGCGTGCACGGCGATGACAGGAACAAGGGGGAGATAGGAGGGGTTCTCACCCCTGTTTGCAGGGGATCAGGGTCGGCGAGGCTCGATGGAGCCGTCGAGGGAGAGGTGGGGAGGCGACGCCGACGAGGTGGTGACGAGTGGCGACGACGTGACGGGTGGCGAAGGCGTCGCGGTCCGGCAACGGCAAGCGGCGAAGCTGGGGCGGCGCCAGGGGGCAGCGGCTTTGGGGTGTCGCCGCGAGGGAGGGCTTCGAGGGAAGAGGGGCGAGGCGACGGCGTGCGGCGGCGTCAGGAGGCTCCGGCGAGGGGGGGCCTGAGCGACGGTGCCGTCGGGGACGCGGCAGGGGAAGGGGGGAACGGCCCGATCCAGATCCACTCGGGGCGGGGTGGGGAGACGAGGTGGATCGAGGGAGGAGTGGGGGGTTACGGGCGACGTGGGTTAGGGTTTGGAGGGGTTATGGGGGCGCTGGTCGGGCCGGCGGGCGGGTGCCAGGGGCCGCCCGCGGGGGGGGGGGCTTTTCCTTTCTTTCTTTTTGTTCTGTTTACTTTTCTTCTTTTTATTTTTATTTTTATGTTCCTGTTTTATTTTAGATACACATTATTTTTAGTTTAAAAAAATGATAACAACTCTTAAATTAATGTTTGAGAACCACCCACCGCCATAAATGTTTTACCCTGAAATAAATTAGTTTAGAATTTTATTAATTGAAAAAGGTATTCACTTAATTGTTTTTGTTGCTGTTTTAATCACTTTAGAGTAATTAATTATTTTATAAAAATGTTATTTCTCCACCAATACTATCCATGATTTATTTGTCACAATAAGAACATTTTAGTTTCGAGTATCGAAAACTTTTATTGCTTGACTTTAATTCGAATTTGAATTTGGATCGGTTCTGCACTAACGCGAGATTAACAACAGTAATCGTGGTGATGTGGCATCATTAACGTGTGATTACTGTAGCCTAATTATCCGGGCGTCACAATTCTCCTCCACTACAAGAAATCTCGTCCCGAGATTTAAGAGGGGAGTAAGGGGGAAGTTCTGCTTACTAAATTCTAATGAATCTTCTTGGTCTTAGTTGCGCTTCTCGAAGAGGTCGATCCATTACGTTGATGTCTTCATTTCTCTGCTTCAGGTCATCATGATGAAGTCAACATCCTTTCCTCGCGTACCCCATCGTACTTACGGAAGAATAAAGGGTGGGTATGTTCTGGGAGAACGGACCTTGCAAGGTTGACTACCTGGTAGCTAACATCGGGGGAAGGTGGCAGAAAGTAACTCTCGAACTAAACTTAAGAAAAATTCGAGAGCAAAGTAAGGAGGTACCATGAGAAGTTTAAGTGGGTAGGCAATCGTTCGATGCCTGAACATGGTGTGAAAGGGGTCCAGAGCAACGAGAATAAGTATTGCGTCTGATACCAAAGTAGATTACTAGGAAGATGACCCATGAATTACATATGAAATCAAGCGCGAGGAATAACTTTGGCAACATGGGTGTACAGGAGAGTCAGGTTTCGATCCTGGGAACTGTGGGTTATGGGCCCACCATGTGGTTAAAAGTAGGAAAGGCGTTGACATCTTGCACGGTCATGATAGCAAGTCAAGTCAGAGGATAGTATGTTGGTTATGTCGGCAACAACATCGGTACCAAGGGCGAGGGACAAAGAGAACCATTTTCCTGCTCGTTTGAACGAGGCGGACCAATAGGCAAAGTTCTCGTCCATCGGCGGTTACCGGAATGTCATCAACAGTAGAAACAGGGTCTTACAGATAGGTTGTACACCGAGGTGCTTACAAAAGCAGTGACTTATTACTGCTTAGATCATATAAACCTCAAGAAGGTTAAACAAAACAATGGGAAGGAAAATGTGTTTAAACACATAATTCAAGGGTATATCCTTTCCAAGGACAAGCGGAGCATGATATCCATGACATGATAGAAAGTAGAAAACCATTTAAGTATTGGGAGAGGACTTTTCATGGCATTATCCATACAGCAGTGTTTGGATAATTGAGCAGGAAACATGTAGCATTGGGCTTCAAATGTTCTTGTTGAAAATTAGAGTACCATAGACATGCTTCGGGATAGCATTGATATGGTCATCAGGTAAAGGTTAGACTTTGGAAACACAAAGGATCCATCAGGAATCACTTGTAGAATAAGTCTTACGATTTCCTCATGGAAGAATGGATAACCTTGCTGAAAAGGAATCTATAACAATAGGGCCCCCGGCCAGGTGTGCTAGGCACGACATCACCTTACCGGGTCTTATAAAGACCAGAGTTATGACTCTTGGAAGAAGGTCCCAACCATCATATCTGACCGAGATCCAGATCTGATTGGTGTCAGGATACCTCAGGCTCAGGATGCTTGAGAAGAAAAGGTGCAACACCAACTGACGAGATGACATTGTAAGATTCTCGGGAAATGACTATGGAAGTGAGTCCTGAGGCAAGGGTTCATCGTCACTAAACCAAGGAGAGGATGAGGGGGGTGGCTGATGGACTTAGCGGCAATCCATCGAGATTTCCACGTTTATGTGAACATGGAGATAACATTTGTCAGATCAAATGTATAATGTTGTATGCTCGAGCAAAACATACATAATTAAACATTGGTTGAAAGGTACAACCGAAATATGGGTTTAGGTAGCATGATCAATGGTAGAATGGTGACTCGATAACCAATGGTCTAAGAATGAAATGTCGACCACTAACTTCTAAGCAATAGGGTTGCTAGAAGTTTTGAATTCACACGTCACAATTCATTTGTCGGCATTCCGGTTAGAAACAACACGAGGACCAAGAAAGAATGGTGATGTTAATAAGTATCACGTGTATCAAGAATTCTTAAGGGTGGTGAATTTCTCACAACATTCTTGACATAAAAGATGGTAATACTCCAAGGTAAAGAACAAATTCTGGATAGCAAGGAGCTCCATATCATGTACAAGTTTGTGTTGGAGGGAAGGAAATAAAGTGGTCGATGATAACACAAATCATCGAGGGAAAGGAGGGTACTTCTCATCATGAATTCAATTGATATCTTGGAAGGGGTCAAAATGTTGATGGTGATCACGACACATTTGTCGAGAGGTTTCAAGAAGATGTAACCGATCCGCGATGACATCAAGTCAACGAAATGATGAAACGGAAGGTTATTGGAACACGGGTACAACACAAACTCGAAATCAAGCTTTCTGTTCAAGGTGAAATGATATGATGAGGAAAATTGATGTAAGCTTAGCTTATCATCGAAAATTGTGCTACAGGAAGAAGGACCAAGTAGCACAGTTAAAAGTTTGCACGATAATGATATAGCCGATAAGGCTTGGAAATGACTTGAAGGGTTATTAAACTCGTAAGCAACGAGAATTACTTAGAGTTACTGAATCAGAGTGCGGAATCAATTCACTTATCGATGTTCTCGGTTGACGACAACCCAGAACTCGTGGAGTGACTCTGATAGGGAAAGGTGTTACTCCAGCACTAATTCATAAGAAGTAGTGCAATGGCATGATATCCTCGAGATACCAGGGGGATAATACTCGAAGGCATATCAAATGAAAGGTTGAAGTGGGGTGTATTGATATATAGAAGACAAGCGCTTTAACTTGTCTGAGAAGTGGAATCAGAGGAAGAAATTATGGTCGGAACCACAATCATAAATGATCGAACCACGGGTACAAGATGAACTTCTAACAAGGGGGTAATTATTTTTACGAGCAGCTTCCACGATAAGTTCTACATCGTGTCCATGGGCATGAACACAAAGTTCAAGGTCGACTCCCACTTCTCCAATGCATAACCTTTCATTCACTTCTTGTTTCTTTTCGAAATGGCATTAGTTGTTTAAAGTTTTACCTGGTGCAATACCAGATAAGTAGGACCTGTGAAATCTTTCGAGTTTGCACAGATTAGGGAAGGCATTGGTTCAACCCATCGGGGCCTCTTAGGAACATATACCACAAGCTTCAAGAGTAAATATCACCAGCTCGAAAGCAGAGCATGGTTGGCAAAAGGAGATGATACAATTTACAAAGGCATTATGTATCGGGGGAAGGCTCACAAGGTTATTGAATATGAAGGACGTTGTTGGATAACACACGACAAAAGGGTCTGGTGGTCCACAAGGGATCTGATGTGAGCATCGGTACCCAACCAGAGGAAGAAAGAATGCAAGGAGATCAGATTATAGAAACAACTGACTAATTCAAAGCTCAAATGTAAAGGAATTATGATTTCTCACCCAGGGACCAGAAGCAAACGCTCTGATTAATAATGGATAAGTTGAATAGACTTAGGGGTACATTCGACGACAACTTGATTGGTCGAGATCCAACTCATGTTTAAAATGACGTCTGAGCCGAAAGGATAATTTTCAGGGAATAACTGATGATTGCGTGCATTCGCAACATATCGAATCAAGTGACTCAAAATGATAGTGACAAAGGATGCCAATAGAGATTACTAGAAGTATGGAATTAACCATAATGCAAGTAAGCAAGAATTTCAAGAGCAAAAGGCTCCTGAGGATTTTCGGAAGATCGAATGGTATTTCGATGACCATTGTGAAACACATGAACAACTGAGGGATGAGCGGATACTCGATAAGTGCGAGAATTATCCGTAGGGGTATTCAGGTGACAAAGAACAGCAAGGCAGTAAGCTCAAAGGATTATCGAAACAACGACGAATATTTCGGGGTATCTTGTAATAAAAATACCAACTGGGAATAAAAGTAAGAACGACAGGTGTAAGTATTTATCCATAGGGATTTTTCGGTGGTAGGGAATTCCAAAAGCAATGGCACAAAGTTTCGGGAGAACATCGGAGAGTATTATCAGAATCTTCTGTTGAAGCAGTCGATCATCTGTAATGAAGGGCTCTCCGGGAGAAAGTGATAATGAGATCCTAATGTTAGATTTAGCAAAATTCATTTAACCCGAATAGAAGAGAGTTCAGAGTCCCAGAGTAAGGATCGAGGAGTAAAAGATCCTAATACCACCTAGATGGCGACGTGGGCCCGTAAGGCACACAACCATGTTAGTAAAAGTTTTAGTAATGTCTAGACTCAACTTCGGCCAAGGAGTGTGGAAGGGGGATTCCTATAGGCAGTCGGCTCTGATACCAACTTGTGACGCCCCCGATTTAATCGTACACTAATCATATACGCAAACGTGTACGATCAAGATCAGGGACTCACGGGAAGATATCACAACACAACTCTACAAATAAAATAAGTCATACAAGCGTCATATTACAAGCCAGGGGCCTCGAGGGCTCGAATACAAGAGCTCGATCATAGACGAGTCAGCGGAAGCAACAATATCTGAGTACAGACATAAGTTAAACAAGTTTGCCTTAAGAAGGCTAGCACAAACTGGGATACAGATCGAAAGAGGCGCAGGCCTCCTGCCTGGGATCCTCCTAAACTACTCCTGGTCGCCGTCAGCGGGCTGCACGTAGTAGTAGGCACCTCCGGTGTAGTAGGAGTCGTCGTCGAAGGTGGCGTCTGGCTCCTGGGCTGCAACATCTGGTTGCGACAACCAGGTAGAAGGGATAGGGGGAAAAGAGGGAGAAAGCAACCGTGAGTACTCATCCAAAGTACTCGCAAGCAAGGAGCTACACTACATATGTATGCATTGGTATCAACTGGAATAAGGCTATTATATGTGGACTGAACTGCAGAAAGCCGGGATAAGAGGGGATAGCTAGTCCTTTCGAAGACTACGCTTCTGGCAGCCTCGTCTTGCAGCATGTAGAAGAGAGTAGACTGAAGACCTCCAAGTAGCATCGTATAGCATAATCCTAACCGATGATCCTCCCCTCATCGCCCTGTGAGAGAGCGATCACCGGTTGTATCTGGCACTTGGAAGGGTGTGTTTTATTAAGTATCCGGTTCTAGTTGTCATAAGGTCAAGATACAACTCCAAGTTGTCCTATTACCGAAGATCACGGCTATTCGAATAGATTAACTTCCCTGCAGGGGTGCACCACATAACCCAACACGCTCGATCCCATTTGGCCGGACACACTTTTCTGGGTCATGCCCGGCCTCGGAAGATCAACACGTCGCAGCCCCACCTAGACCAACAGAGAGGTCAGCACGCCGGTCTAAACCTAAGCGCCCAGGGGTCTGGGCCCATCGCCCTTAGCACACCTACACGTTGCGTGGGCGGCCGGAAGCAGACCTAGCCTAGTAGGCGTTCCAGTCCAATCCAGCGCGCGCCGCTCCATTGCTGACGTCACGAAGGCTTCGGCTGATACCACGACGTCGAGTGCCCATAACTGTCCCCGCGTAGATGGTTAGTGCATATAGGCCAGTAGCCAGACTCAGATCAAATACCAAGATCTCGTTAAACGTGTTAAGTACCTGCGAACGCCGACCAGGGCCAGGCCCACCTCTCTCCTAGGTGGTCTCAACCTGCCCTGTCGCTTCGCCACAAAGATCCACTCGCGGGTACTCCTACGAGCCGACCCGTCTTTTAGTCATCACATGTATCATGTATAAAGTATATAGTATATACCCGTGATCACCTCCCGAAGTGATCACGGCCCAGTAGTATAGCATGGCAGACGGACAAGAGTGTAGGGCCACTGATGGAACACTAGCATCCTATACTAAGCAGTAGGATAACAGGTAATGGTAACAACAGTAGTAGCAAGGATAGGCTATGCATCAGGATAGGAATAACGGAAAGCAGTAACATGCTACACTACTCTAATGAAAGCAGTAGAGAAGAGTAGGCGATATCTGGTGATCAAAGGGGGGGGGCTTGCCTGGTTGCTTTGGCAAGAAGAAGGGGTCGTCGTCGATGTAGTCGATCACAGGGGTATCGGCAACGGCCTCGGAGCTAACCGGAAAGAAGTAACGGAGGGGGAACACAATAAATAACAGAGCAATCAAATGCAACACAAAGCAAGACGCGGCAATACGTTGTGCTAGGAGGGACCAAACGCAGGGACAGGTGATACTGGCGAACGAGGAAAACATCCGGGAAAGTATTTCCGATGTTCTGCGTTTCCGGACAGACGGACTGGTGGGGGAAAGTTGCGTGTTTACTATACTAGGAATGTGTGACGGACGAACGGGTTGTGTATTCAGATTCGTCTCATTGTTCTGAGCAACTTTCATGTACAAAATATTTCCATCCGGGCTACGGATTATTTTATATTATCTTTCAAAGTGTTAAACATTTTCTGAAATTATTATTAATTCGAAAATTTGGAATTATGACGTCAGCCTGACGTCATCATGATGTCAGCAGTCAACAGAGCATTGACTGGTCAAACTGATGTGTGGCTCCCGCTGTCATAGTCATAGTTTAATTAACAGGTATTAATTAACTAAACCAGTTAATTAGGTAAATTAAACAGAAGTAATTAAGTTAAGTTATTAATTAAACTAGTTAATTAATTAACATTATTATTATTAATGTTATATATATATTTATTTATTTTAACAGGGGCATGGGCCCCTAATGTAAGTCGCCCAGGGGGCCTTAGCGGGACGGGCGGAACGGGTGCGGGCGTGGGCGCCCGTGTGCGCCCGAGGCCACCAGAGGGGCGCCGGCCACGTCAGCTGGCCGGAGTAGGGCGGCGCGGCGACTGCCGTAGAGGCACGGGTGAGCGGAGCGCGAGCCGCACCAGCGCTAGGCGGCAGCGGGTAGAGCGTGCGCGGGACGACCACGGGCGCGTGGCAGGGCGCCTAACGCGCGCCGCGGGCACGGCAGTACGACGGTGAGCGCGAGCACTCGAGGGATAGGGCGCGGGGTGACTGCGGTGAGCAGCGACAACCGGGACCGCGGGGCGTGCACGGCGATGACAGGAACAAGGGGGAGATAGGAGGGGTTCTCACCCCCGTTTGCAGGGGATCAGGGTCGGCGAGGCTCGATGGAGCCGTCGAGGGAGAGGTGGGGAGGCGACGCGACGAGGTGGTGACGAGTGGCGACGACGTGACGGGTGGCGAAGGCGTCGCGGTCCGGCAACGGCGAGCGGCGAAGCTGGGGCGGCGCTAGGGGGCAGCGGCTTTGGGGTGTCGCCGCGAGGGAGGGCTTCGAGGGAAGAGGGGCGAGGCGACGGCGTGCGGCGGCGTCGGGAGGCTCCGGCGAGGGGGGGCCTGAGCGACGGTGCCATCGGGGACGCGGCGGGGGAAGGGGGGAACGGCCCGATCCAGATCCACTCGGGGCGGGGTGGGGAGACGAGGTGGATCGAGGGAGGAGTGGGGGGTTACGGGCGACGTGGGTTAGGGTTTGGAGGGGTTATGGGGGCGCTGGTCGGGCCGGCCTGGCTAGCCTAGTGGCCAGCTGGGCCGAGGCCCAGCGGGGGGGGGGGGGGGGGCCGGGGGGGGGGGGGGGGGACTTTTCCTTTCTTTCTTTTTGTTCTGTTTACTTTTCTTCTTTTTATTTTTATTTTTCTGTTCTGTTTTATTTTAGATACACATTATTTTTAGTTTAAAAAAATGATAACAACTCTTAAATTAATGTTTGAGAACCACCCACCGCCATAAATGTTTTACCCTGAAATAAATTAGTTTAGAATTTTATTAATTGAAAAAGGTATTCACTTAATTGTTTTTGTTGCTGTTTTAATCACTTTAGAGTAATTAATTATTTTATAAAAATGTTATTTCTCCACCAATACTATCCATGATTTATTTGTCACAATAAGAACATTTTAGTTTTGAGTATCGAAAACTTTTATTGCTTGACTTTAATTCGAATTTGAATTTGGATCGGTTCTGCACTAACGCGAGATTAACAACAGTAATCGTGGTGATGTGGCATCATTAACGTGTGATTACTGTAGCCTAATTATCTGGGCGTCACATTATGCAAAAGTTTTGACGTACACTACTTAGAAATCGGTGCATCTCCAAGGAAGAATTATAGTTTTGAGAGGGAATGGACCACGCTTGAAGTCAAAGTAATAGTTGCTTCATCGGTTGACATTTTTGAACGGAATCATAGTTTTGATTATTTTTTCCCTACACTCATTATACACCATTACATGTTCCAAGTAAAAAAACTGGCATTTTTTTAGTTTGTTTGATATATTGAAGTCATTTAATGAATATCACCCAAATTTGAACTACTAGTGCAAGAATATTTGATAAACTTGAGTTGGAAAATCCTATTCGTGTTATTGAGTCTCTTTGTTTAGGCCTTGAACAGGAAATGAACTCCAAACATGAGAGTACCAAACTTTAACCAAACATGGAGGTTACTGTTTTTTTAAGAACAAATGTTGTCTGTAAAACATGAAACCTGGCATGATAACATTATAGATTCTGACGAGCAATATTTGCACTCATTCTTTCACCAAAGTTTAAACCGGATAATTCAGAAATTCCTGAGAGAATCACTCCAATATTGCCACTAAGGACCAATGAACGCAAGCATACACTTGTTCAATAGAAGGATGGATATTTGAGGGAAAAGAAAATAAACAATGGCAAAAAGAGTGCAGTAAGTTCATGGGAAGAATGATGGCATGAACTTGCGAAGCAGCAGGGCAATACAAACTAATGAGTTCATGGCAAGAACGATGGCATGAACTTGCGAAGTAGCAAGACACTACGAACCGATGAGTTTCGAGACCTGCGTGCTATAAATCCTCTCCCATGAGTCCACAGAAGAAAAGTAATTGCACGGAAGCAAAAAAAACTGGAGAAAGAACGGGATGAAACAGTACCAGATAGGAGGGAAGAAGAAAGTGAACAGTAGAGCCACTCATCGAACAGGTTCTGTAACAGAACGGGGGATGTAGCATACGCACACGCTGAAAGACATACAACTACTCTGGACAGAAGTATTTATACAGAATAAATGCGTATACTGTCTTTGCATTCAGAGGGTTAAGAATTTCCATCAATTTTTTTTGATGAGAACATCTGCTCGGATCACGGCGCATTGCAACGGCTTGAGTGTTTCCGCAAGTGTTTCGGTCGCCTACTTGTGTTTCGTTCATGACTTTGATTCGACGATTCTTGTTGCCTTTCTATTCTTTTATTTTTTGCGGGATGTTGCGTTTCTATTTTTAGAGGAAGGTCCAGCGCATCTGGCCGAGACATGTACGACAACACTTGGGAGGCCCAGGCACCTAATCCATTTTACTCTCACCGTCTTATAATATAAAAATGTTTTTGACACTATGGAGAAAGTATTTGTGTACATTCACGATAGCAAGTTGGTTAGTTTTTCATGTACATACCATACAATTTGTTGTGCCATATATACATGCTTGCTGCATGCAGCATCGTTCCAATCACTGCAGATTCCTATATACGTCAACTTTCGTCTTAGGCCTTCCACTATGTGGGCCAAAAGTGGTGCCAAATTTGCTTTCTGAACATTTGGCATCGGTGCCCTACATTGCCCAGCAGGTGCCAAATAAAAAATTCTAGGCACCGATGCTTCTTCATGCTCCGATGCCAAATTCGTTGAGCGAATAAACTAAGCGCGCTGCCCGTCCTTTATCATGTGAAGCAGCCCCGCGCCGCCATTCTTCCACTATATTACTAGTTTATGTGTACGTGGGGCCGAGCTGGAGTCGATGCCTAATCTTGCACGCTGTGTGGCCGGTGCTAAAACAGAGTCGATGCCAAATCTCTGTGTACCTGGCTGCCTTTTTACTAATGTGGCACCAAGCACATAGTGGAAGGCCTTATTACCCAATTTGCCAGTAGACCTAGCTAGGAGGTTTAAGCAAACATAAGTAGTGAAAATCTTGAAACCCTTTATAAAAGTTACGGAGTTATCTTACACGCCACCAGGTTTCGCTCGATCGAATGGTTGCGGGCAAAAGAATACAAAGTGAGACCATGTTATGTATTAGGTGGGAGGAACAAGCTTTAAACCCCAGCTCACGTCTATGCAATGCCGCACCTGCGGCACAATCTTGCCGGTGTCGGCCCCCTGCTTGATCCTGCAGTCGTAGAACGGCGGCGCGTGGAAGCACGGCTCCATGGACACGTCCCGGCCGCACGGCGGGTTGGGCACCACGGAGCCGTTGTCCGGCTTGAACATCACCCACGGCGTGAGGCCGCCGAGGCCCTGCGCCACGTACCCGAACGTCGAGAAGCCGCTGGTGACCAGCGCGTCGGTGAGGCTGAGCAGATATATCTCCGCCCACGCCTTGGTGTCGTGCGACCTGGCGCCGAAGTGCTGGTACTCCTCGTGGCTCGGCTGGTGCACGCCCACCGCCTCGCCGGTCACCGTCGCGCGCTCCCAGTACATGCCCTTGAGCTTGTCGTAATACCAGGCCTTCAGGGAGGTCACCAGGACGGCCTTGGACCTCCTCCGAGGAGGCGCTGGCGGCGGCGTGGTGGTGGCGGGCACTCCCGCGGTGAGCAACTCCGGAAGCAGACCCTCCTTCTGCGTGCACGTGGTGATCTGCTCCAGGAGCTCCGGCGAGTTCGGGGCACTGCCGAAGACGCGCACCTGGATGCCCACTCGCTGGTGCGCCGCCGCGAGGTAGGCGTCGTGGTAGCGCGCGACGAGGCCCCACACGTGGTTGCTCGGGTGGAACAGGTAGCGGCCGAGGTGGTGGAATACGGTGTCCGGCTCCGGGAAGAGCATGTCGAGCTCCTCCTGGAAGGCCATGACCAGGAACAGCCCCGGCACGATGTAGCTGTCCGTCCTCATCACCAGCCACTGGATGTCCCGGAGAACCCGCTGGTCCTCGTCGCAGTAGAACTGCTTGTCTTCCCCAGTGGCGTCGTGGTCGAGATGAATGTACGCGAACGCCGGTAGCTCCCGCGCTGTCGACGCGGCGTCGACGTCGACGGCGCTGATCACCTTGTTCTTCACCATGTTCGCGTAGCTCTGGGCCGTCTCGATGCTGAAGTTGGTGTAGCTCGTCAGCGGGAAGTCCGGCGGCAGCACCCACGTGGTGCCGGGGAAGGGCTCGCAGAACAGCTCGCCCATCTCGTTGCTAGGGTCGACGAGGAGGACGCGGTCGGTGAGCACCGCGTAGAGGAACGCCGACGCGGCGGCCAGGATCCGGTTGCCGAGGCCGCGGTACGATATGGAGACCAGGTACTTGCACTCCGGTGACCCGGTGCCGGCGGCGAGGGTCTCACCCGACCTGAGCTGCTCCTGCGCGTGGCTGTAGGCGGCGGTGCCCGGGCCGCAGAGTCTTTGCAGGGCCTCGTGCCGCCGCAGCTTGGAGACGAGGTACCGGGAGGGCTGCCTGCCGGCTCTCCGGCGGTACATGGCGGACTGGTACCTGCTGTGGCAGGATCTCTCGTCGACGCCATCGGCCAGGAGGCCGCCGAGAAGCCTGTCATGCGCTGGCGCTGATCCTGCCAGAGCAAGAGCAAGACACAACAAATGAAATCGTCAGTAATCATTTAGGATTTAGCCTCTCACAGGACACCTGAAATTGTTGCCCCTGCGCGTCCGATTGCGAGTGGTGCTCCGGGCTAGCGTAGCTACCTCGGCGTAAGGCGTTGGCGGCGTTGATCCACACCGCCGGCGCGCTGGTGCGCGCGCCGAAGAAGACGACCAACGACGGCACGGTGATGATGAAGGCAAGGAGCACGGCATTGGCTGCACACCCCCACCGCCTGGGCCTGCGGTCGAGCCCTTTCATCGGACGCCTGATGCACGCCGGGGCCGCCGCCTCGGCGTGGCGCAGCCAGTGGCCCGCGACCGAGCCGGCCGAGCGCTGCCGCGTCTTTCTCGGTGGCGCCGCTACGGTATCACTGCCTGCCTCGACGTCCCGTCGCAGCATTGGTCGCTAGGCCTACTAGTGCCGTGGTGCGTGATCTGACGGCGGCGGCATAGGATCTATAACCATGGAAACACGGCTCCATGCGTCCCTGCAGTCGTCGGATGAGTTTTTGGGACGTGTGACACCAAATCAAATCTAAAGAATCGATACTAATCTAACTTTAATTAGGGCACTTTAGAGCATGGTTAATAATAATCAGCTGCTAGCTATATGGTCATGGTTAATAATAATCAGCTGCTAGCTATATGGTCATACTACATCATCTATAGTCAACTTTATAGTCATAAGTACAATAGTTGGATATAAATATGTACTATTTTTTTACTACATGGCTCACATTACTCTCTCACAATATGTCTAGAAACGTGTGCTGCAGCCGGCTGTTAATCAGTAATCCGCTTTCTTTTTCTCTCCTTCTTTCTCTCCTCCAACTCATCTAAAATATAATATTTAAAGGCTTACAACCCGCCTATGTTATTCTATTATACTTGCACTTACAGTGTACCGACAGCATATTGTAACAACTGGTGCAGTGGCCAGAAAAGGAGCACACCGGAGTAGAAAAATCTATTGGGAGTTTGGGACTAGCGCAAACACGCTTCTATTCTCATACTTGTCTTTTCTATATATATCATCGTTTTTCTAGAGAAATTTGAAGAAAGATCACCACCTTGGAGGTTGTTTTTGCCCAAATTATGTAGAGAGAAGTTTATATTACAACCCCAAACTACTACCAATTTGTAAAACACAACCATAAAATACAAAACCGTCTAGTTTAGAATCCTCAACTTTCAAAACCGGACAAAAAACAACCATGGGTGGCTTTTTACTCTTTTTGACTGGTTTTGACCTGTCAATATCCCAATCCGTTCCTACTCATACGCTTGAATTTGAAATGTCCTTGTATTTTATTATCCACTGGGCAAAACTTCTTGAAACTTGAATAGATTGAATATAAGGGTTGTTTGGTTTTTTGAGAACTTTTTTTAAACCTTTTTGGACCAAAATTTGACCCAAAATGGTTTTGAATTTGAACTTTTGCTTTCATTTTTTTCCTACTTGGAAGAACTTGTTGAAACTTTTCCAGATTTAATATAATGGTTGTGTGAAGTTTTGAGTTTTTTTTTCAATTTTATTGGATGTTTTTTTTTGCCAAAATTTAACCCAAAATGGCTCTGAATTTGTATTTTCTCTCTCATTTTTTCTACTTGGCGAAACTTGTTGAACCTTTCCCAGATTGAATATAATGCTTGTCTGGATTTTTGAGAACTTATCAAAAAAATTGGACACTATCATTTTCTAGTCTATTATTCTTGCAGCATTTAGCTAGAATTAGGCCATGACTTGGCGCTGACTAGGATGTTGACCGGTCAAAAACAGTCAAAAAACACCCAGTTTGGTTTTTGTCCGATTTTGAAAGTTGAGGGTTAAATTGGACGGCTTCGTAGTTCAGAGTTGTGTTTTAGACTTTGGTGGTAGTTTGGGGTTATAATATGGACTTCTCTCAATTATCTACGCTTCATGGTTGTTACAAACAACACCAACTATCTGTATAACCAGTTAGAACTAAGTTTAAATTTTCATAGAAAAAAACTATTCATCCAAGATTTAAGATTTTTGTATGCATTGTAGAAACATCAATGTTGACGCAAAACCGTGTAGGTCGCTTATTTCTACAAAGCAAAAAACTGATGGCACAGTCAAAAAATCAAAAGGTTGTGAATTTTGTAGGATGGTTATTAGGGTTTAATGAGTCTATTTTTTCGTGAAATAACAATCTACTTAAACATGCTATATTATCCGAGGTATTTGCACGTCGTCTGATAAAGTTGAAGGAAATATGCCCAAGAGGCAATAATAAAGTTGTTATTTATATTTCCTTATATCATGATAAATGTTTATTATTCATGCTAGAATTGTATTAACTGAAAACTTAGTACATGTGTGAATATATAGACAAACTGAGTGTCACTAGTATGCCTCTACTTGACTAGGTCGTTAATCAAAGATAGTTAAGTTTCCTAGCCATGGACAAAGAGTTGTCATTTGATGAACGGGATCACATCATTAGAGAATGATGTGATTGACTTGACCCATCTGTTAGCTTAGCACTATGATTGTTTAGTTTGTTTCTATTGCTTTTCTCCATAGCTTATACATGTTTCTATGACTATGAGATTATGCAACTCCCGAATACCGGAGGAACACTTAGTGTGCTATCAAACGTCACAACGTAACTGGGTGACTATAAAGATGCTCTACAAGTGTCTCCGATGGTGTTTGTTGAGCTGGCATAGATCGAGATTAGGATTTGTCACTCCATGTATCAGAGAGGTATCTCTGGGCCCTCTTGGTACTGCACATCACTATAAGCCTTGCAAGCAATGTGACTAATGAGTTAGTTACGAGATGTTGCATTACGGAACGAGTAAAGAGACTTTCCCGTAACGAGATTGAACTAGGTATGATGGTACCGACGATCGAATATCGGGCAAGTAACATACCGATGACAAAGGGAACAACGTATGTTGTTATGCGATTTGACCGATAAAGATCTTCGTAGAATATGTAGGAACCAATATGAGCATCCAGGTTCCGCTATTGGTTATTGACCGGAGATGAGTCTCGGTCATGTCTACATAGTTCTCGAACCCGTAGGGTCCGCACGCTTAACGTTCGGAGATGATCGGTATTATGAGTTTATGCGTTTTGAAGTACCGAAGGTTGTTCGGAGTCCCGGATATGATCACGGACATGACGAGGAGTCTCGAAATGGTCGAGACATAAAGATCGATATATTGGATGACTATGTTTGGACATCGGAATGGTTCCGGGTGAGTTCGTGCATATACCGGAGTACCGGGAGGTTACCGGAACCTCCCGGGAAGTATATGGGCCTTATTGGGTCAAAGGGGGAGAGAGGAGAAGGGAGCCTAGGAGCCCCCCCCCCCAAGCCCAATCTGAATTTGGTGGGGGGCCACCCTCCCTCATTTCCTTCCCCCTCTCTCCCCCTTCCTTCCTCTCCTAATCCAACTAGGGAAGGGGGGGATCCTACTCCCGGTGGGAGTAGGACTCCCTTGGGCGCGCCATAGAGGGATGGCCCCTCCCCCTCCTCCACTCCTTTATATACGGGGGAGGGTGGCACCCCATAGACACACAAGTTGACAATTGTCTTAGCCGTGTGCAGTGCCCCCCTCCACCATAATCCACCTCGGTCATATCGTTGCAGTGCTTAGGCAAAGCCCAGTTCCGGTAGCTTCATCATCACCATCATCACGCCGTCGTGCTGATGAAACTCTCCTTCGACACTCAGCTGGATCTAGAGTTCGTGGGAGGTCACCAAGCTGAACGTGTGCAGATCGCGGAGGTGCCGTACCTTCGGTGCTAGGATCAGTCGGATCGTGAAGACGTATGACTACATCAACCGCGTTGTCATAACGCTTCCGCTTACGGTCTACGAGGGTACGTGGACAACACTCTTCCCCTCTCATTGCTATGCATCACCTAGATGGATCTTGCATGTGCGTAGGAATTTTTTTTGAAATTACTGCGTTCCCCAACAGTGGCATCCGAGCCAGGTCTGTGCGTAGATGTTATATGCATGAGTAGAACACAAAGAGTTGTGGGCAATAATAATCCTACTGCTTACCAACAACGTCTTACTTTGATTCGGCGGTATTGTTGGATGAAGCGGCCTGAACCGAAATTACATGACCACGTTCATGAGACTGGTTCTACCGACGTGCTTTGCACACAGGTGGCTGGCGGGTGTCTATTTCTCCAACTTTAGTTGAATCGAGTTTGACTACGCCCGGTCCTTGTTGAAGGTTAAAACAGCACACTTGACGAAAAGTCGTTGTGGTTTTGATGCGTAGGTAAGAACGGTTCTTGCTAGAAGCCCGTAGCAGCCACGTAAAACTTGCAACAACAAAGTAGAGGACGTATAACTTGTTTTTGCGGGGCATGTTGTGATGTGATATGGTCAAGACGTGATGAGATATAAATTGTTGTATGAGATGATCATGTTTTGTTAAAGTTATCGACAACTGGCAGGAGCCTTATGGTTGTCTCTTTATTGCATAAGATGCAAGCGCCATATAATTGCTTTACTTTATCGTTATGTGATAGCAATAGTTGCAAAAGCAATAGTTGGCGAAACGACCATGTGACGACATGTTGATAAAGATCAAGATCATGGAGATCAAGGTGTCATGCCGGTGATGATGGAGATCATGACGGTACTTTGGAGATGGAGATCAAAGGCACAAGATGATGATGGCCATATCATGTCACATATTTTGATTGCATGTGATGTTTATCTTTTATGCATCTTATTTTGCTTAGTACGCCGGTAGCATTATAAGATGATCTCTCACTAAATTTCAAGGTATAAGTGTTCTCCCTGAGTATGCACCATTGCTACAGGTCGTCGTGCCAAGACACCACATGATGATCGGGTGTGATAAGCTCTACATTCACATACAACGGGTGCAAGCCAGTTTTGCACACGCAGAATACTCGGGTTAAACTTGACGAGCCTAGCATATGCAGATATGGCTTCGGAACACTGAGACCGAAAGGTCGAGAGTGAATCATATAGTAGATATGATCAACATAGTGATGTTCACCATTGAAAGCTACTCCATCTCACGTGATGATCGAACATGGTTTAGTTGATTTGGATCACGTGATCACTTAGATGACTACAGGGATGTCTATCTAAGTGGGAGTTCTTACGTAATATGATTAATTGAACTTTAATTTATCATGAAATTAGTCCTGATAGTATTTGCATATCTATGTTGTAGATCAATAGCTTACGATGTAGCTACCCGTTTATTTTGATATGTTCCTAGAGAGAAATGAGTTGAAAGATGATAGTAGCAATGATGCGGACTGGGTCCGTGATCTAAGGATTATCCTCATTGCTGCATAGAAGAATTATGTCCTTGATGCACCGCTAGGTGACGGGCCTATTGCAGGAGCATATGTAGACGTTATGAACGTTTGGCAAGCTCGGTATGATGACTACTTAATAGTTTAGTGCACATGCTTTACGGCTTAGAACCGGGACTTCAAAAATGTTTTTGAACGCCATAGAGCATATAAGATGTTCTAAGAGTTGAAATTGGTATTTCAGACTCATGCTTGAGTCGAGAGGTATGAGACCTCTGACAAGTACTTTGCCTACAAGATGGAGGAGAATAGCTCAACCAGTGAGCATATGCTCACAATGTCTGAGTACTACAATCACTTGAATCAAGTGGGAGTTAATCTTCCAGATAAGATAGTGATTGACAGAGTTCTCTAGTCACTATCACCAAGTTACTAGAACTTCGTGATGAACTATAATATGCAAGGGATGACGAAAACAATTCCCGAGCTCTTCGCAATGCTAAAGGCTGCGAAGGTAGAAATCAAGAAATGACATCAAGTGTTGATGGTTAACAAGACCACTAGTTTCAAGAAAAGGGCAAAGGGAAAGAAACAGGAACTTCAAAGAAGAATAGCAAGCAAGTTGCTGCTCCCATGAAGAAGCCCAAAGCTAGACCCAAGCCTGGAACTGAGTGCTTCTACTGCAAAGGAAATGGTCACTGGAAGTGGAACTGCACTAGATACTTGGCGGATAAGAAGGATGGCAAAGTGAACAAAAGTATATTTGATATACATGTTATTGATGTGCACTTTACTAGTGTTTATAGCAACCCCTCAGTATTTGATACTGGTTCAGTTGCTAAGAGTAGTAACTCGAAACGGGAGTTGCAAAATAAATAGAGACTAGTTAAGGGCGAGGTGATGATGTGAGTTGGAAGTGATTCCAAGGTTGATAAGATCACCATCACACACTCCCTTTACCTTCAGGATTAGTGTTGAACCTAAAATAAATGTTATTTGGTGTTTGCGTTAAGCATAATATGATTGGATCATGTTTGTTGCAATACTGTTATTCATTTAAGTCAAAGAATAATTGTTATTCTGTTTACATGAATAAAACCTTCTGAGGTCATACACCCAAGGTGAATGGTTTATTGAATCTCGATCGTAGTGATACACATATTCATAATGTTGAAGCCAAAAGATGCGAAGTTAATAATGATAGTGCAACTTATATGTGGCACTGCCGTTTAGGTCATATTGGTGTAAAGCGCATGAAGAAACTCCATGCTGATGGGCTTTTGGAATCACTTGATTATGAATCATTTGATGCTTGCGAACCATGCCTCATGGGAAAGATGACTAAAACTCCGTTCTCCGGAACAATGGAGCAAGCAACTGACTTATTGGAAATTATACATACTGATGTATGCAATCCGATGAGTGTTGAGGCTCGCGGTGGGTATCGTTATTTTCTGACCTTCACAGATGATTTGAGCATATATGGGTATATCTACTTGATGAAACATAAGTCTGAAACATTTGAAAAGTTCAAAGAATTTCAGAGTGAAGTGGAAAATCATCGTAACAAGAAAATAAAGTTTCTGCGATCTGATCGTGGAGGAGAATATTTGAGTTACGAGTTTGGTCTTCATTTGAAACAATACGGAATAGTTTCGCAACTCACGCCACCTGGAACACCACAGCGTAATGGTGTGTCCGAACGTCATAACCGTACTTTATTAGGTATGGTGCGATCTATGATGTCTCTTACCAATTTATCACTATCGTTTTGGGGTTATGCATTAGAGACAACTGCATTTACGCTAAATAGGGCACCATCTTAATCCGTTGAGACGACACCATATGAACTGTGGTTTAGCAAGAAACCTAAGCTGTCATTTCTTAAAGTTTGGGGCTATGATGCTTATGTGAAAAAGTTTCAACATGATAAGCTCGAACCCAAATCAGAGAAATGCGTCTTCATAGGATACCCAAAGGAAACTGTTGGGTACACCTTCTATCACATATCCGAAGGCAAGATATTCGTTGCTAAGAATGGATCCTTTCTAGAGAAGAAGTTTCTCTCAAAAGAAGTGAGTGGGAGGAATGTAAAACTTGATGAGGTAATTGTACCTTCTTCCGAATTGGAAAGTAGTTCATCACAGAAATTAGTTCTAGTGATTCCTACACCAATTAGTGAGGAAGTTAATGATGATGATTATGAAATTTCAGATCAAGTTACTACCGAACCTCATAGGTCAACCAGAATACGTTCCGCACCAGAGTGGTACGGTAATCCTATTCTGGAGGTCATGTTACTTGACCATGATGAACCTACGAACTATGAGGAAGCGATGATGAGCCCAGATTCCACGAAATGGCTTGAAGCCATGAAATCTGAGATGGGATCCATGTATTAGAACAAATTATGGACTTTGATTGACTTGCCCGATGATCGGTGAGCCATTAAGAATAAATGGATTTTCAAGAGGAAGACGGACGCTGATAGTAGTGTTACTATCTACAAAGCTCGAATTGTCGCAAAAGGTTTTCGACAAGTTCAAGATGTTGACTATGATGAGATTTTCTCACTCTTAGCGATGCTTAAGTGTGTCTGAATCATGTTAGCAATTGCCACATTTTATGAAATCTGGCAAATGGATGTCAAAACTGCATTCCTTAATGGATTTCTTAAAGAAGAGTTGTATATGATGCAACAAGAAGGTTTTGTCAATCCTAAAGGTGTTAACAAAGTGTGCAAGCTCCAGCGATCCATCTATGGACTGGTGCAAGAATCTCAGACTTGGAATATATGCTTTGATAAAGTGATCAAAGCATATGGTTTTATACAAACTTGCGGTGAAGCCTGTATTTACAAGAAAGTGAGTGGGAGCACTATAGCCTTTCTGATAAGTATATGTGAGTGACATATTATTGATCGGAAATGATGTAGAATTTTCCGGAAAGCATAAAGGAGTTTTTTCAAAGAAAGACCTCACTAAAGGTACTTACATATTGAGCATCAAAATCTATAGAGATAGATCAAGACGCTTGATATATTTTTCAATGAGTACATACCTTCACAAGATTTTGAAGTAATTCAAAATGGAACAGTCAAAGAAGGAGTTCTTGTCTGTGTTGCAAGGTGTGAAGTTGAGTAAAGACTCAAAACCCGACCACGGCAGAAAATAGAAAGAGAATGAAAATTCATTCCCTATGCCTCAGCCATAAGTTCTATAAAGTATGCTATGTGATGTCTACTACACAACCTTCTTCTTGTAGACGTTGTTGGGCCTCCAAGTGCAGAGGTTTGTAGGACAGTAGCAAATTCCCCTCAAGTGGATGATCTAAGGTTTATCAGTCCGTGGGAGGCGTAGGATGAATATGGTCTCTCTCAAACAACCCTGCAACCAAATAACAAAGAGTCTCTTGTTTACCCAACACACCCAATATAATGGTAAATTGTATAGGTGCACTAGTTCAGCGAAGAGATGGTGATACAAGTGCAATATGGATGGTAGATATAGGTTTTTGTAATCTGAAAATATAAAAACAGCAAGGTAACTAATAATAAAAGTGAGCACAAACGGTATTGCAATGCGTTGAAACAAGGCCTAGGGTTCATACTTTCACTAGTGCAAGTTATCTCAACAATAATAACATAATTGGATCATATAACTATCCCTCGACATGCAACAAAGAGTCACTCCAAAGTCACTAATAGCGGAGAACAAACGAAAAGATTATTGTAGGGTACGAAACCACCTCAAAGTTATCCTTTCTGATTGATCTATTCAAGAGTTCGTAGTAAAATAACACGAAGCTATTCTTTCCATTTAATCTATCCTAGAGTTCATACTAGAATAACACCTTAAGACGCAAATCAACCAAAATCCTAATGTCACCTAGATACTCCAATGTCACCTCAAGTATCCGTGGGTATGATTATACGATATGCATCACATAATCTCAGATTCATCTATTCAACCAACACAAAGAACTTCAAAGAGTGCCCCAAAGTTTCTACCGGAGAGTCAAGACGAAAACGTGTGCCAACCCCTATGCATAAGTTCACGAGATCACAGAACTCGCAAGTTGATCACCAAAACATACATCAAGTGGATCACGTGAATATCCCATTGTCACCACAAATAAGCACATGCAAGACATACATCAAGTGTTCTCAAATCCTTAAAGACTCAATCCGATAAGATAACTTCAAAGGGAAAACTCAATTAATCACAAGGAGATAGAGGGGGAGAAACATCATAAGATCCAACTATAATAGCAAAGCTCGCGATACATCAAGATCGTGTCGAATCAAGAACACGAGAGAGAGAGAGAGAGAGAGATCAAACACATAGCTACTGGTACATACCCTCAGCCCTGAGGGTGGACTACTCCCTCCTCGTCATGGAGAGCGCCGGGATGATGAAGATGGCCACCGGAGAGGGATTGCCCCCTCCGGCAGGGTGCCGGAACGGGTCTAGATTGGTTTTCGGTGGCTACAGAGGCTTGCGGCGGCGGAACTCCCGATCTAGGTTTCTTTCTGGAAGTTTGGGTATATATAAGAGGTGTGGGAGTCGGGAACAAGTCAGGGGGGTCCCCGAGGCAGCCACGAGGTAGGGGGCGCGCCCCCACCCTCGCAGGTGCCTCGGGACTCTTCTGGCCCATCTCTGATACTCCGTGGGCTTCTTATGGTCAAAAATAATCTCCGTGAAATTTCATGTCAATTGGACTCCATTTGGTTTTCCTTTTCTGCGATACTCAAAAACAAGGAAAAACAGAAACTGGCACTGGGCTCTAGGTTAATAGGTTAGTCCCAAGAATCATATAAAATAGCATATAAATGCATATAAAACATCCAAGATGGATAATATAATAGCATGGAACAATCAAAAATTATAGATACGTTGGAGACATATCAAGCATCCCCAAGCTTAATTCCTGCTCGTCCTCGAGTAGGTAAATGATAAAAGCACAATTTTTGATGTGGAATGCTACCTAACATAATTTTCAATGTAATTTTATTTATTGTGGCATGAATATTCAGATCCAAAATATTCAAGACAAAAGTTTAATATTGACATACAAATAATAATACTTCAAGCATACTAACAAAGTAATCATGTCTTCTCAAAATAACATGGACAAAGAAAGCTATCCCTACAAAATCATATAGTCTAGCTATGCTCTATCTTCATCACACAAAATATTTAAATGATGCACAACCCCGATGACAAGCCAAGCAATTGTTTCATACTTTTGATGTTCTCAAACCTTTTCAATCTTCACGCAATACATGAGCGTGGGGAATTGACATAGCACTATAGGTGGAATAGAATGGTGGTTGTGGAGAAGACAGTCTCACATCACTAGGCGTATCAACGGGATATGGAGATGCCCATCAATAGATATTAATGTGAGTGAGTAGGGATTGCCATGTAACGGATGCACTAGAGCTATAAGTGTATGAAAGCTCAAAAAGAAACTAAGTGGGTGTGCATCCAACTTGCTTGCTCACGAAGACCTAGGGCTATTTGAGGAAGCCCATCATTGGAATACACAAGCCAAGTTCTATAATGAAAATTTCCCACTAGTATATGAAAGTGACAACATAGAGACTCTCTATCACGAAGATCATGGTGCTACTTTGAAGCACAAGTGTGGTAAAAGGATAGTAGCATTGCCCCTTCTCTCTTTTTCTCTCATTTTTTGGTTTCTTTTGTTTTTTTGTTTTTTTGGCCTTTCTCTTTTTTTCCTCACATGGGGCAATTCTCTAATAATGAAGATCATCACACTTTTATTTACTTACAATTCAAGAATTACAACTCGATACTTAGAACAAAATATGAATCTATATGAATGCCTCCGGCTGTGTACCGGGATGTGCAATGAATCAAGAGTGACATGTATGCAAAAATTATGAATGGTGGCTTTTCCACAAATACAATGTCAACTACATGATCATGCAAAGCAATATGACAATGATGAAGTGTGTCATAATAAACGAAACGGTGGAAAGTTTCATGGCAATATATCTCGGAATGGCTATGGAAATGCCATAATAGGTAGGTATGGTGGCTGTTTTGAGGAAGGTATATGGTGGGTTTATGGTACCGGTGAAAGTTGCGCGGTACTAGAGAGGCTAGCAATGGTGGAAGGATGAGAGTGCGTATAATCCATGGACTCAACATTAGTCATAAAGAACTCACCTACTTATTGCAAAAGTCTATTAGCTATCGAAACAAAGTACTATGCGTATGGTCCTAGGGGGATAGATTGGTAGGAAAAGACCATTGCTCGTCCCCAACCGCCACTCATAAGGAAGACAATCAAAAAATATCTCATGCTCCAACTTCGTCACATAACGGTTCACCATACGTGCATGCTACAGGAATCACAAACTTTAACACAAGTATCTCTCAAATTCACAACTACTCCACTAGCATGACTCTAATATCACCATCTTAATATCTCAAAACAATCATAAAGAATCAAACTTCTCATAGTATTCAATGCACTTTATATGAAAGTTTTTATTATATCCCTCTTGGATGCCTATCATATTAGGAGTAAATTCATAACCTAAGCAAATTACCATGTTGTTTAAGACTCACAAAATAATATAAGTGAAGCATGAGAGTTCATCAATTTCTTCAAAATAAAACCACCGCGTGCTCTAAAAGATAGAAGTGAAGCACTAGAGCAAACAACAAACTACTCCGAAAGATATAAGTGAAGATCAATGAGTAGTCAAATAATTATGTAACTATGTGAAGACTCCTTATCATAAATAAATTCAGATATTAAGTACCTTATTCAAACAGCAAGAAAAACAAAATATAAAATGACATTGCAAGAATAGCACATATCATGTGAAGAAGCAAAACCTTAGGCTCAACCAAAACTGACCGGTAGTTGTTGAAGAAGAAAGGTGGGATGCCTACCGGGGCATACCCAAGCTTAGAAGCTTGGGACTTCTTGAAATGTTAACTTGGGATGCCTTGGGAATCCCCAATCTTGATCTTTTGTGTCTCCTTAATTCCTTTCATATCGCGGTTTCCCTAAATTTTAAAAACTTCATCCACACCAAACTCAACAAGAACTCATGAGATAAGTTAGTATTAATCCGTGCTAAACCTTATCATTCTCTACTATAGAAAATCACTAAAATTATAATTTGACATTGCATACTAAATGACTCTGCATATTTAATACTCCTATCATCAAATAGAATCATCAAACAAGCAAACATATGCAAACAATGCAGTCATAACAGCAATCTGTCTAAACAGGATAGTCTGTAAAGAATGCAAGAGGAATCATACTTATTTAACTCCAAAAATTATGAAAAATTACCAAACTGTAGATAATTTTTTGTTACTCATTGTGTAAAAATTTCAAGATTTTATCATGTTCTCACTATTCACAAATATTCAAAACATAACAGCAAACTTTTTGTTTTTAAAACATCAACACATGGACTTGCAAAATAAGCATGGTAAAGGCTATACTTGACCTTTTTATTGAAGTAAAAGATGCAAAATATTACTATAAATAACAGCAAGCAAATCCTAATAAAATAATGACGCTCCAAGCAAAACACATATCATGTGGTGAATAAAAATATAGCTCCAAGTAAGGTTACCGATGAACGAAGACGAAAGAGGGGATGCCTTCCGGGGCATCCCCAAGATTAGGCTCTTGGTTGTCCTTGAATATTACCTTGGGGTGCCTTGGGCATCCCCAAGCTTAGGCTCTTGCCACTCCTTATTCCGTAATCCATCGAATCTTTACCCAAAACTTGAAAACTTTACAACACAAAACTTAACAGAAAACTCGTAAGCTCCTTTAGTATAAGAAAGCAAATCACCACTTAGGTACTGTCAAGACAAGATTCATAATTTTTCTCACATTAATCCTACTTTAACCTATCATTTCTACAATTTATATTAAGCAATATAAGCCATAGAAACTAGAAAACAAGCAAACTATGCATCGAGAACAGAATCTGTCAAAAAGAGGACATTCTGTAGTAATCTGTAACTCTCGAATACTTCTGTAACTCCACAAATCCTGAGAAATTAGGAAGTCCTAAGAAATTTGTTTATTAATCTTCTGCAAAAAGAATCATTATTTTATCGTGCTTTTGTTAAAAATGAAAACTAATCTCTTGGTCGCAAAAGTTTTTGTTTTTCAGCAAGATCAAATCAACTATCACCGTAAGCCATCCCAAAGGTCTTACTTGGCACTTTATTGAAACAAAAGCTATAAAACATGATTAATACAGTAGAATAATCATGTGAACATGAAAAAACAGTAGGTATAAATATTGGGTTGTCTCCCAACAAGCACTTCTCTTTAATGCCTTCAAGCTAGGCATGATGATTTCAATGATGCTCACATATAAGATAAGAATTGAAACATAAAGAGACCATCATGAAGAATATGACTGGCACATTTAAGTCTAACCCACTTCCTATGCATAGGGATTTTGTGAGCAAACAATTTATGGGAACAAGAATCAACTTGCATAGGAAGGTAAAACAAGCATAGCTTCAAGATTTTCAACACATAGAGAGGAAACTTGATATTATTGCAATTCCTACAAGCATATATTCCTCCCTCATAATAATTTTCAGTAGCATCCTGAATGAATTCAACAATATAACTATTACATAAAACATTCTTTTCATGATCTACAAGCATATATTTTTTATTACTCTCCACATAAGCAAATTTCTTCTCATGAATAGTAGTGGGAGAAAACTCAACAAAATAAGTATCATGTGAGGCATAATCCAATTGAAAGTTAAAATCATGATGACAAGTTTCATGGATATCATTATTCTTTATAGCATACATGTCATCACAATAATCATCATAGATAGGAGGAATTCTTTCATCATAATAAATTTTCTCATCAAAACTTGGGGGACAAAAAATATCATCTTCATTAAACATAGCATCCCCAAGCTTGTGGCTTTGCATATCATTAACATCATGGATATTCAAAGAATTCATACTAACAACATTGCAATCATACTCATCATCCAAAGATTTAGTGCCAAACATTTTAATGCATTCTTCTTCTCACACTTTGGCACAATTATCGTAATCCTTATTTTCACGAAAGATATTAAAAAGATGAAGCATATGAGGCAACCTCAATTCCATTTTTTGTAGTTTTCTTTCATAGACTAAACTAGTGATAAAACAAGAAAGAAAAAGATTCGATTGCAAGATCTAAAGATATACCTTCAAGCACTCACCTCCCCGGCAACGGCGCCAGAAAAGAGCTTAGTTGACGGGGTGTTAGTGCCGCTTACTTCGCCTCCCCGGCAACGGCGCCAGAAAAGAGCTTGATGTCTACTGCACAACCATCTTCTTGTAGACGTTTGCTACCTCTTGAGCACTGCGTTGGTTTTCCCTTGAAGCAGAAAGGGTGATGCAGCAAAGTAGCGTAAGTATTTCCCTCAGTTTTTGAGAACCAAGGTATCAATCCAGTAGGATGCCGCACACAAGTCCCTCGCACCTACACAAACAAATAAATCCTCGCAACCAACGCGATAAGGGGTTGTCAATCCCTACATGGTCACTTACGAGAGTGAGATCTGATAGATATGATAAGATAATATTTTTGGTATTTTTATGATAAAGATGCAAAATAAAATAAATGGCAAAGGAAATAACTAAGTATTGGAAGATTAATATGATGGAAGATAGACCCGGGGGCCATAGGTTTCACTAGTGGCTTCTCTCAAGAGCATAAGTATTTACGGTGGGTGAACAAATTACTATTGAGCAATTGACAGAATTGAGCATGGTTATGAGAATATCTAGGTATGATCATGTATATAGGCATCACGTCCGAGACAAGTAGACCGACTCCTACCTGCATCTACTACTATTACTCCACACATCGACCGCTATCCAGCATGCATCTAGAGTATTAAGTTCAAGAGAACAGAGTAACGCTTTAAGCAAGATGACATGATGTAGAGGGATAAACTCATGCAATATGATATAAACCCCATCTTGTTATCCTCGATGGCAACAATACAATACGTGCCTTGCTGCCCCTAATGTAACTGGGAAAGGACACCGCAAGATTGAACCCAAAGCTAAGCACTTCTCCCATTGCAAGAAAGATCAATCTAGTAGGCCAAACCAAACTGATAATTCGAAGAGACTTGCAAAGATAACCAATCATACATAAAAGAATTTAGAGAATATTCAAATATTGTTCATAGATAAACTTGATCATAAACCCACAATTCATCGGTCTCAACAAACACATCGCAAAAGAAGATTACATCGAATAGATCTCCACAAGAGAGGGGGTGAACTTTGTATTGAGATCCAAAAAGAGAGAAGAAGCCATCTAGCTAATAACTATGGACCCGTAGGTCTGAAGTAAACTACTCACACTTCATTGGAGGGGCTATGGTGTTGTTGTAGAAGCCCTCCGTGATTGATGCCCCCTCCGGCGGAGCTCCGGAAAAGGCCCCAAGATGGGATCTCGTGGATACAGAAAGTTACGGCGGTGGAATTAGGGTTTTCGCTCCGTATCTGGTAGTTTGGGGGTACGTAGGTATATATAGGAGGAAGGAGTACGTCGGTGGAGCAACAGGGGGGCCACGAGGGTGGAGGGCGTCCCTGGGGGGTAGGCGCGCCCCCTACCTCGTGCCTTCCGAGTTGATTGCTTGACGTAGGGTCCAAGTCCTCTGGATCATGTTCGTTCCAAAAATCACGTTCTCGAAGGTTTCATTCCGTTTGGACTCCGTTTGATATTCTTTTTCTGCGAAACCCTAAAATAGGCAAAAAAAACTTCAATTCTGGGTTGGGCCTCCGGTTAAAAGGTTAGTCCCAAAAATAATATAAAAGTGTATAATAAAGCCCAATAATGTCCAAAACAGAATATAATATAACACGGAACAGTAAAAAATTATAGATACGTTGGAGACGTATCAAGCATCCCCAAGCTTAATTCCTGCTCGTCCTCGAGTAGGTAAATGATAAAAACAGAATTTTTGATGCGGAATGCTACTTGGCATAATTTCAACGTAATTCTTCTTAATTGTGGTATGAATATTCAGATCCAAAAGATTCAAGACAAAAGTTCAATATTGACATAGAAATAATAATACTTCAAGCATACTAACTAAGCAATTATGTCTCTTCAAAATAACATGGCCAAAGAAAGTTATCCCTACAAAACCATATAGTCTGGCTATGCTCTATCTTCACCACACAAAGTATTTAAATCATGCACAACCCCGATGACAAGACAAGCAATTGTTTCATACTTTTGGTGTTCTCAAACTTTTTCAATCTTCACTCAATACATGAGCGTGAGCCATGGACATAACACTTTAGGTGGAATAGAATGGTGGTTGTGGAGGAGACAAAAAAGGGGGAAGATAGTCTCACATCAACTAGGTGTATCAACGAGCTATGGAGATGCCCATCAATAGATATCAATGTGAGTGAGTAGGGATTGCCATGCAGCAGATGCACTAGAGCTATAAGTATATGAAAGCTCAACAAAAGGAACTAAGTGGGTGTGCATCCAACTTGCTTGCTCACGAAGACCTAGGGCATTTTGAGGAAGCCCACCATTGGAATATACAAGCCAAGTTCTATAATGAAAAATTCCCACTAGTATATGAAAGTGATAACATAGGAGACTCTCTATTATGAAGATCATGGTGCTACTTTGAAGCACAAGTGTGGTAAAAGGATAGTAGCATTGTCCCTTCTCTCTTTTTCTCTCATTTTTTATTTGGGCCTTTTCTTTTTTATGGCCTTTTTTATTTGGGCTTCTTTGGCCTCTTTTTATTATTATTATTTTTCGTCCGGAGTCTCATCCTGACTTGTGGGGGAATCATAGTCTCCATCATCCTTTCCTCACTGGGACAATGCTCTCAAAATGATGATCATCACACTTTTATTTACTTACAACTCAACAATTACAACTCGATACTTAGAACAAAATATGACTCTATGTGAATGCCTCCGGCGGTGTACCGGGATATGCAATGAATCAAGAGTGACATGTATGAAAGAATTATGAACGGTGGCTTTGCCACAAATACAATGTCAACTACATGATCATGCAAAGCAATATGACAATGATGGAGCGTGTCATAGTAAACAGAACGGTGGAAAGTTGGATGGCAATATATCTCGGAATGGCTATGGGAATGCCATGATAGGTAGGTATGGTGGCTGTTTTGAGGAAGGTATATGGTGGGTGTATGATACCGACGAAAGGTGCGCGGTATTAGAGAGGCTAGCAATGGTGGAAGGAAGAAAAGTGCGTATGATCCATGGACTCAACCTTAGTCATAAAGAACTCATATACTTATTGCAAAAATCTACAAGTTATCAAAGCAAAGTATTATGCGCATGCTCCTAGGGGGATAGATTGGTAGGAAAAGACCATCGCTTGTCCCCGACCGCCACTCATAAGGAAGACAATCAATAAATAAATCATGCTCCGACTTCATCACATAACGGTTCACCATACGTGGATGCTACGGGAATCACAAACTTTAACACAAGTATTTCTCAAATTCACAACTACTCGACTAGCATGACTCTAATATTACCATCTCAAAACAATTATCAAGTATCAAACTTCTCATAGTATTCAACACACTCATAAGAAATATTTTATTAGTCTTGAATGCCTAACATAATTAAAGCAAATTACCATGCTGTTTTGTAGGACTCTCAAAATAATCTAATTGAAGCATGAGAGAACAATAGTTTCTATAAAACAAATCCACCGACGTGCTCTAAAAGATATAAGTGAAGCACTAGAGAAAAAACTATATAACTCAAAAGATATAAGTGAAGTGATGACCCACAAGTATAGGGGATCTATTGTAGTCCTTTCGATAAGTAAGAGTGTCGAACCCAACGAGGAGCAGAAGGAAATGATAAGCAGTTTCCAGCAAGTATTCTCTGCAAGTACTGAAATAAGTGGTAACAGATAGTTTTGTGATAGGATAATTTGTAACGAGCAACAAGTAACAAAAGTAAATAAAGTGCAGCAAGATGGCCCAATCCTTTTTGTAGCAAAGGACAAGCCTGGACAAACTCTTATATAGAGAAAAGCGCTCCTGAGGACACATGGGAATATCGTCAAGCTGGTTTTCATCACGCTCATATGATTCCCGTTCGGTACTTTGATAATTTGGTATGTGGGTGGACCGGTGCTTGGGTACTGTCCTTACTCGGACAAGCATCCCACTTATGATTAACCTCTATTTCAAGCATCCGCAACTACAAAAAAAGTATTAAGGTAAAACTAACCATAGCATGAAACATATGGATCCAAATCAGCCCCTTATGAAGCAACGCATAAACTAGGGTTTAAGCTTCTGTCACTCTAGCAACCCATCATCTACTTATTACTTCCCAATGCCTTCCTCTAGGCCCAAATCATGGTGAAGTGTCATGTAGTCAACGTTCACATAACACCACTAGAGGAGAGACAACATACATCTCATCAAAATATCGAACGAATACCAAATTCACATGACTACTAATAGCAAGACTTCTCCCATGTCCTCGGGAACAAACGTAACTACTCACAAAACATATTCATGTTCATAATCAGAGGAGTATTAATATGCATATAGGATCTGAACATATGATCTTCCACCAAATAAACCAACTAGCATCAACTACAAGGAGTAATTAACACTACTAGCAACCTACTAGCACCAATACCGGACTTGAAGACAAGAATTGGATACAAGAGATGAACTAGGGTTTTGAGAGGAGATGGTGCTGATGAAGATATTGATGGAGATTGCCCTCTCCCGATGAGAGGGGCGTTGGTGATGACGATGGCGATGATTTCCCCCTCCCGGAGGGAAGTTTCCTCGGCAGAACAGCTCCGCCAGAGCCCTAGATTGGTTCCACCAAGGTTCCGCCTCGTGGCGGTGGAGTTTCGTCCGAGAAGATGGCTTATGATTTTTTCCCATCGAAAGACTTCATATAGCAGAAGATGGCCACCGGAGGGCCACCAGAGGGCCCACGAGGTAGGGGGCGCGCCCAGGGGGGTAGGGCGCGCCCCCCACCCTCGTGGGCAGGGTGTGCCCCCCTGGTGAACTTCTTCCGCCGAGTATTTTTTATATATTCTGAAAACGTCTTCCGTGAAGTTTTAGGACTTTTGGAGCTGTGCAGAATAGGTCTCTAATATTTGCTCCTTTTCCATCCCAGAATCCCAGCTGTCGGCATTCTCCCTCTTTATGTAAACCTTGTAAAATAAGAGAGAATAGGCATAAGTATTGTGACATAATGTGTAATAACAGCCCATAATGCAATAAATATCGATATAAAAGCATGATGGAAAATGGACGTATCAACTCCCCCAAGCTTAGACCTCGCTTGTCCTCAAGCGAAAGCCGAAATCGAAAAATATGTCCACATGTTTAGAGATAGAGGTGTCGATAAAAACAAAATACGGACATGAGGGCATCATGATCATTCTTAGAACAACAACTTATATAATTCTTGTCATATGATTTCTTATGCTAGAGTAATAATTCAATCACAATTTCAAGTATGAATCGTAAACTTCATTGAAAACTAACAAACTATAATCTCAGTCATTGGAGCAATTGTAATTTATCATAACATAGGAAAGAGTCAATGTATAAGAGCTTTTCAGCAAGTCCACATACTTAACTATCATATAGTCTTTCACAATTGCTAACACTCGCGCAATACTTATGGGTATGGAGTTTCAATCGGACACAGAGAAAGATAGGGGCTTATAGTTTTGCCTCCCAACGCTTTACCTCAAGGGTAATGTCAACAATAATAGTTCATGAAAACTCACATCCAATTAGCCATATATATATATCAGGATCTTTCCAACATACTGTGCTTGCCAAAGGATAAAATGTAAAAAGGAAGGGTGGAGATCACCATGACTCTTATGCAAGGTAGGAGATAAAAGTAAAAGATAGGCCCTCCGCAGAGGGAAGCAGAGGTTGTCATGCGCTTTTATGGTTGGATGCACAAAATCTTAATGCGAAAGAACGTCACTTTATATTGCCACTTGTGATATGGACCTTTATTATGCAGTCTGTCGCTTTTATTTCTTCCATATCACACGATCGTATAAAGCTTATTTTCTCCCACACTAATAAGTCATACATATTTAGAGAGCAATTTTTTATTGCTTGCATCGATGACAAGTTACTTGGAGGATCTTACTCAATCCATAAGTAGGTATGGTGGACTCTCATGGCAAAACTGGTTTAAGGGTATTTGGAAGCACAAGTAGTATCTCTACTTGGTGCGATGAATTTGGCTAGCATGAGGGGGAAAGGCAAGCTCAACCATGTTGGATGATCCATGACAATATAATTTATCTCAGATGTAAGAAAACATAACCCATTACTTTGTCTTCCTTGTCCAACGTCAACTCTTTAGCATGTCATATTTTAATGAGTGCTCACAATCATAAAATATGTCCAAGATAGTATATTTATATGTGAAGACCTCCCTTTCTTTATTACTTCCTATTAATTGCAATGATGACCAAAACTATGCTTGTCAACTCTCAACAACTTTTATTCATCATACTTTTTCTATGTGAGCTCATTACTCTCCATAAGACTCACATGATCTCTTTGTTTCTTTTTATTTCTTTCTCCTTTCTTTTATTCCCTTAGGATCATGGCAAAATAATCAAGCCCTTGACTCAACACTAATCTTTATTATATAGCTCACGGACTCGATTACATAGAAGAATTATAAAGCAAAACTCACAACTAGATCATACTAAGAATTTTATTCTACTAGATCAAGATATCACCAAAATGATCAAACTAAGAAAAAATAGTAAAGATAGAAGTGATGGTGATACGATACCGGGGGACTGCCCCAAGCTTGGCAGTTGCCAAGGGGAGTGCCCATACCCATGTGATTATGTCTCTCTTTTCGGGGATGGTGATGTGATATTCTTAGCGATGATGCCCCTCAGGATACGATTCTCCTCCTCGAGCTTATTGACTTGCTGCTTGAGGTCCATTATTTCCTTTTGGAGTTTTCCTGTAACAGCCAAAGCTCCCTGCACCCAAGGGTGCTGCATAGCTGCGGGAGAACCAGTGACACTATTTTTCATATTCTCATAAGAAAGAAATCTAACATCGGAAGGGATAACCGAATTTGGAATAGCCGAGCTCTGAAGTTCTCCCATTGTGAATCTAGCTCGGAAGCGGGAAGTGACTTCTCGATCCTCTTCCATGGCATCTATCCTCTTCAATTCAGCCTCCATATCTTCCTCTGTTGCTGGCCCAAAGAGGTCAACATTGTTGTTTGTCATTGATCTCGGTGCCGGATGAGACACCCGACTCTCCCCGACTGACTCTTGCGAAGACATCTTGCTCTAATCTACAGCAGAAATAGCTCAAAACACAAACAGAGGATAATTGTGTGATACGGGAGTCGGAGATTATATAATGAATTTCTGCCGACCAAAATACGTGTCGTGTACGAAAACGGAGTCCGGAGAGCATACGAGGTGCCCATGAGGTAGGGGGGCGCGCCCTCCACCCTCGTGGAGGCCTCGTGCCCTTCCCGGACTGCTTCTTATTTTTCTATTTTTCTAAATATTCCAAAACGGAGAAATATTGCCTTAAAAACTGTTTTGGAGTCGGTTTACTTACCGTACCACATACCTATTCCTTTTGGAGTCTGAAACGTTCCGGAAAGTGTCCCTTATGTATTCCTCCGGGGTTACGGTTTCAATAACATTGGTTTCAACATTTATGGGATTACCTGAGATATAATGTTTGATTCTTTGACCGTTCACCACCTTCGGATTTGTGACTTCAAAGTTGTTGATTTTTATGGCACCGGAATGATAGACCTCCTCGATAACGTAAGGACCTTCCCATTTAGAGAGAAGTTTTCCTGCAAAAAATCTTAAACGAGAGTTGTATAGCAATACATAATCACCTACATTAAACTCACGCTTTTGTATCCTTTTATCATGCCATCTTTTAACTTTTTCTTTAAACAACTTGGCATTTTCGTAGGCTTGGGTTCTCCATTCATCTAGTGAGCTAATATCAAATAACCTCTTCTCGCCGACAAGTTTAAAATCATAGTTGATCTCTTTAATAGCCCAATATGCCTTGTGTTCTAGTTTGAGAGGTAAGTGACATGCTTTTCCATAAACCATTTTTTACGGAGACATACCCATAGGATTTTTATATGCAGTTCTATAGGTCCATAATGCATCATCAAGTTTCTTGGACCAATTCTTTCTAGATCTATTAACAGTCTTTTGCAAAATTAATTTGAGCTCTCTATTACTCAATTCTACTTGACCACTAGACTGTGGGTGATAAGGAGATGCAATTCTATGATTAACATCATACTTAGCAAGCATTTTACGGAAAGCACCATGAATAAAATGTGAACCACCATCAGTCATTAAATATCTAGGGACTCCAAATCTTGGAAAAATAACTTCTTGGAAAAATAACTTCTTTAAGCATTTATGATCATCACTACTAGTTGGAATAGCTTCTACCCACTTAGTAACGTAATCAACAACAACTAAAATATGTGTATATCCATTAGAGGAAGGAAAAGGTCCCATATAGTCAAAGCCCCAAACATCAAATGGTTTAATAACAAGTGAATAATTCATAGGCATTTCTTGACGTCTACTAATATTACCAATTCTTTGACATTGATCACAAGATAAGACAAACTTACGGGAATCCTTGAAGAGAGTAGGCCAATAAAAACCAGATTGCAATACCTTATGTGCAGTTCTATCTCCAGCATGGTGTCCTCCATAAGCTTCGGAGTGACACTTGTGTAGGATCTGTTCATGTTCATGCTCAGGTACACAACGTCTAATAACACCATCTACTCTTTCTTTATAAAGATGTGGGTCATCCCAAAAGTAATGCCTCAAATCATAGAAGAACTTTTTCTTTTGCTGGTATGTGAAACTAGGTGGTATAAACTTAGCAACAATGTAATTAGCATAATCAGCATACCATGGAGCAGTATGAGAAGCATTTATGACATTTAATTGCTCATCAGGAAATCTATCATCAATAGGAAGTGGGTCATCAAGCACATTTTCTAACCTAGACAAGTTATCTGCAACGGGGTTCTCAGCTCCCTTTCTATCAACAATATGTAAGTCAAATTCTTATAGCAAGAGAACCCATCTAATAAGTCTAGGTTTAGCATCTTTCTTTTCCATGAGATATTTAATAGCAGCATGATCAGTGTGAACAGTTACTTTAGAATCAACAATATAAGGTCTGAACTTATCACAAGCAAATACAACTGCTAAGAATTCGTTTTCAGTAGTAGCATAATTTCTTTGAGCATTGTCTAGGGTTTTACTAGCATATTGAATAACATTTAATTTCTTATCAACTCTTTGTCCTAGAACAACACCTACAGCATAATCACTAACATCACACATAATTTCAAAGGGTAAATTCCAATCAGGTGGTTGAACAATAGGTGCAGAGATCAATGCTTTCTTAAGTATTTCAAATGCTTCTACACAATCATCATCAAAGACAAATGGTATATCTTTTTGTAATAAATTAGTCAGAGGCCAAGAAATTTTTGAGAAGTCCTTAATGAACCTCCTATAAAATCCGACGTGACCAAGGAAACTTCTTATACCTTTGATTTCCTTGGGACATGGCATCTTCTCAATAGCATCAACCTTGGCTTTATCAACCTCAATACCTCTTTCAGAAACTTTGTGCCCCAAGACAATACCTTCATTAACCATAAAGTGGCACTTTTCCCAATTCAAGACAAGATTAGTTTCTTCACATCTCTGCAAAACTCGATCAAGGTTGCTCAAGAAATCATCAAAAGAAGATCCATAGACGGAGAAATCGTCCATGAAAACCTCACAAATCTTTTCACAAAAGTCAGAGAATATAGCCATCATGCATCTTTGAAAGGTAGCAGGTGAATTACATAAACCAAAAGGCATATGTCTATAAGCAAAAGTACCAAAAGGGCAAGTAAAAGTAGTCTTTGATTGTTCTTTGGCTGACACAGGTATTTGAGAGAAACCAGAATAACCATCTAGAAAGCAAAAATGTGTATGTTTGGATAATCTTTCTAGCATTTGATCGATAAAAGGTATGGGGTAATGATCCTTTTTAGTGGCCTTATTTAATTTGTGGAAATCAATTACCATCCTATAACCTGTAATAATTCTTTGAGGAATCAAATCATATTTATCATTAGGAACGACAGTAATACCTCCCTTCTTGGGGACACAATGGACCGGACTTACCCACTGACTATCAGCAACGGGAGAAATTATACCTGCCTCCATAAGCTTTAGTATTTCTTTTCTTACCACTTCTTTCATTTTAGGATTCATACGTTGTTGAGGATCACAAACTGGTTTGGCATCTGCGTCCAAATTTATTTTATGTTGACATAGAGTGGGACTAATGCCCTTAAGATCATCAAGAGTATATCCAATAGCAGCACGGTGCTTCTTCAGAGTTTTCAATAATCTTTCTTCTTCATGCTCTGAAAGGTTAGCACTAATAATAACAGGATATATCTTCTTTTCATCAAGATAAGCATATTTAAGAGTATCAGGCAATGGTTTAAGCTCAAACACGGGATCACCCTTGGGTGGAGGAGGATCCCCTAGGATTTCAACAGGCAAATTGTGTTTCAGAATAGGTTCCTGTTTAAAGAATACTTCATCTATTTCCCTTCTTTCATTCATAAACATGTCATTTTCATGGTCTAGCAAATATTGTTCTAAAGGATCACTAGGAGGTACGGCAATAGAAGCAAGACCAATAATTTCATCCTTACTAGGTAATTCTTCTTCACGGTGTTGTCTACTAAATTTAGAGAAATTAAATTCATGAGTCATATCATCTAAACCGATAGTAACAACATCCCTTTTGCAATCTATGGTAGCATTAACAGTGTTCAGGAAGGGTCTACCAAATATAATGGGACAAAAGCTATCTTGTGGGGAACCATGAACAAGAAAATCAGCAGGATATTTAGTTTTCCCACACAAGACTTCAACATCTCTAACAATTCCCATTGGTGAAATAGTATCTCTATTGGCAAGTTTAATTGTGACATCAATATCTTCTAATTCAACAGGTGCAATATCATGCATGATTTCTCTATATAGGCTAATAGGTATTGCACTAGCACTGGCACCCATATCACATAAGCCATGATAACAATGATCTCCTATTTTAACAAACATAACAGGCATGCCTACCACATGTCTAGGTTTATCTTTAGCACAAGGTTTAGCAATTCTAGGAGTTTCATCACAGAAATAAATAACATGCCCATCAATATTATTAGACAAGAGATCTTTAACAATAGCAGTATTAGTTTCAACTTTAATTTGCTCAGGAGGTGTATAAGTTTTAATATTGCTTTTACGAACCACAGTTGAAGCTTTAGCATGATCCTTTATCCTGACAGGGAAAGGTGGTTTCTCAACATAAGAAGTAGGAACAATTGGATCATTATAAGTGACAATCTTTTCTTCAACTTTAATAGGTGCAGCTACTTTTACTTCTATGGGAGGATGATATTTAAACCACTTCTCCTTCGGGAGATCAACATGAGTAGCAAAAGATTCACAGGAAGAAGCTACTATCTCAGAATCAAGTCCATATTTAGTGCTAAATTTACGGAAAACATCGGTATCCATAAAAGATTTAACACAATCAAACTTAGGTGTCATACCTGACTCCTTACCTTTGTCGAGGTCCCAATCTTTAGAGTTCCATTTAATTCTTTCCAATAAATCCCATTTGAATTCAATAGTCCTCATCATAAAAGAGCCAGCACAAGAGGTATCAAGCATGGTGCGATTGCTATCAGAAAGCCGAGCATAAAAATTTTGAATAATCATTTCTCTTGAGAGCTCATGATTGGGGCATGAATATAACATTGATTTAAGCCCCCCCCCCCAAGCTTGAGCGATGCTTTCTCCTTTGCGAGGCCAAAAATTATATATATAATTGCGATCACGATGAACAAGATGCATAGGATAAAACTTCTGATGAAATTCCAATTTCAATCGTTTGTAGTTCCATGACCCCATATCATCACATAGCCTATACCATGTCGATGCATGTCCCTTCAAAGATAAAGGGAAGACCTTCTTCTTAACAACATCTCTGGGTACACCTGCAAGCTTAAATAATCCACAAACTTCATCCACATATATTAGATGCTCATCAGGATGCTTTGTTCCATCTCCTAAAAAAGGATTAGCTAGCAGTTTTTCTATCATACCCGAAGGAATTTCAAAGCAGACATTTTCATTTTTAGTAGGTTCAGTAGGTTGAGGAGCAACTCTTTGCTCTACTGGTTGGGGTGAAGATACCCCGAACAAGCCTCTCAGAGGATTACTTTTCATAGTAACAAGTGACAGTAAATTTCAGCACACAATATAAATTTTTCCTTACCAAATTCCCCCTACCAAAGGCGCTTCACTCCCCGGCAACGGCGCCAGAAAAGAGTCTTTATGACCCACAAGTATAGGGGATCTATCGTAGTCCTTTTGATAAGTAAGAGTGTCAAACCCAACGAGGAATAGAAGGAAATGATAAGCGGTTTCCAGCAAGGTATTCTATGCAATTACTGAAATAAGTGGTAAGAGATAGTTTTGTGATAGGATAATTTGTAACGAGCAACAAGTAACAAAAGTAAATAAAGTGCAGCAAGATGGCCCAATCCTTTTTGTAGCAAAGGACAAGTCTGGACAAACTCTTATATAGAGAAAAGCGCTCCCGAGGACACATGGGAATATTGTCAAGCTGGTTTTCATCACGCTCATATGATTCGTGTTCGGTACTTTGATAATTTGGTATGTGGGTGGACCGGTGCTTGGGTACGGTCCTTATTTGGAAAAGCATCCCACTTATGATTAACCTCTATTGCAAGCATCTGCAACTACAACAAAAGTATTAAGGTAAACCTAACCATAGCATGAAACATATGGATCCAAATCAGCCCCTTACGAAGCAACACATAAACTAGGGTTTAAGCTTCTGTCACTCTAGCAACCCATCATCTACTTATTACTTCCCAATGCCTTCCTCTAGGCCCAAATCATGGTGAAGTTTCATGTAGTCAACGTTCACATAACACCACTAGAGGAGAGACAACATACATCTCATCAAAATATCGAACGAATACCAAATTCACATGACTACTAATAGCAGGACTTCTCCCATGTCCTCAGGAACAAACGTAACTACTCACAAAACATATTCATGTTCATAATCAGAGGAGTATTAATATGCATATAGGATCTGAACATATGATCTTCCACCAAATAAACCAACTAGCATCAACTACAAGGAGTAATTAACACTACTAGCAACCTACTAGCACCAATCCCGGACTTGAAGACAAGAATTGGATACAAGAGATGAACTAGGGTTTTGAGAGGAGATGGTGCTGATGAAGATGTTGATGGAGAATGCCCTCTCCCGATGAGAGGGGCATTGGTGATGATGATGGCGATGATTTCCCCCTCCCGGAGGGAAGTTTCCCCGGCAGAACAGCTTCGCCAGAGCCCTAGATTGGTTCCGCCAAGGTTCCGCCTCGTGGCGGCGGAGTTTCGTCCGAGAAGATGGCTTATGATTTTTTTCCCATCGAAAGACTTCATATAGCAGAAGATGGCCACCAGAGGGCCATCAGGGGGCCCATGAGGTAGGGGGCGTGCCCAGGGGGTAGGGCGCACCCCCACCCTCGTGGGTAGGGTGTGGCCCCCCTGGTGAACTTCTTCCGCTGAGTATTTTTTATATATTCTGAAAACGTCTTCCGTGAAGTTTCAGGACTTTTGGAGCTGTGCAGAATAGGTCTCTAATATTTGCTCTTTTTCCAGCCCAGAATCCCAGCTGCCGGCATTCTCCCTCTTTATGTAAACCTTGTAAAATAAGAGAGAATAGGCATAAGTATTGTGACATAATGTGTATAACAACCCATAATGCAATAAATATCGATATAAAAGCATGATGCAAAATGGACGTATCATGAAGCACATAGAGTATTCTAACAATTTCCGAATCATGTGTGTCTCTCTCAAAAGGTGTGTAAAGCAAGGATGATTGTGGAAAACTAACAAATAAAGACTCAAATAATACAAGACGCTCCAAGCAAAACACATATCATGTGGTAAATAAAAATATAGCTCCAAGTAAAGTTACCGATGGAAGTAGACGAAAGAGGGGATGCCTTCCGGGGCATCCCCAAGCTTTGGCTTTTAGGTGTCCTTAGATTATCTTGGGGTGCCATGGGAATCCCCAAGCTTAGACTCTTTCCACTCCTTGTTCCGTAACCCATCAAATCTTTTACCCAAACGTTGAAAACTTCACAACACAAAACTTAAAGTAGAAAATCTCGTGAGCTCCGTTAGCGAAAGAAAACAAAACACCACTTCAAGGTACTGTAATGAACTCATTCTTTATTTATATTGGTGTTAAACCTACTTTATTCCAACTTCTATATGGTTTATAAACTATTTTACTAGCCATAGATTCATCAAAATAAGCAAACAACACACGAAAAACAGAATCTGTCAAAAACAGAACAGTCTGTAGTAATTTGTAGCTAACGCAAGATCTGGAACCCCAAAAATTCTAAAATAAGTTTCTGGACGTGAGGAATTTATATATTAATCATATGAAAAAATAAATAACTAAATAGCACTTCCCAAATAAAAATGGCAGCAATTCTCGTGAGCGCTAAAGTTTCTGTTTTTTACAGCAAGATTAAAAAGACTTTCCCCAAGTCTTCCCAACGGTTCTACTTGGCACAAACACTAATTAAACACAAAAAACACAAAAAAACAGAGGATAGATAAATTATTTATTACTAAACAGGAGCAAAAAGCAAGGAATAAAAATAAAATTGGGTTGCCTCCCAACAAGCGCTATCGTTTAACGCCCCTAGCTAGGCATAAAAGCAAGGATAGATCTAGGTATTGCCATCTTTGGTAGGCAATCCATAAGTGGCTCTCATAATAGATTCATAAGGTAATTTAATTTTATTTCTAGGGAAGTGTTCCATGCCTTTCCTTAACGGAAATTGGAATCTAATATTCCTTCCTTCATATCAATAATTGCACCAATCGTTCTAAGGAAAGGTCTACCAAGAATAATAGGACATGAAGGATTGCAATCTATGTCAAGAACAATAAAATCTACGGGCACATAATTCCTATTTGCAACAATAAGAACATCATTAATTCTTCCCATAGGTTTCTTAATAGTGGAATCCGCAAGGTGCAAGTTTAAAGAGCAATCATCAAAATCACGGAAACCTAGCAAATCACACAAAGTCTTTGGAATCATGGAAACACTAGCACCCAAATCACACAAAGCATAGCATTCATGATCTTTAATTTTAATTTTAATAGTAGGTTCCCACTCATCATAAAGTTTTCTAGGAATATGAACTTCCAACTCAAGTTTTTCTTCATAAGATTGCATCAAAGCATCAACGATATGTTTAGTAAAAGCTTTATTTTGACTATAAGCATGAGGATAATTTAGCATGGATTGCAACAAGGAAATACAATCTATCAAAGAGAAATTATCATAATTAAATTCCTTGAAATCCAAAATAGTGGGTTCATTAATATTTAAATTTTTGACTTCTTCAATCCCACTTTTAACAATTTTAGCATCAAGACCTAAAGACTTCGAAGTTTTGGAACGCCGTCTAGGTAAAGGTGGATCATATTAAGTCCCATCATTATCAAGATTCATATTGCAAAAAAATATTTAATAGGGGACACATCAATAACTTTTAGATCTTCATCTTTATTATCATGAAAACTAGAATAACACGCTTTTATAAAGCAATCTTTCTTAGCACGCATCCTAGCGGTTCTTTCTTTGCACTCATCAATGGAAATTCTCATGGCTTTGAGAGACTCATTGATATCATGCTTAGGTGGAAAAGATCTAAGTTTCAAAGAATCAACATCAAGAGAAATTCTATCAACGATCCTAGCCAGCTCATCAATCTTATGCAATTTTTCTTCAATCAGAGCATTGAATTTATTTTGCAAAGTAATAAATTCTTTAATATTAGATTCAAAATCAGAGGGCATATTATTATAATTTCCATAAGAATTTTTGTAGGAATTACCATAATTATTAGAGGAATTACTAGGATACGTCCTAGGATTAAAGTTTCCTCTATACGCATTGTTACCAAAATTATTCCTACCAACAAAATTCACATCTATAGATTCATTATTATTCTCAATCAAAGTAGACAAAGGCATATCATTAGGATCAGAAGAAACACTTTTATTAGCAAATATTCATAAGTTCATCCATCTTTCCACTCAAAACATTAATTTCTTCTATCGCATGCACTTTCTTATTAGTAGATCTTTCAGTGTGCCATTGAGAATAATTAACCATAATATTATTTAGGAGTTTAGTAGCTTCTCCTAAAGTGATTTCCATAAAAGTGCCTCCCGCGGCCGAATCTAAAAGATTTCTAGAAGCAGGGTTTTCCCAGTCACGACGTTGTAAAACGACGGCCAGTGAATTGTAATACGACTCACTATAGGGCGAATTCGAGCTCGGTACCCGGGGATCCTCTAGAGTCGACCTGCAGGCATGCAAGCTTGTGCAACATGTTCATGATCAAGTTGCTTAAAATTCATAATATCATTTCTAAGAGAGATGATCTTAGCAGGAGGAAAATACTTAGAGATAAAAGCATCTTTGCACTTATTCCACGAATCAATACTATTTTTAGGCAAAGACGAAAGCCAAGCTTTAGCATGATCTCTAAGCGAAAAAGGAAATAGCTTCAATTTAACAATATCATTATCCGCATCTTTCTTCTTTTGCATATCACATAAATCAACGAAGCTATTCAGATGGGTAGCGGCATCTTCACTAGGAAGGCCGGCGAATTGATATTTCATGACAAGATTCAACAAAGCAGCATTGATTTCACAAGATTCAGTATCGGTAAGAGGAGCAATCGGGGTGCTAAGGAAATCATTGTTGTTGGTATTGGTGAAGTCACACAATTTAGTATTATCTTGAGCCATCGTGACAAGCAAGCAATCCAACACACAAGCAAACAAGAAACGGGCAAAAAGAGGCAAATAGAGAAAGAGAGGGAGGATGGAGAGAGAGGGCGAATAAAACGGCAAAGGTGAAGTGGGGGAGAGGAAAACGAGAGGCAAATGGCAAATAATGTAATGCGGGAGATAAGGGTTTGTGATGGGTACTTGGTATGTCTTGACTTGCAACGGCGCCACAAGTGACTCGTTGTCGGGAGTCAAATCTTGACTTGTCTTGCGCGAACCTCCCCGGCAATGGCGCCAGAAATCCTTCTTGCTACCTCTTGAGCACTGTGTTGGTTTTTCCCTTGAAGAGGAAAGGGTGATGCAGCAAAGTAGCGTAAGTATTTCCCTCGGTTTTTGAGAACCAAGGTATCAATCCAGTAGGAGGCTGCGCACAAGCCCCTCGCACCTCCACAAACAAATAAATCCTCGCAACCAACGCGATAAGGGGTTGTCAATCCCTACACGGTCACTTACGAGAGTGAGATCTGATAGATATGATAAGATAATATTTTTGGTATTTTTATGATAAAGATGCAAAGTAAAATAAATGGCAAAGGAAATAACTAAGTATTGGAAGATTAATATGATGGAAGATAGACCCGGGGGCCATAGGTCTCACTAGTGGCTTCTCTCAAGAGCATAAGTATTTACGATGGGTGAACAAATTACTGTTGAGCAATTGACAGAATTGAGCATAGTTGTGAGAATATCTAGGTATGATCATGTATATAGGCATCACGTCCGAGACAAGTAGACTGACTCCTGCCTGCATCTACTACTATTACTCCACACATCGACCGCTATCCAGCATGCATCTAGAGTATTAAGTTCAAGAGAACAGAGTAACGCTTTAAGCAAGATGGCATGATGTAGAGGGATAAACTCATGCAATATGATATAAACCCCATCTTGTTATCCTCGATGGCAACAATACAATACGTGCCTTGTGCTACGTCTTGAGCTTGCGTTGGTTTTCCCCGAAGAGGAAGGGATGATGCAGCAGAGTAGCGTAAGTATTTCACTCAGTTTTTGAGAACCAAGGTATCAATCTAGTAGGAGGCCACGCTCAAGTCCCTCGTACCTGCACAAAACGATAGCTACTCGCAACCAACACGATTAGGGGTTGTCAATCCCTTCACGGTCACTTACGAGAGTGAGATCTGATAGATATAATATTTTTGGTATTTTTGGTATAAAGATGCAAAGTAAAAAGTAAAAGCAACGTAAAAAGCAAAGCAAGATTAAAGTGATGGAGATTGATATGATGAGAATAGACCCGGGGGCCATAGGTTTCACTAGTGGCTTCTCTCAAGAGTATAAGTATTCTACGATGGGTGAACAAATTACTGTTGAGCAACTGACAGAATTGAGCATAGTTATGAGAATATCTAGGCATGATCATGTATATAGGCACCACGTCCGTTACAAGTAGATCGAAATGATTCTGCATCTACTACTATTACTCCACTCATCGACCGCTATCCAGCATGCATCTAGAGTATTAAGTAAAAAACAGAGTAACGCCTTAAGCAAGATGACATGATGTATAGAGATAAATTCATGCAATATGAAATAAACCCCATCTTGTTATCCTCGATGGCAACGATGCAATACGTGCCTTGCTTCCCCTTCTGTCACTGGATAAGGACACCGCAAGATCGAACCCAAAGCTAAGCACTTCTCCCATGGCAAGAACTAACAATCTAGTTGGACAAACCAAACGGATAATTCGAAGAGACTTGCAAAGATAACCAATCATACATAAAAGAATTCAGAGAAGATTCAAATATTATTCATAGATAGACTTGATCATAAACCCACAATTCATCGATCTCAACAAACACACCGCAAAAAGAAGATTACATCAATAGATCTCCACAAGAGAGGGGGAGAACTTTGTATTGAGATTCAAAGAGAGAGAAGAAGCCATCTAGCTACTAACTATGGACCCGAAGGTCTGAGGTAAACTTCTCACACTTCATCGGAGAGGCTATGATGATGTAGAAGCCCTCCGTGATGACGGCCCTCTTCCGGCGGAGCTCCGGAACAGGCCCCAAGACGGGATCTCGTGGATACAGAAAGTTGCGGCGGTGGAATTAGGTTTTTGGCTCGTGTTCTGATTGTTTGGGGGTACGTGTGTATATATAGGAGGAAGAAGTATGCCGGAGGAGCACCAAGGGGCCCACGAGGCAGGGGGTGCGCCCCCACCCTCGTGTCCGCCTCTTTTGTTCCTTGGAGCAGGGTCCAAGTCTCCTGGATCACGTTCGGTGAGAAAATCACGTTCCCGAAGGTTTTATTCCGTTTGGACTCCGTTTGATATTCCGTTTCTTCGAAACACTGAAATAGGCAAAAAACAGCAATTCTCAGCTGGGCCTCCGGTTAATAGGTTAGTCCCAAAAATAATATAAAAGTGGAAAATAAAGCCCAATATAGTCCAAAACAGTAGATAATATAGCATGGAGCAATCAAAAATTATAGATACGTTGGAGACGTATCAGGCATCCCCAAGCTTAATTCCTACTCGTCCTCGAGTAGGTAAATGATAAAAAGAGAATTTTTGATGCGGAGTGCTACTTGGCATAATTTCAATGCAAATCTTCTTAATTGTGGTATGAATATTCAGATTAGAAAGATTCAAGACAAAAGTTTATATTGACATAAAAATAATAATACTTCAAGCATACTAATAAAGCAATTATGTCTTCTCAAAATAACATGGCCATAGAAAGTTATCCCTACAAAATCATATAGTCTGGCTATGCTCTATCTTCACCACACAAAATATTTAAATCGTGCACAACCCCGATGACAAGCCAAGCAATTGTTTCATACTCTAACTTTTTCAAAACTTTTTCAATCTTCACGCAATACATGAGCGTGAGCCATGGATATATCACTATTTGTGGAGAAGACAAAAAAGGAGAAGATAGTCTCACATCAACTAGGCGTATCAACGGGCTATGGAGATGCCCATCAATAGATATCAATGTGAGTGAGTAGGGATTGCCATGCAACGGATGCACTAGAGCTATAAGTATATGAAAGCTCAAAAAGAAACTAAGTGGGTGTGCATCCAACTTGCTTGCTCATGAAGACCTAGGGCAATTTGAGGAAGCCCATCATTGGAATATACAAGCCAAGTTCTATAATGAAAAATTCCCACTAGTATATGAAAGTGATAACATGAGAGACTCTCTACTATGAAGATCATGGTGCTACTTTGAAGCACAAGTGTGGTAAAAGGATAGTAACATTGTCCCTTCTCTCTTTTTCTCTCATTTTTTTTATTTATATATTTTTTTTGTTTGGGCCTTTTCTCTTTTTTATGGCCTCTTTTTATTTGGGCTTCTTTGGCCTCTTTTATTTATATTTTTTGTCCGGAGTCTCATCCCGACTTATGGGGGAATCATAGTCTCCATCATTCTTTCCTCACTGGGACAATGCTCTAATAATGATGATCATCACACTTCTGTTTTTCTTATAACTCAACAATTACAACTCGATACTTAGAACAAAATATGACTCTATGTGAATGCATCCAGCGGTGTACCGGGATATGCAATATGACAATGATGGAGTGTATCATGATAAACGGAACGGTGGAAAGTTGCATGGCAATATATCTCAGAATGGCTATGGAAATGCCATAATAGGTAGGTATGGTGGATGTTTTGAGGAAGGTATAAGGTAGGTGTATGATACCGGCGAAAAGTGTGCGGTATTAGAGAGGCTAGCAAAGGTGGAAGGGTGAGAGTGCGTATAATCCATGGACTCAACATTAGTCAGAAAGAACTCATATACTGATTGCAAAAATCTAGAAGTTATCAAAGCAAAGTATTACGCGCATGCTCCTAGGGGGATAGATTGGTAGTAAAAGACCATCGCTCGTCCCCGACCGCCACTCATAAGGAAGACAACCAATAAATAAATCATGCTCCGACTTCGTCACATAATGGTTCACCATACGTGCATGCTACGGGAATCACAAACTTTAACACAAGTATTCTTTAAATTCACAACTACTCAACTAGCATGACTTTAATATTATCACCTCCATATCTCAAAACAATTATCATGCTTCAATCTTTTCTTAGTATTCAACACACTCAAAAGAAAGTTTCAAAAATCTTGAATACCAAGCATATTATTATTAAGCAAATTACCATGCTATTAAGAGACTCTCAAAATAATTTAAGTGAAGCATGAGAGATCAATAGTTTCTTTAAAACAAATCCACCACCGTGCTCTAAAAGATCTAAGTGAAGCACATAGAGAAAAATTATAATACTCAAAAGATATAAGTGAAGCACATAGAGCAAAACTACTATGCTCAAAAGATATAAGTGAAGCACATAGAGCAAAATTATCTAGCTCAAACGATATAAGTGAAGCACATAGAGCAAAACTACTTAGCTCAAAAGATATAAGTGAAGCACATAGAGTATTCTATCAAATTTTAATTCATGTATGGCTCTCCAAAAGGTGTGTACAGCAAGGATGATTGTGGCATACTAAGACATAAAGACACAAATAATACAAGACGCTCCAAGCAAAACACATATCATGTTGGTGAATAAAAATATAGCTCCAAGTAAATTATCAAAGGAAAGTGGACGAAAAGAGGGGATGCCTTCCGGGGCATCCCCAAGCTTTGACTTCTTGGTGTCCTTGGATTATCTTGGCGGTGCCATGGGCATCCCCAAGCTTATGCTCTTGCCACACCTTGTTCCATGATCCATCAAAAGAATTCACCCGAAACTTGAAAACTTCACAACACAAAACTCAAAATAGAAAACTCGTGAGCTCCGTTAGCGAAATAAAACAAAAGACCACTTCAAGGTACTGTAATGAACTCATTATTTATTTATATTGGTGTTAAACCTACTGTATTCCAACTTCTCTATGGATTATAAACTATTTTACTAGCCATAGATTCATCAAAATAAGCAAACAACACACGAAAAACAGAATCTGTCAAAAACAGAACAGTCTGTAGTAATCTGTAGCTAGCGCAAGATCTGGAACCCCAAAAATTCTAAAATAAATTGATGGACGTGAGGAATTTATCTATTAATCATCTGCAAAAATAATTAACTAAATATCACTCTTCAAATAAAAATGACAGCAGTTCTCGTGAGCGCTAAAGTTTCTGTTTTTTTACAGCAAGTTCAACAAGACTTTCCCCAAGTCTTCCCAACGGTTCTACTTGGCATAAACACTAATTAAACACAAAAAAACACAACCAAAACAGAGTCTAAATAATTTAATTATTACTAAGCAGGAGAAAAAATCAAGGAATAAAAATAAAATTGGGTTGCCTCCCAACAAGCGCTATCGTTTAACGCCCCTAGCTAGGCATAAAAGCGAGGATAGATCTAGGTATTGCCATCTTTGGTAGGCAATCCATAAGTGGCTCTCATGATAGTTTCATATGGTAATTTTATTTTCTTTCTTGGAAAGTGTTCCATGCCCTTTTTTTAATGGAAATTGAAATCTAATATTCCCTTCCTTCATATCAATAATCGCACCAACCGTTCTAAGGAAAGGTCTACCAAGAATAATAGGGCAAGAAGGATTGCAATCTATATCAAGAACAATGAAATCTACGGGCACATAATTCCTATTTGCAACAATAATAACATCATTAATCCTTCCCATAGGTTTCTTAATAGTGGAATCCGCAAGATGCAAGTTTAGAGAGCAATCATCAAAATTACGAAAATCTAGCAAATCACACAAAGTCTTGGGAATAGTAGAGACACTAGCACCCAAATCACACAAAGCATAAAACTCCTGATCTTTAATTTTAATTTTAATAGTTGTTTCCCACTCATCATAGAGTTTTCTAGGGATAGAAACTTTCAACTCAAGTTTTTCTTCATAAGATTGCATCAAGGCATCAACAATATGTTCGGTGAAGGCTTTATTTTGACTATAAGCATGTGGAGAATTTAGCACGGATTGCAACAAGGAAATACAATCAATTAAAGAGCAACTTTCATGATTAAATTCCTTGAAATCCAATATAGTGGGTTTAGCAACATCTAGATTTTTATTTCTTTCAATCCCACTTTCATCAATTTCATCATTAAGATCTAAATACTCCGAATTTTTAGAACTCCTTCTAGGTAAAGGAAGATCATATTCAATTTCATCAAGATTCATATTGCAAAACAAAGATTTAATAGGGGACACAGCAATAACTTTTAGATCTTCATCTTGTTTTTCATAGGAATTGGAGGAACACGCTTTAATAAAGGCATCTTTGGAAGCACGCATCCTAGCGGTTCTTTCCTTGCACTCATCAATGGAAATTCTCATGGCTTTGAGACACTCATTGATATCATGCTTAGGAGGAATAGATCTAAGCTTTAAAGAATCAACCTCAAGAGAAATTCTATCAATGTTTCTAGCCAAATCATCAAATTTAAGCAATTTCTCTTCAAGCAAAGCATTAAAATTCTTTTGTGAATTCATAAACTCTTTAACACTATTCTCAAATTCAGAGGGCATCTTATTATAATTTCCATAAGAGTTGTTGTAGGAATTCCCATAATTATTAGAAGGATTACTAGGATATGGCCTAGGATTAAAATTCCCTCTATAAGCGTTGTTACCAAAATTATTCCTACCAACAAAATTCACATCCATAGATTCATTGTTATTCTCAATCAAAGTAGACAAGGGCATATCATTAGGATCAGAAGAAACACTCTTAGTAGCAATTAATTTCATAAGTTCATCCATCTTTCCACTCAAAACATTAATTTCTTCTATCACATGCACTTTTTTATTAGAAGATCTTTCAGTATGCCATTGAGAATAATTAACCATAATATTATCCAGGAGTTTAGTAGCATCTCCTAAAGTGATTTCCATAAAAGTGCCTCCCGCGGCCGAATCTAAAAGATTTCTGGAAGCAAAATTCAATCCGGCATAAAAAATTTGTATGATCATCCACAAATTCAAACCATGAGTAGGGCAATTACGTATCATTAATTTCATTCTCTCCCAAGATTGTGCAACATGTTCATGATCAAGTTGTTTAAAGTTCATAATATCGTTTCTAAGAGAGATGATCTTAGCGGGAGGAAAATACTTAGAGATAAAAGCATCTTTGCACTTGTTCCATGAATCAATATTATTCTTAGGCAAAGACGAAAACCAAGCTTTAGCACGATCTCTAAGCGAAAAAGGAAATAGCTTAAATTTAACGACATCATTATTGGATTCTTTTTCTTTTGCATATCACATAAATCAACGAAGCTATTCAGATGAGTAGCGGCATCTTCACTAGGAAGGCCGGCGAATTGATCTTTCATAACAAGATTCAACAAAGCAGTATTAATTTCACAAGATTCAGCAACTGTAAGAGGAGCAATCGGAGTGCTAAGGAGATCATTATTATTGGTATTGGTGAAGTCACACAATTTGGTTGTATCTTGAGCCATCGCGACAAACAAGCAATCTAACACACGGGCAAACAAAAAGCAAGCGGGCCAAAAAAGGAAATAGAGAGGGAGGATAGAGAGAGAGGGCGAATAAAACGGCAAGGGTGAATTGGGGGGAGAGGAAAACGAGAGGCAAATGGCAAATAATGTAATGCGAGAGATAGGGATTGTGATGGGTACTTGGTATGTTGACTTTTTGCGTAGACTCCCCGGCAACAGCGCCAGAAATCCTTCTTACTACGTTTTGAGCTTGCGTTGGTTTTCCCCGAAAGAGGAAGGGATGATGCAACAGAGTAGCATAAGTATTTCACTCAGTTTTTGAGAACCAAGGTATCAATCCAGTAGGAGGCCACGCTCAAGTCCCTCGTACCTGCATAAAACGATAGCTACTCGCAACCAACGCGATTAGGGGTTGTCAATCCCTTCACGGTCACTTACGAGAGTGAGATCTGATAGATACAATATTTTTGGTATTTTTGGTATAAAGATGCAAAGTAAAAAGTAAAAGCAAAGTAAAAAAGCAAAGCAAGATTAAAGTGATGGAGATTGATATGATGAGAATAGACCCGGGGGCCATAGGTTTCACTAGTGGCTTCTCTCAAGAGCATAAGTATTCTAGGGTGGGTGAACAAATTACAGTTGAGCAATTGACAGAATTGAGCATAGTTATGAGAATATATAGGCATGATCATGTATATAGGCATCACGTCCGTGACAAGTAGATCGAAACGATTCTGCATCTACTACTATTACTCCACTCATCGACCGCTATCCAGCATGCATCTAGAGTATTAAGTTAAAAATAGAGTAACGCCTTAAGCAAGATGACATGATGTAGAGAGATAAATTCATGCAATATGAAATAAACCCCATCTTGTTATCCCCGATGGCAATGATGCAATACATGCCTTGCTGCCCCTTCTGTCACTGGGTAAGGACACCGCAAGATCGAACCCAAAGCTAAGCACTTCTCCCATGGCAAGAACTACCAATCTAGTTGGCCAAACCAAACGGATAATTTGAAGAGACTTGCAAAGATAACCAATCATACATAAAATAATTCAGAGAAGATTCAAATATTATTCATAGATAGACTTGATCATAAACCCACAATTCATCGGTCTCAACAAACACACCGCAAAAAGAAGATTACATCGAATAGATCTCCACAAGAGAGGGGGAGAACTTTGTATTGAGATTCAAAGAGAGAGAAGAAGCCATCTAGCTACTAACTATGGACCCGAAGGTCTGAGGTAAACTACTCACACTTCATCGGAGAGGCTATGATGATGTGGAAGCCCTCCGTGATGACGGCCCTCTTCCGGCGGAGCTCCGGAACAGGCCCCAAGATGGGATCTCGTGGATACAGAAAGTTGCGGCGGTGGAATTAGGTTTTTGGCTCCTATTCTGATCGTTTGGTGGTACGTGTGTATATATAGGAGGAAGAAGTACGCCGGAGGAGCACCGAGGGGCCCACGAGGTAGGGGGGCGCGCCCCCCACCCTCGTGACCGCCTCTTTTGTTCCTTGGAGCAGGGTCCAAGTCTCCTGGATCACGTTCGGTGAGAAAATCACGTTCCGAGAGGTTTTATTCCGATTGGACTTCGTTTGATATTCCGTTTCTTCGAAACACTGAAATAGGCAAAAAAAACAACAATTCTGGGCTGGGCCTCCAGTTAATAGGTTAGTCCCAAAAATAATATAAAAGTGGAAAATAAAGCCCAATATAGTCCAAAACACTAGATAATGTAGCATGGAGCAATAAAAAATTATAGATACGTTGGAGACGTATCACCTTGCTGCCCCTACTGTCACTGGGAAAGGACACCGCAAGATTGAACCCAAAGCTAAGCACTTCTCACATTGCAAGAAAGATCAATCTAGTAGGCCAAACCAAACTGATAATTCGAAGAGACTTGCAAAGATAACCAATCATACATAAAAGAATTCATAGAAGATTCAAATATTGTTCATAGATAAACTTGATCACAAACCCAAAATTCATCGGTCTCAACAAACACACCGCAAAAGAAGATTACATCGAATAGATCTCCACAAGAGAGGGGGAGAACTTTGTATTGTGATCCAAAAAGAGAGAAGAAGCCATCTAGCTAATAACTATGGACTCGTAGGTCTGAAGTAAACTACTCACACTTCATCGGAGGGGCTATGGTGTTGATGTAGAAGCCCTCCGTGATCGATGCCCCCTCCGGCGGAGCTCCGGAAAAGGCCCCAAGATGGGATCTCGTGGATACAGAAAGTTACGGTGGTGGAATTAGGGTTTTCGCTCCGTATCTGGTAGTTTGGGGGTACGTAGGTATATATAGGAGGAAGGAGTACGTCGGTGGAGCAACAGGGGGGCCACGAGGGTGGAGGGCGTCCCTGGGGGGTAGGCGCGCCCCCTACCTCGTGCCTTCCGAGTTGATTGCTTGACGTAGGGTCCAAGTCCTCTGGATCATGTTCGTTCCGAAAATCACGTTCCCAAAGGTTTCATTCTGTTTGGACTCCGTTTGATATTCTTTTTCTGCGAAACCCTAAAATAGGCAAAAAAACAGCAGTTCTGGGCTGGGCCTCCGGTTAATAGGTAAGTCCCAAAAATAATATAAAAATGTATAATAAAGCCCAATAATGTCCAAAACAGAATATAATATAGCATGGAACAATCAAAAATTATAGATATGTTGGAGACGTATCAACGTTGTTGGGCCTCCAAGTGCGGAGGTTTGTAGGACAGTAGCAAATTTCCCTCAAGTGGATGACCTAAGGTTTATCAATCCGTGGGAGGCGTAGGATGAAGATGGTCTCTCTCAAACAACCCTGCAACCAAAAAACAAAGAGTCTCTTGTGTCCCCAACACACCCAATACAATGGTAAATTGTATATGTGCACTAGTTCGGAGAAGAGATGGTGATACAAGTGCAATACGGATGGTAGATATATGTTTTTGTAATATGAAAATATAAAAACAGCAAGGTAACTAATAATAAAAGTGAGCACAAACGGTATTGCAATGCGTTGAAACAAGGCCTAGGGTTCATACTTTCACTAGTGCAAGTTCTCTCAACAATAATAACATAATTGGATCATATAACTATCCCTCAACATGCAACAAAGAGTCACTCCAAAGTCACTAATAGCAGGGAACAAACAAAGAGATTATTGTAGGGTACGAAACCACCTCAAAGTTATCCTTTCTGATCGATCTATTCAAGAGTCCGTAGTAAAATAACACGAAGCTATTCTTTCCGTCCAATCTATCCTAGTGTTCGTACTAGAATAACACCTTAAGACGCAAATCAACCAAAACCCTAATGTCACCTAGATACTCCAATGTCACCTCAAGTATCCATGGGTATGATTATACGATATGCATCACACAATCTCAGATTCATCTATTCAACCAACACAAAGAACTTCAAAGAGTGCCCCAAAGTTTCTACCGGAGAGTCAAGACGAAAACGTGTGCCAACCCCATGCATAAGTTCATGAGATCACGGAACTCACAAGTTGATCACCAAAACATACATCAAGTGGATCACGTGAATATCCTATTGTCATCACAGATAAGCACATGCAAGACATACATCAAGTGTTCTCAAATGCTTGAAGACTCAATCCGATAAGATAACTTCAAAGGGAAAACTCAATTCATCACAAGGAGATAGAGGGGGAGAAACATCATAAGATCCAACTATAATAGCAAAGCTCGCGATACATGAAGATCGTGTTGAATCAAGAACACGAGAGAGAGAGAGATCAAATACATAGCTACTGGTACGTGCCCTCAGCCCCGAGGGTGGACTACTCCCTCCTCATTGCTACCTCTTGAGCACTGCGTTGGTTTTCCCTTGAAGAGAAAAGGGTGATGCAGCAAAGTAGCGTAAGTATTTCCCTCAGTTTTTGAGAACCAAGGTATCAATCCAGTAGGAGATCATGCTCAAGTCCCATGCACCTACACAAACAAATAAGAACCTCGCAACCAACACGATAAAGGGGTTGTCAAGCCCTTCATGGTCACTTACGAGAGTGAGATCTGATAGATATGATAAGATAATATTTTTGGTATTTTTATGATAAAGATGCAAAGTAAAATAAATGGCAAAGGAAATAACTAAGTATTGGAAGATTAATATGATGGAAGATAGACCCGGGGGCCATAGGTTTCACTAGTGGCTTCTCTCAAGAGCATAAGTATTATGGTGGGTAAACGAATTACTGTCGAGCAATTGACAGAATTGAGCATAATTATGAGAATATCTTGGTATGATCATGTATATAGGCATCACGTCCGAGACAAGTAGACCGAAATGATTCTGCATCTACTACTATTACTCCACACATCGACCACTATCCAGCATGCATCTAGAGTATTAAGTTCATAAGAACAGAGTAATGCTTTAAGGAAGATGACATGATGTAGAGGGATAACTCATGCAATATGATATAAACCCCATCTTTTTCTCCTCGATGACAACAATACAATACGTGTCGGTTCCCTTTCTGTCACTGGGATCGAGCACCGCAAGATTGAACCCAAAGCTAAGCACTTCTCCCATTGCAAGAAAGATCAATCTAGTAGGCCAAACCAAACTGATAATTCGAAGAGACTTGCAAAGATAAACCAATCATACATAAAAGAATTCAGAGGAGAATCAAATATTGTTCATAGATAATCTGGATCATAAACCCACAATTCATCGGATCTCGACAAACACACCGCAAAAGAAGATTACATCGAATAGATCTCCAAGAAGATCGAGGAGAACTTTGTATTGAGATCCAAAGAGAGAGAAGAAGCCATCTAGCTAATAACTATGGACCCGTAGGTCTGAAGTAAACTACTCACACATCACCAGAGAGGCCATGGAGTTGATGTAGAGGCCCTCCGTGATCAATGCCCCCTCCGGCGGAGCTCCGGAAAAGGCCCCAAGATGGGATCTCCCGGGTACAGAAGGTTGCAGTGGTGGAATTAGGTTCTCGTGGTGCTCATGGATGTTTTGGGGGTACGTGGATATATATAGGAGGAAGAAGTACATCGGTGGAGCAACGGAGGGCCCACGAGGGTGGAGGGCGCGCCCCCCTGCCTCGTGCCTTCCTCCCTTGTTTCTTGACGGCCACTCCAAGTCTCCTGGATCACGTTTGTTGAGAAAATCACGTTCCCGAAGGTTTCATTCCGTTTGGACTCCGTTTGATATTCCTTTTCTCCGAAACCCTAAAATAGGCAAAAACAGCAATTTGGGCTGGGCCTCCGGTTAGTAGGTTAGTCCCAAAAATGATATAAAAGTGTAAAATAAAGCCCATTAACATCCAAAATAAATAATATAATAGCATGGATCAATCAAAAGTTATAGATACGTTGGAGACGTATCAAGCATCCCCAAGCTTAACTCCTGCTCGTCCTCGAGTTGGTAAATGATAAAAGAAGAATTTTTGATGCGGAATGGTTTCTAACATATTTCAATGTAATTTTTTCTTTATTGTGGCATGAATGTTCAGATCCGAAAGATTCAAGATAAAAGTTTAATATTGACATAAAAATAATAATACTTCAAGCATACTAAGTAAGCAATTATGTCTTCTCAAAATAACATGGCCAAAGAAAGTTATCCCTACAAAATCATATAGTCTGGCTATGCTCTATCTTCACCACACAAAATATTTAAATCATGCACAACCCCGATGACAAGCCAAGCAATTGTTTCATACTTTTGATGTTCTCAAACTTTTTCAATCTTCACGCAATATATGAGCGTGAGCTTTGGATATAGCACTATGGTGGAATAGAATGGTGGTTGTGGAGAAGAAAAAAAGGGAGAAGATAGTCTCACATCAACTAGGCATATCAACGGGCTATGGAGATGCCCATCAATAGATATCAATGTGAGTGAGTAGGGATTGCCATGCAACGGATGCACTAGAGCTATAAGTATATGAAAGCTCAAAAAGAAACTAAGTGGGTGTGCATCCAACTTGCTTGCTCATGAAGACCTAGGGAATTTTGAGGAAGCCCATCATTGGAATATACAAGCCAAGTTCTATAATTAAAAGTTCCCACTAGTATATGAAACTGATATCATAGGAGACTCTCTATCATGAAGAAAATGGTGCTACTTTGAAGCACAAGTGTGGAAAAAGGATAGTAGCATTGTCCCTTCTCTCATTTTTTTGGGCCTCCCTTTTTTATGGCCTTTCTCTTTCTCTCTTTTTTTCGTCCGGAGTCTCATCCCGACTTGTTGGGGAATCATAGTCTCCATCATCCTTTCCTCACTTGGGACAATGCTCTAATAATGATGATCATCACACTTTATTTACTTACAACTCAAGAATTACAACTCAATACTTAGAACAAAATATGACTATGTGAATGCCTCCGGTAGTGTACCAGGATGTGCAATGATGCATGAGTGACATGTATGAAGAATTATGAACGGTGGCTTTGCCACAAATACGATGTCAACTACATGATCATGCAAGCAATATGACAACGATGAAACGTGTCATAATAACGGAATTGTGGAAAGTTGCATGGCAATATATCTCGGAATGGCTATGGAAATGCCATAATAGGTAGGTATGGTGGCTGTTTTGAGAAAGGTATATGGTGGGTTTATGGTACCGACGAAAGTTGCGCGATACTAGAGAGGCTAGCAATGGTGGAAGGGTGAGAGTGCGTATAATCCATGGACTCAACATTAGTCATAAAGAACTCACATACTTATTGCAAAAATCTATTAGTTATCGAAACAAAGTATTAAGTGCATGCTCCTAGGGGGGTAGATTGGTAGGAAAAGACCATCGCTCGTCCCCGACCGCCACTCATAAGGAAGACAATCAATAAATAAATCATGCTCTGACTTCATCACATAACGGTTCACCATACGTGCATGCTACGGGAATCACAAACTTCAACACAAGTATTTCTCAAATTCACAACTACTCAACTAGCATGACTCTAATATCACCATCTCCATATCTCAAACCAATTATCAAGTATCAAACTTCTCATAGTATTCAATGCACTTATATGAAAGTTTTTATTATTGCCATGTTGTTCTAAAGGACTCTCAAAATAATATAAGTGAAGCATGAGAGAACAATAGTTTCTATAAAACAAATCCACCTGCGTGCTCTAAAAGATATAAGTGAAGCACTAGAGCAAAAACTATATAGCTCAAAAGATATAAGTGAAGCAAATAGAGTATTCTAATAAATTTCAAATCATGTGAGTCTCTATCAAAAGGTGTGTACAGCAAGTATGATTGTGGTAAACTAAAAGGCAAAGAATCAAATCATACAAGACGCTCCAAGCAAAACACATATCATGTGGTGAATAAAAATATAGCTCCAAGTAAAGTTACCGATAGACGAAGACGAAAGAGGGGATGCCTTCCGGGGCATCCCCGAGCTTAGGCTTTTTGGTGTCCTTGAATTTTACCTTGTGGTGCAATGGGCATACCCAATCTTAGTCTCTTTCCACTCTTTGTTCCATAATCCATCAAATCTTTACCCAAAACTTGAAAACTTCACAACACAAAACTCAAAATAGAAAATCTCGTGAGCTCCGTTAGCGAAAGAAAACAAAACACCACTTCAAGGTACTGTAATAAACTCATTATTTATTTATATTTGTGTTAAACCTAATGTATTCCAACTTCTCTATGGTTTATAAACTCTTTTACTAGCCATAGATTCATCAAAATAAGCAAACAACACACAAAAAACAGAATCTGTCAAAAACAGAACAGTCTGTAGTAATCTGTAGCTAACGCAAGTTATGGAACCCCAAAAATTCTAAAATAAATTGCTGTACATGAGGAATTTATATATTAATAATATGAAAAAAATAATTAACTAAATAGCACCTTCCAAATAAAAATGGCAGAGATTCTCGTGAGCACTAAAGTTTCTGTTTTCTACAGCAAGATCAAAAAGACTTTCCCCAAGTCTTCTCAACGGTTCTACTTGGAAAAAACACTAATTAAACACAAAAAATACAACCAAAACATAGTCTAGATAAATTATTTATTGAATAACAGCAAGGAAAAATATTGGGTTGTCTCCCAATAAGCGCTTTTCTTTAAAGCCTTATAGCTAGGCATAAGATATCAACGATGCTCACGTGAAAGACAAGAATTGAAGCACAAAGAGAGCATCATAAGACACATGACAAACACATCTAAGTCTAACATACTTACTATGCACAGGCATCTTATAGGCAAACAAATTATCAAGGCAAGCATAAACTAGCATATGCAAGGAAGCAGAAAGAAACAATAGCAATCTCCACATAACGAGAGGTAATTTAGTAACATGAAAATTTCTACCACCATATTTTCCTCTCTCATAATAATTTCATGTGGGATCATAAGAAAATTCAACAAAATAGCTATCACATAAAATATTTTCAACACGATCCACATGCATGCAAAGTTTACACTCTTCCAAAATAGTGGGATTAACATTAACTAAAGTCATGACCTCTCCAAACCCACTTTTATCAAAAAATTCATAAGATTGAACATCCTCCAAATATGTGGGATCTAAAGTTGACACTCTTCCAAAACCACTTTCAATAATAATGGAAACACTATTATCAATCTCATATTCATCATGGGGCTTAAATAAATTTTCAAGATCAAAAGACGAATCACCCCAATCATGATCATTGCAACAAGTAGTAGACATAGCAAAACTAGCATCCCAAAGCTTAGGGTTTTGCATATTATTAGCACAATTGACATTAAGAGAATTTATAATAACATCATTGCAATCATGCTTTCTATTCAAAGAGCCATCGTGAATCACTCCATAAAGTACTTCATCACAATTTTCAGATTCACGAATTTCAAGCAAAACTTCATAAAGATAATCTAGTGCACAAACTCACTAGCAATTGGTTCATCATAATTGGATCTCTTAAAAAGATTAGCAAGCGGATGAGGATCCATAGATCTTAGGTTCTCTGGTTAGCAATAAATAAACAACTATTCCAACCAAACGAGCAAATGAGCCAAGTAAGACATCAAAGCAAATGGAAAGACGAACAGAAGAAGGGCGAATAAAACGGCAATGGTGAAGTGGGGGAGAGGAAAACGAGAGGCAAATGGCAAATAATGGAATGCGAGGGATAAGAGTTTTTGATGGGTACTTGGTATGTCTTGACTTGGTAATGGCGCCAAAAATGACTCGTTGTTGGAGTCAAATCTTGACTTGACTTGGCGCAAATCTCCCCGGCAACGGCGCCAGAAATCCTTCTTGCTACCTCTTGAGCACTGCGTTGGTTTTCCCTTGAAGAGGAAAGGGTGATGCAGCAAAGTAGCGTAAGTATTTCCCTCAGTTTTTGAGAACCAAGGTATCAATCCAGTAGGAGATCACTCTCAAGTCCCACACACCTACACAAACAAATAAGAACCTCGCAACCAACGCGATAAAGGGGTTGTCAAGCCCTTCACGGTCACTTACGAGAGTGAGATTTGATAGATATGACAAGATAATATTTTTGGTATTTTTATGATAAAGATGCAAAGTAAAATAAATGGCAAAGGAAATAACTAGGTATTGGAAGATTAATATGATGGAAGGTAGACCCGGGGGCCATAGGTTTCACTAGTGGCTTCTCTCAAGAGCATAAGTATTACGGTGGGCAAACGAATTACTGTCGAGCAATTGATAGAATTGAGCATAGTTATGAGAATATCTAGGTATGATCATGTATATAGGCATCACGTCCGAGACAAGTAGACCAAAACGATTCTGCATCTACTACTATTACTCCATACATCAACCACTATCTGGCATGCATCTAGAGTATTAAGTTCATAAGAACAGAGTAATGCTTTAAGGAAGATGACATGATGTAGAGGGATAAACTCATGCAATATGATATAAACCCCATCTTTTTATCCTCGATGGCAACAATACAATACGTGTCGGTTCCCTTTCTGTCACTGGGATTGAGCACCGCAAGATTGAACCCAAAGCTAAGCACTTCTCCCATTGCAAGAAAGATCAATCTAGTAGGCCAAACCAAACTGATAATTCGAAGAGACTTGCAAAGATAAACCAATCATACATAAAAGAATTCAGAGGAGAATCAAATATTGTTCATAGATAATCTGGATCATAAACCCACAATTCATCGGATCTCGACAAACACATCGCAAAAGAAGATTACATCGAATAGATATCCAAGAAGATCAAGGAGAACTTTGTATTGAGATCCAAAGAGAGAGAAGAAGCCATCTAGCTAATAACTATGGACCCGTAGGTCTGAAGTAAACTACTCACACATCACCGGAGAGGCCATGGAGTTGATGTAGAGGCCCTTCGTGATCAATGCCCCCTCTGGCGGAGCTCCAGAAAAGGCCCCAAGATGGGATCTTTCGGGTACAGAAGGTTGCAGCGGTGGAATTAGGTTCTCGTGGTGCTCCTGGATGTTTCGGGGTATGTGGATATATATATATATAGGAGGAAGAAGTACGTCGGTGGAGCAACGGAGGGCCCACGAGGGTGGAGGGCGCGCCCAGGGGGGTAGGCGCACCCCCTGCCTCGTGCCTTCCTCCCTTGTTTCTTGACAGCCACTCCAAGTCTCCTGGATCACGTTTGTTGAGAAAAGCACGTTCTCGAAGGTTTCATTCTGTTTGGACTCCATTTGATATTCCTTTTCTTCGAAACCCTAAAATAGGCAAAAAACAACAATTTGGGTTGGGCCTTTGGTTAGTAGGTTAGTCCCAAAAATGATATGAAAGTGTAAAATAAAGCCCATTAACATCCAAAATAAATAATATAATAGCATGGAGCAATCAAAAATTATAGATACGTTGGAGACGTATCACTCGTCATGGAGAGCGCCAGGATGATGAAGATGGCCACCGGAGAGGGATCCCCCCCTCTGGCAGGGTGCTAGAACGGGTCTAGATTGGTTTTCGGTGGCTACAGAGGCTTGCGGCGGCGGAACTCCCGATCTAGGTTTCTTTCTGGAAGTTTGGGTATAAATAAAAGGTGTTGGAGTCGGGAACAAGTCCGGGGGGTCCCTAAGGCGGCCACGAGGTAGGGGGTGCGCCCAGGGGGTGGGGCATGCCCCCCACCCTCGTGGGTGCCTCGGGACTCTTCTAGCCCATCTCCGATACTCCATGAAATTTCAGGTCAATTGGACTCTGTTTGGTTTTCCTTTTTTGCGATACTCAAAAACAAGGAAAAATAGAAACTGGCACTGGGCTCTGGGTTAATAGGTTAGTCCCAAAAATCATAAAAAATAGCATATAAATGCATATAAAACATCCAAGATGGATAATATAATAGCATGGAACAATAAAAAATTATAGATACGTTGGAGACGTATCACTATGCTGTGTACCAGACCTATTGTGTACCTCACCAAGAGTTTGGCAAGAGGGTACAATAGTGATCCAGGAGTGGATCACTAGAGAATGGTAAAAATTATCCTTAGAGGACTAAGGAAATGTTTCTCGGTTATGGAGGTGATAAAAGAGTTTGTCGTAAAGAGTTACATCGATGCAAGCTTTTTACACCAATCTAGATACATATTGAAAGTGGGAGCAATTAGCTAGAGTAGCTCCGTGTAGAGTATGTCGACATAGAAATTTGCAAAATACATACGGATCTGAATGTTGCAGACCCGTAGACTAAACTTCTCTCACAAGCAAAACATGATCACTCTTTGGGTGTTAATCACATAGCGATGTGAACTAGATTATTGACTCTAGTAAACCCTATGGGTATTAGTCACATGAAGATGTGAACTAATCACATGACGATGTGAACTAGATTATTGACTTAGTGCAAGTGGGAGACTGAAGGAAATATGCCCTAGAGGCAATAATAAAGTTGTTATTTATATTTCCTTATATCATGATAAATGTTTATTATTCATGCTAGAATTGTATTAACCGAAAACTTAGTACATGTGTGAATACATAGACAAACTGAGTGTCACTAGTATGCCTCTACTTGACTAGCTCGTTAATCAAAGATGGTTAAGTTTCCTAGCCATGGACAAAGAGTTGTCATTTGATGAACGGGATCACATCATTAGAGAATGATGTGATTGACTTGACCCATCCGTTAGCTTAGCATGATGATCGTTTGTTTATTGCTATTGCTTTTCTCCATAACTTATACATGTTCCTATGACTATGAGATTATGCAACTCCTGAATACCGGAGGAACACTTAGTGTGCTATCAAACATCACAACGTAACTGGGTGACTATAAAGATGCTCTACAGGTGTCTCCGATGGTGTTTGTTGAGTTGGCATAGATCGAGATTAGGATTTGTCACTCCGTGTATCGGAGAGGTATCTCTGGGCCCTCTCGGCAATGCACATCACTATATGCCTTGCAAGCAATGTGACTAATGAGTTAGTTACGGGATGTTGCATTACAGAACGAGTAAAGAGACTTGCCGGTAACGAGATTAAACTAGGTATGGTGATACCAATGATCGGATCTCGGGCAAGTAACATACCGGTGACAAAGGGAACAACGTATGTTGTTATGCGGTTTGACCTATAAAGATCTTCGTAGAATATGTAGGAACTAATATGAGCATCCAGGTTCCACTATTGGTTATTGACCGGAGATGAGTCTCGGTCATGTCTACATAGTTCTCGAACCCGTAGGGTCCGCACGCTTAACGTTCGGTGACGATCGGTATTATGAGTTTATGCGTTTTGATGTACCGAAGGTTGTTCGGAGTCCCGGATATGATCACGGACATGAAGAGGAGTCTCGAAATGGTCGAGACATAAAGATCGATATACTGGATGACTATGTTTGGACATCAGAATGGTTTCGGGTGAGTTCAAGCATATACCGCAGTACCGGGAGGTTACCGCAACCCCCCCCCCCCTGGGAAGTATATGGGCCTTATTGGGCCATAGTGGGAGAGAGGAGAAGGGAGCCTAGGAGGGGGCTCCCCCCAAGCCCAATCCGAATTGCGTGGGGGCCGCCACCCCTTTCCTTCCCCCTCTCTCCCCCTTCCTTCCTCTCCTAATCCAACTAGGAAGGGGGGAATCCTACTCCCGATGGGAGTAGGACTCCCTTGGGCACGCCATAGAGGGTCGGCCCCTCCCCCTCCTCCACTCCTTTATATACGGGGGAGGGGGAGCACCCCATAGACACACAAGTTGACAATTGTCTTAGCCGTGTGCGGTGCCCCCCTCCACCATAATCCACCTCGGTCATATCGTTGCAGTGCTTAGGCGAAGCCCAGTTCCGGTAGCTTCATCATCACCATCATCACGCCATCGTGCTGACAAAACTCTCCTTCAACACCCAGCTGGATCTAGAGTTCATGGGACGTCACCGAGCTAAACGTGTGCAGATCGCAGAGGTGTCGTACCTTCAGTGCTAGGATCGGTCGGATCATGAAGACGTACGACTACATCAACCGCGTTGTCATAATGCTTCCGCTTACGGTCTATGAGGGTACGTGGACAACACTCTCCCCCTCTCGTTGCTATGCATCACCTAGATGGATCTTGCGTGTGCGTAGATTTTTTTTTTGAAATTACTGTGTTCCCCAACAAAAGTCCTATCTCATGTTTAAGTAAATATTTGTGTTTCATCGAAAGTTTGTTCTGTACACCCACACAATACTGTAAGCGCAATCTGGGGTAGGAGCAGCGACTCCGTAGAGCCAACAAGAAAAGTCTCTCTTGTAGGGTGGGCTTCGGAACTGCAGATGTTTAAGCCATCTCTGACGCAGACCCTATACCGCTCGCAGCCGTCATGCCCGAGCGGTTCGGGCTCAATTTGCCATCCAATATGGCACCTTGTTAGTCAGTGGAGTTGTCTGAACGTCAATTTTACCGTAAACCAGATGCAAACTAGGGGCTTTGCGGGCGTCTAGACCACTGTTACACACGCATCCGTCATCTCGGTCCCACCCAAAAATCCTCTCGTCCAGAAAACTATCTTTGCGTGAAGCGGTTGCCGCGCATTCATGTCGGTTAACGTCGTTCCAGAGCGAACGTGACTCCATGGCAGTGATCCCAATTAGAGCCAGGCGACTGGACGAGCGGGCGGCGCCGCTTCAGCACACGTGGCGACCGAGAAACCTACTGCGGTCGGTGGGCCGCATTGAAGTCGGTTCATGTCCCTTTGCATAGCCGCCACCCTGAATAAGCCATGCTCTGGCATCAGCCCCATTGAACCTCTCCGAACTCCTCCTCTCTACTCCCAACTGCCTCTATGGTCCAAACCTCTTCGCTTCCAACCACAGATCCACCATGCCCAAGTCATGGTTCTCCGCACCTAGGGATGCAACCGGATCGGGATCGGATAATGATTTCCCCATATCCTTTACCATTTTTTGTGGGATTCAGAGCGGAGTGGATAATGACCGGATGCGAATTTGAATGCATATTTTATTAGATTACGGATTTGGCGCGGAAACAGAGCGGACTCAGATAAAAACCGGTGCAAAATATCGGTTCATGCGTGCAAAGCATGATTTTATTTCTACTATTTAAACAACATGAACACAAATTTATATCCAATTGAAAGTGCAAGTATCCCTGGGTGGTTTTGGTAATTCCTAACAACATATAGCTCATTGAACTAATGCTCTTTCAAGATGATCATTTCAGAAAGTTCAATGATTGGCATGGCATGGACTAGGAATGTGGACCCCTCAAAATACTAAGGACACACATTGGCTCAAGCTCAAGACTCTACATTTTCATTTTAGTGATCCAAGATTACATTGAGTCCATAGGAAAAGCCAATACTATTAAAAGGGGATGAGGTGTTGCTTAATGGCTTGCTTGCTCAAAATGCTTAGTGATGTGCTCTAAAAGCCCTCAACCACTTTCTCATATCCACATATGTCCCAAACCAAAAGTCAAACTCGGCCCCACCGATTTGATCTATCCGGCACCACTGAGTTCATTTGACATAGCCATTGTCAGAAACCCTAATCAGTTCGGTCTCACCGACATGGGATTGCAAACTCTCTGTTTCCCTTCGTAACGTTTCGGTCCAATCGAGATGAGCGATCGGTCCCACCGAGTTTGCAATGCAAACTCTCTGTTTCCCTTTCGTAACGTTTCGATCTCACCAAGATTACATTATGCCCTAACCCTAATGAAATCGGTCCCACTGAGTTGACATGTCGGTCCCACCGAAAAGCCTAACGTTCACATTTTGAACTGAATCGGTCTGACCGAGTTTCATGATTCGGTCTCACCGAGTTTGGTAAATTGTGTGTAACGGTTAGATTTTGTGTGTAGGCTATATATACCCCTCCACCCAACCTCCATTCATGGAGGGAGCCATCAGAATGTGCCTACACTTCCAACATACATTTTCTGAGAGAGAACCACCTAGTCATGTGTTGGGACCAAGATATTCCATTCCAACCACAAGAATCTTGATCTCTAGCCTTTTCCAAGTTGCTTTCCACTCAAATCATCTTTCCACCAAATCCAAATCTGTGTGAGAGAGTTGAGTGTTGGGGAGATTATCATTTGAAGCACAAGAGCAAGGAGTTCACCACCAACACACCATCTATTACCTTTTGGAGAGTGGTGTCTCCTAGATTGGTTTGGTGTCACTTGGGAGCCTCTGACAAGATTGTGGAGTTGAACCAAGGAGTTTGTAAGGGCAAGGAGATCGCCTACTTCGTGAAGATCTACCCAAGTGAGGCAAGTCCTTCGTGGGTGGCGCCTTTGCGATGTGCCTGGCTTGGCAAGCTCATCAAGGAGGAGGTGCGGCCGGTGATCGCGAAGGCACACGGCCACCTCTTCCACTACCTCGATGGTCGTGGCGATGGCTACTCCTCGCCGCCGTGGACCATCGAGTCAGCCGAGGACGGGGCGGGAGCGATGCGCTACTCGGCGTTCACCTAGTCTGACGAGGCGCCGGACTTGGTCCGTGAGCACTGCAACCTCGCGGAGGCCTGTGTCCGCTACCGATCGCTCACAGTCGCAGAGACGGCCTCGCGGCGCCGCAGTTGCTTCGACGGGAAGTTCGCCGATCGGTGAGGAATGGTCACTCGGGGACACCCCTGCTATTGGCACCAGAGGCAAGGCCGCCAGGGCACCTCGTCCGGGGTCGACATTGGCTACACGGCCCTCTGCACGACGTAGGTGGAAACAGAGTGGCTTCTCCGCAAGCGCTAGGCGGCGACCAGGCAGGACTGTCTGGCCTTGCACTCTTCCACTGCTGGAAGGACAACTACAACGACAACAGCGACGGCACTGACGGTGACGTCGGTGCGGCTGGCCAGGGTAGCCACGCGTACGTGGTCACCGTTCGCTGCAAGTTAATCCAGTGTTTTTTTCTGTTTTAGTTAAACGGACGAAATATCGTCTGTTTTATGTTATTTATGTCTGAACTTTAGTGAATTCCGCTGCATTTGATGAAATTCGTTTGGTTTGTTCAAATTTATTTTAAAATGGATACATGCATGGTTGGATGGTCGGCTTCCACATCACTGTCCGGACCAGTCCACCGATAAATAGTGTATCCGATTTGGACGTCAGCCCCTTAAGCCAACTCCACCGCGCGACCCCAAACGGACGTCCGTTTTGGCTGGATTTTGTCCCTTTGGGTAAGGAGATGGGGTCGTGTCCGGGCCTGTCCTGGGATGCGGTGGCCGTGCGCTCAGCGCGCGGCCGCATCCTTTTGCCCCATCCTGTCCGCCAGGGCCAAAAATGCCCATGTTTTCATATGAAAACTAGTTTGCACGTCCAAATATTTGTCTGAAAATAAAAATAGTTTTACAATCCAATTGAAATTGTCTCTAATAAAATAGTTTTACAACCAAATCGAAATTGTCTTGACTGAACATAAAATGAACCAATACATCTATTGGTTACCAATGTGATCCCACACATGCTCAACCAAGTCATTTTGAAGATCCAAATGAGTGTGCCAATCACGCAGCTCACGGTGGAATTGGACAAACTGTTCAAATGTGGCCGGTTCTTGGTGCAGGGGCTCAACATTTTCACCTTGATAATCAAATCCTTGGTCGAAGATACTCTCATCACGCTCGTCCTCGACAATCATGTTGTGCATGATCACACAAGCAGTCATCACCTCCCAAACTTCATTTCATCCCATGACAATGCAGGGTTTCGAACGATACCCCATCGGGATTGAAGCACACCAAAAGCACGTTCCACATCCTTTCTAGCACTCTCTTGCATTTGGGCAAATCTCTTTCTCTTCTCACCTTGGGGTTTCGAGATTGTCTTCACAAAAGTTGACCACTGAGGATATATACCATCAACTAGATAGTATCCCTTGTTGTACTGGTGGTTGTTGATCTCAAAGTTGACAGGTGGGGAGTGGCCTTCTGCAAGCCTTGCGAAGACTGGAGAACGCTGCAGCACGTTGATATCATTGTGAGAACCTGTCATGCCGAAGAAAGAATGCCATATCCAAAGATCCTGCGAAGCCACCACTTCTAATATGACAGTGCAGCCTTGACATGCCCCTTGTACTGGCCCTGCCAAGCAAATGGACAGTTCTTCCACTCCCAGTGCATATAATCTATGCTGCCAAGCATGCCTGGAAAGCCTCTAGCTGCGTTGGTCGCCAACAATCTCTCTGTATCCGCGGCAGTTGGCTGCCTCAAGTACTCAGGGCCAAACACCTCGATCACAGCCTGACAGAACTTGTGCATTGACATCAGACATGTTGTCTCACTTATACGCACATACTCATCCACCAGATCGCCTGGAATTCCATATACAAGCATGCGGATGGCCGCGGTGCATTTCTGATAAGCGGAGAATCCAAGCTTGCCAAGGGCATCCGTCTTGCACTCAAAGTATGCGTCATGAGCAACCACTCCCTCTCGGATACGATTGAACACATGCCTTGTCATTTAAAAACGGCGACAGAATTTATCCGGCTTGAAGAGCGGGGTGTTGGAAAAGTAATCGGCATAGAGCAGGGTGTGGCCTCTCTCCATGTTGCGGTTCAGGTTGGGAGCACGGCCAGGGATTAATTTCCTGTACCGAGAAAGCTGCCGTTGAATGTGGTCGTGAACGACCAGTGCAACCACCACAAGATCTTCATCATCCGACGACGAATCGTCCGATGAACAAATGAAGTGGTGGAAGAAAAACTCATCTCCACTGTCCATACCTTTGTGGGCAAAGTGTCGAACACCTTGCGGTCATGGTGTCAAAGAGGCTGCCATGGTCACCTCGACGCAGCAGGGGTGGTTGCCGGCCAACTAGTGGCCGCTATGGAGCTCTCGTCGGAAGCTGCCGCGGCCGCCGTGGTACGTCGCCGGCTGTCGTATCCCCTCTGCCAGCGGCAACAACGGCGACGGCCAAACCTCCTCCGATCGACGGCCAAAACTACGGCGAACGCGCAGGCGTGGTGGCGGCCATGTCGGGCGTGGTTTTGGTATGGACGGCCGGCGGCTGCGCGGTGACGAGGCGGCGCCGACGGCGGGGCGGGGCGGTGAGAGGGGGTGGAGGCGTTGGAAGCGAAGGGACCGCTAGTGTCCCCGACAGGCGGGCCACGGGAGGGCAAGAGCATGTGGCGAGCCCGTCCGCGCGATGTCCGTTTCATCCCAAACTCGGCGCAAGTTTGGACTAAGGATGGGTCGAAAATGGACGGAATCCGGACATTTGTCTGTTTGAGGCCGCGCGGTGGGCCGCGCTATTCGTCCGTTCTACCTCAAACGGATGCACCCGGACAAGATGGGGTCCCGCTGTGGAGTTGGCCTTATTCATCTTTGAGCTGTGAGCCAAGCAAAGCACCGCTGGTAAAGAAGATCAATACTTTTTTTTGTTTGCTCTTTTTGGGTATTAAATGAGTACCATTGAAGTAAAGTATACTGCCAATCAAGATCAGTAAAATGAGTAGTACCATTGACGTAAAGTATACTATCAATGAAGTTAAGATGATCTCTGACATTGAGCTAATAGAAACACTTTTATCAGACGAGTTGACTATGATGCATTTAACGCCACGCACATGCCCGTCAACGTTGCGCGTCGATCGAATGCTAAACATTGTACTCCTCCGGACGCACTCTGAGGTTTGCCATGGACTAAAATAGCTGCACTGTACCGCTGAACATCTAGATCGAGAAGCAGAAATTAATGGTCCGGACACACCGACACACAACGCAGGTACCTTTTTTTTTAACAAGTGGCACACTGCATTTTGTCACTTATCGCTAATTTGTGAGTTTATTTTTGTTGGTTTGTTCTTTTCAAAACATTTTACCTCTTGAAGTGTGTCCAAATCATGAATTGTTTTTACCGTTGAATTTCTCGCGTCGAGATCTTATAAAATAGATCCATGTTAATATATTTCGCCGATATCTTATAAAATAGAGTCAAAAAACCTACTAAAACCAAAACCAGAAAGGACAGGAAACAAGGGGAAAATGGAAACCAAAAAAAGAGAAAAGCCAAAAAGCTGAAAACCCAAATCGAAAAAAGACAAAAAAAGGGAAAAAAACCAAAACTAGAAAAAAAAAATGGTAAGCACGGCCGTGCTTTTTCAATTTTTTTGAAGCACGCCGTGTTTTTTCTCATTTTCAGGTAACACCACAATGCTTCTCGCGGAAGCACATGCTACACTTTTAGAAAAAAAAAACACAAATGTACTTCTCGTCCAATCACAGACTATGCTTTTCCCTTTTATTATAAACACAGTTGTGCTTTTGGATTGGGCTTATCGCAGAAGCAGTACCGTAGTTTTTTCATTTCTCTTCTCACAGAGGTGCATGTTGTGCCTCTCGCAGAAAAGTATTGCCTAAAAAGAAAACAAAAAAACCCGCCCAAACCTAATGAAAACCAAGCAAAAGCCAAAATTCCGACAAAACCTCCATAGAAGAACTAATGAAAATCTGAAAACACATGAGAAAAAAAATCAGAATTTCGTGGGTGTGCTAGTGAGCAACACGTGGTGGTGGCTGGTTGGGAAATAGGGAGAAGCGAGGCCCGCCCATTGTTGCGCAACGATCAAATGAAAAGGGGAGTGGGAAATTGGGAGAAGCGGGGATCGGTCTGTGGTCTCCTGGCAGAGAGCTCATGACGCTAGCCACTGTGCCTGTGTCTTTGCACGTAATAAGTTGTTGGCGTGTTTTCTACTTGAGGCGAACGAAGCCCTTTTTCCCATTGTTTTTTTTCCTGTTTTTTCTTTTTGTTTTTTTCATAGGGTTTTCTTTGTTTTTATTCAGTTTCTTTTTTTTCTTCCCATTTTTTGGTTTTTTTTCTTCTTCATTTTTTGGTTTGGTTTTTTTTCTTCTTCTCCTTTTTTTGTTTTTTCTTATGTTTGTTTTAGTTTTTGCTCTACATTTTTGTATATGTCAAAAAAAAGTGATCCTGATTATTTGTACACACGTTCAACATTGTCCGACCGCCTTTTCAATATTATTTAAATACTTGTTCAACAGTTTTAATACTTATTCAACATTTTCAAATACTTGTTCAACATTTTTCATATACTCTTTCAACATTTTTATAATTATTAAACATTTTTAAAATACTTGTTCAATATTTGTAATACGTATACCACATTTTTAAAATATTTTGTTCAATGTTTTTAATATTTATTTCAACATTTTTCAAATACTTATTCGACATCTTTAATACTTATTCAACATTTCCATATACTTGTTAAAAAAATCATATACTCGTTCAACATTTTTAATAATTATTCAATATTTTTGAAATACTTGTTCAACATTTTTAATACTTATTGAACATTTTCAAATATCTATTCAACATTTTTTGAATTCTTGTTCAACATTTTTTGATACTTATTCAATAATTTTCAGATACTTGTTCAACATTTTTTCAAATGTTTTTTGTATAATATATATGTATAATAATTTTAAATTATAACGAAAAGTGGAAAAATTAAGCAAAAAAGGAGAATAGAAAACATAAAAGAAAAACAAAAAAAAGGCCCTGGTCTCCGGCGTGGCTGGGTTGGCCCATTTGGGCCTCCCCCGACGCGAGAGCTACCCCCTGGCTCGCTTAAAGCGAGAAGTAGGTGCACCCAGAACAAACACACAAGGAAGAGAGAGCGAGCAATTAGAGTGGGCCAGCCCGTTTAGATAGCTAGTGGATTACAAGATTCCTGTTTTGGGAAACTTTTTTTTTGACAGGTAACTAGAGATTTATTCAAAGTTCAAAACAAGAGGAATACAAAAAATATCTGGAAGATCCTCTAGCCACAAGTGGCGACCTAATGGGAGGGTTGAAGCCGCCTTAGCCAGTGCATGGGCTTCAAAGTTAGCCTCCCGATGCTCGAAACGGAAAGAAACATCTTCAAACTCCTTCCTTCTCTCTGTAATTTCATGCAACACTGGAGTGTAATGCGTCCACGCACCCTTGTCTATATTATAAAGAACTTCCATGCAATCCGTTGTAATTGTCATACGTGAGAGAGTTATGTCTTTTGCTAGTGCCAAAGCTTCATTGAATGCTTGAACATCTAAACTCGCAGCATCAACACGACCATCATAGACAATAGCTGAGGCCCCCAAATAATGACCATCCTTATCCCTGCAAAGGGCTGCTACCGTACCCACGTTACCTTGACGAGGGATCCGGCTTGCCTGCTCCCTCCCCATGCTCCCATCCGTACTCCCACTTCATCCTACGGTTGTCTTTTTTCCTCTTTTATTTCTAATCCAATCATCTCCCCCTGATTTTAAGGAGGTGGGGTCGGGCCTTATTTTGTTCCAATCAAATTAAGCCATGTACGCGGGAGCACGGATGGGCACACGCCGGGGGAGCAGGCAAGTCTCGTCCCTTGACGAGATATACCATCGTCTACATTGATTTTTTACTTTATTGCCATCCGGGCAATCCAAGTCCTTGTTCTTGGTCGTGCAACAGTACTCGGCTTGGCAGTGATAAAGCACATGGTGGAGAGAGGACTCTGAAACTCGTTATCATGCATTGCGCGTCTCCTCGCCCACCAAATTGCCCACATTGTGATTAATACTTTTGCTAGGTCACTCTAATTCATGTTCGGCTTTTTACATGTTTTGAGGGCCTTCCCGAATGTTTTTTCTTTTATTTTTTGAAAATGTTCAAAAAAACCCCAAAAATATGTATTGAAAATTGATCATTCTTTTAATGTTCAAAAAATTCATAAAATACTAAGAAATGTAGACACGTTTTAGTGTTAGATACATCTGTATCTAGACAAATTAAAGACAAGTAATTTGGGACGGAGGTTGTAGTTCACAAATGTTTTAGAAATGATAACTTTTTCAAATGTTCATGCTTTCTTTTTCAAAAACACTTTTTGAAAAGAAATAACTATTCATTCTTTTTTGAAAATAAAATGGAAAACCCAAGTAAAAACTAATGAAATAGAAAAAAAAAACACTTGAAAAAACACTGCTAAAAAATTGCCTGTTTCAGGAAGAAAATCGCTCACTCTCTAATAAGGGCCGGCGTAATCGAGGGACGCTTTGTGTGTTTGCCCGTTGGGAGCTGTAGTTAACCCTCTGTTGAGGTTATTGTAAAAAAAAATGTTGGGGCATTAGATTAGTCTATGCTTATCCTTTTTTTTAGATTAGTCTACGCTCATCCATTACTTCGGTCCTTCCAGCGGTGTCTTCCGGGTTCTCCTCCAGCCACTGTGGTGCGTGCAACATTCAAAAAGAAAAATGAGATAGGGTGGACATGGGTCTCCATTGTCTGAGCTTTGACCCTTCCGTAAAGAGACTCTTGGGTTATTCTTTGATCCTGGTGGTACACACATCATCAGATCCAATGATGAGATATACAAGTAGGTCTCCGGTACTGCTTCAGCAACAACAACATAAATCAGATCGGGTTTGCTATTTCACATCTAGTAAATGTGAAATAGCTATCTCACATCTAAGTTTACAACCACAGGATTAAACTTGCAATAAGATTTGTGCAATTGCAAAATAATCTGTCTCGTTCTGTTCCAGTTCTCATCGATGCGTGTTCTGTGTCTTGTTGGGCCGTTTTTGTTCTCTTTGCTAGCTCGTCCCCTGTGTCTGGCCTGGGCCTTGTTGTTGTGGTCCTTTGTTTTTTTTCGCTGTTGGCTGCGTTTTTCTATTTCTCTTCACAAGTCTCTGCTACGACTCGCTCCTAGTTCTTCTCATTTTTGTACACTCCCATTTTGGCTCCCAGAATTTGTTTTTTTTGTCCATTCCTGTTTTTTGTTTTTTGTTTTCTTTTTTAGTTCATTATTTCTTTTAAATTATGACCTATTTTTTCAAACACATGATCTTTTGTTTTTATTTATATTTTCTAGTTTCTCATTTTATATTTTCTCCATTTATTCTTTACTTATTTGTTTAAAATTCATGAACTAGTTTTCACTTTGTCAGATGTTCATTTTAAATGTCGTACAAATCTTGATGGCCGGTCATTTTGTCACGCGCACTTTGTGTTGCGTTGTGTGTTTGGTGTCTACTTGTCGACTTATTCTTGCGTACGTCTTTTGTTGTGCCATTTTCGCGGCGTGGTCTAGGTCCCGTTTTGGATTGGTTTGCTAATTCTCATCTAAATGAGAGTTAACAATGTTTTAGCTAACTCATATTACTGCTAGATAAACGTGCTTCTGAGTCGTGCTCGTTGTTATTGCGTCCTGTTTTTTGTTTGTCCCTCGTGAAGCAGTGATACCTGATATGACATTTTTAGTGGTCCGTTATTATGTTTTGTGTATTGTTTTTTTGCGGCTTAGCTTTTTTTGGAGGGCCACGTATCTTTTTATTCTCTGTTTTGTTTTATTTTGGTTTGACGTGTAGCAAGATAAGATTGTAACTAGATTTTTCTTTCTAGATTTGCTAAATCTAATCTAGATGAGTTTTAGCTCATCTAAGTCTATAAATGTCTGATTTGTTTACTTTAATGTTTGCACAAACTCGATCATGCACGCCCGTGTTAGCTCGTCCTTTTTTGTCGCGTCTTCTTGTCCCGTTTGTTTTGTGTCATCATGTTCTCATGTTTCTTTTCACCTAGGCCCATATATCTCGTCGTTTGGGGGCTCGATGGTGAAGCTCATCCCCTATCTTCTCACCGACCAAACTTTGGCCCCTGTTATTTTGCATGTGTTTTGTTTTTCATCCCAGTTATAGGTCCACCCTTTGACATGCAACTGAGTCTGTAGTTTGTTTCATCCTAGTTGCAACTCGACCCTTGACTCGCAACTGGGCATAGTTTCGTAGTTGCCCCAGGAGCAAATCCACCCTCGAATCGTAACTAGAGCATGTGCTTTTGTTTTCATCCTAGTTGCATGTCCACCATTGATACGCAATTGGGCATGTAGTTTGTTTCATCCTAGTTGCATGTCGACCCTTGAGTCACAACAGGACTCGTAGTTTCATAGTTGTCCCAGGTGCAAGTTCACCCTTGACTCGCAACTGGAGCATGTGTTTTTGTTTTTCATCCTAGTTGCAGCTCCATAATTGACACGCAACTGGGCCTATAGTTTCTCTCATCTTAGTTGCAAGTCGACCCTTGACTCGCAACTTAGCACGTAGTTTCGTAGTTCTCCCAGGTGCAAGACCACCACCTACTCACAACTAGGCTCGTAGTTGTCAGAGTTGCAAGCCCACCATTGATTGGCAACTTACCATGTAGTTTTACAGTTCTCCCAGGTGCAAGTCCACCATCTACTCGCAATTGGCTCGTAGTTGTCAGAGTTCCAAGCCCACCCTCGACTCGCAACTTGAGCATGTGTTTTAGTTTTTCATCCCAGTTGCAGGTCCACCATTGGCACGCAACTGGGATTGTACTTTGTCTCATGTTAGTTGCAAGTCGACTCTTGACTCGCAACTAGGCACGTAGTTTCGTAGTTATCGTAGTTGCATGTCCCCCCTCGACTTGCAACTAGGCTTGTAGTTGTCCAAGTTGCAAGCCCACCCTCGACTCAAAACTGGAGCATTTTTTAAAATCCTAGTTGCAAGTCCACCATTTAACTTGCAACTGGCCCATAGCTTGTTTCCCTCTCAGTTGCAAGTCGACCCTTAACTCGCAATTGAGCTTGTATTTTCTTAGTTGTCCCAGCTGCAAGTCCACCTTCGACTTGCAACTGGTCTCGTAGTTGTCCGAGTTGCGAGCACACCCTCGACTCACAACTGGGGCTTGTGCTTTGTTTTTCATCTTGATGCAAGTCCAGCTTTGACTCACAACTGGGCCTATAATTTATTTCATCCCAGTTGCAAGTCAACCCTTGACTCGTAACTAGGGTTCGATCTTTTTTGTCTCAATTCCAAGTCCACCCCTCAACAACGAACAAACCGCAGATGAATCAGCCGAACTAGCTAGGACACTTTTTTGTTTTGTTTTCTTCATGATTTTCTGTTTTCTATTTTATCATTTTTCGCCAATGGTTTTCCTCTTGTTTTAATCCCACTTGCAAGTCCACCCTCGACTTGTAATTGGGCTCGTTGTTTCTTAGTTGTCCCAGTTGCAAGTCCACCCTCGACTTGCAACTAGGGAACAATCTTTTTTGTCCCAGTTGCAAGTCCACCGATGACTTACAACTAGGGACCGACTTTTTTTGGTCTTAGTTGTAAGTCCACCCTTGACTCGCAACCTGGGCCCATCCTTTTCTGTCCCAGTTGCAAGTCAATTTTTGACTCGCAACTCGGGCCCGACCTTTTTTGTACCAGTTGCAAGTCCACCCTCGACTCACAACTGGGGCCGGGTCTTTTTTGTCCTAGTTGCAAGTCCACCCTCGACTCGCAACTCGGGTCCGGTCATTTTTTCTTCCAGTTGTAAGTCCATCCTTGACTCGCAACTAGGGCCCGACCTTTTTTTGTCCCAGTTGCAATCCCACCCTTGACTCGTAACTAGGACCCAACCTTTTTTATCCCAATTGCAAGTCCACCCTCAACTCGCGACTGGGGTTCCGATATTTTTTGTCTCAGTTGCAAGTCAACCATCAGCTCGCAACTGGGTTTGACCCTTTTTTATACCAATCCAAGTGAACCATCAACATGCAACCGTGACCTTTGATTTTCTTTTTGTCGTTAGTTACAAGTCAACCATCAACTCACAACTAGATCCGACCATTTTTTAACCAGTTGCAAGTTCCCCATTGACACGCAACAAACCCTAGATTATGTTTTTTTTCGAGTTGCAAGTTCATCCTTGACTTGCAACTAGCCAAGATTTTTAGGACACAATTGCAAGTCCATCATCGACTAACTACCGGGCTCGACCTTTTTTTATCCGAGTTGCAAATCCACAACCGACTCACAACTGGACCGAAACTTTTTGTCCTAGTTGCAAGTCCACCATTAACATGCAATTTGTCAATTTGATTATTTTTCCTTTTTTGTTATCAGAAAGTCACAAATTTAAAAAAATGTTCAATGTATTTTTTTGAAAAATTGTTCATTTAAAAATTCAGAATTTCAATAATTGTTCACATTTTCTAAATAATGTTCAGAATTAAAACTTTCAAAAAGATTAAAAAAATAAAAATTGATTGTGTTTAAAAAAAAGTTGGAATCAAAATTGTGTTCAAGATTCAAAATATGTTTGCAAAATGTTCACAACTTCCAGAAAATATTCGTATTTTAAATTTGCTCCCTTTTTCAGAAAAATATTCAAAGTTCCTTGCCGTTCGCTCGTATGTGCAAAGCTAGCTCAAACGATCAATCAAAGTGCTTGCTTGTGTGCTTGGTTTATTAAAGAACAATTTGACCACTTCCGGCTATACGCGTTGCCCTCCGGCCGTGGCTTGCAACGCGTAGCGGCCACGGCCGAACTTTTTTAGCACGTGTAGCTATACGTGAATCATGATAGTTTTCTTAGTCTTATTTTTAATAACTAGCAATTTTTTAAAACATAGTGAAATAAATTGTGTTAAGAAATTATCTTTTGTCTTATCTTAAATAAGAGAAAATAATTCTTTTCTTATGAATTCTTTCTTCTCCACCTTATTATTTATCCTATGTGACACTCCTAAGATAGTACCATTGTACATGCCCTAATATAAAATTCCATTTTTACAGCGGATAATTTTCCTTTTTAGCCCCTTTCCAAATAGTGGAGCCTTTCCTAATTCCTAGCATCAGTCAGGATGAGATCCGCGAGCCCGGGAAAAACGCACGATCCACCAGGTAGCAATGGCCTTGGAGGGCGGTGCTGGCATTGGCAATGGCATAATCAAGCGACCGCCGCAGCAATGCTCGGTCGCCGTGGAGACGGCCGGTCACCGCGCCGACGTGGAGACCGAGGAGGAGGACGAAGGAAAGCCATGGATCGCGAGGAAGTGGATCTCGTCGCTTGCGGTTTGCCTCGTCGCGCTGCCCTTCCTGGCGATCATGGTTAGCCGGCGAGACAGGCCGTTGCCGCTGGCGTCCGGCTGGACATCGGCGGCGACGGCAAGGACGACGTACGACCGCCGAGGTAGGAACCGTCGAGCCGATAAATGCGCCTCCCTCTTTATCTTCCTCCGCCGTCTCGTCATGGCGCGTTCAATCTTGCATGCGCCATGTTTCCGAACGAATTTAATTCATGCATGGCGAGAAGAACTTGCGTTGAAGATTGAACACCAAAGGCCAATCGATCGCCATTTGCCATGAACTCATGACAGATACTCCTATTGCGCATCTCGTGCTGGTGCTTAATCAGTTAACTGTACTCCAAATTAGGGTAAAGAGGCGCTAATTTATCTCATGTGTTGCCTTGCAGAATCCAATCAGGACGGGCTCCTCGGAGGCCTGCTTGTTCCCGGGTTCGACGAACAATCGTGCATCAGCCGGTACAAGTCCACCTCCCACCTCAAGAAGCTGGCGCGCTCGCCGTCGACACACCTCGTGAAGCGGCTGCGGGAGCAGGAGGCGCTGCAGAGGCGGTGCGGCCCGGGCACCGAAACATACCGGCGAGCGGCGGAGCGACTGGGGCCCCGCGGAAACGGCAATGGCACAACCACGGACGACGACGCTTGCAAGTACCTCGTGCTGGTGCCGTACAGGGGCCTAGGGAACCGGATACTGGCCATGGCGTCGGCGTTCCTCTACGCCATGCTCACCGACCGCGTGCTGCTCGTCCACCGGGGCACGTCGCTGCCCGACCTCTTCTGCGAGCCGTTCCAGGAGACGTCGTGGCTGCTGCCACCGGACTTCCCGCTCGGGGACCTCGAGAACCTGACCGGCGAGGTGCCGGAGAGCTACCGGAACCTGGCGCGGGAGTACGGCCGGGCCGCGTCCGTGTCCGACCTCCCGTACGTCTTCGTCGACCTCGACCACGCCTGCACCTACCACGACAAGCTCTTCTACTGCGACGACCACCGGGAGTTCCTCCACCGCGCGCCGTGGCTGGTGATGAGGACGGACGGCTACTTCGTGCCGGCGCTCTTCCTGAACCCGGCCTACCAGGAGGAGCTCGACAAGCTGTTCCCGCGGAAAGACTCGGTGTTCTACCTCCTGGCGCGCTACCTCTTCCACCCGACCAACAAAGTCTGGGGACTCATCACCAGGTTCTACGATTCGTACCTGAAAGATTCGGACGAACGGCTGGGCATCCAGGTGAGGGTGTTCGACGGCGACACGCCGTTCAAGCACGTCCTGGACCAGATCCTCGCGTGCACCTCACAGGAGCATCTGCTGCCCGAGGTGGTGGCGCAGGACCCGGGCCCGCCGGCCTCGACCGCCGGCGCGCGGTCGAAAGCCGTCCTGATGACCGGCCTGAGCTCGTGGTACTTCGAGAACATCCGGGGGAGGTACTGGCAGTCGGCGACGGCCGCCGGCGAGGTCGTCAGCGTGCACCAGCCGAGCCACGAGGAGCACCAGCTCACCGGCGAGGCCACGCACGACATGAAAGCGCTGGCCGAGATGTACCTGCTGAGCATGACCGACGCGCTCGTCACCAGCGGCTGGTCCACGTTCGGGTACGTCGGCCACGGCCTCGGCGGGCTCACCCCGTGGATCATGTTCAAGCCTGAGAACCTCACCACGCCCGACCCGCCGTGTCGCCGGGCCGCGTCCATGGAGCCGTGCTTGCACGGGCCTCCCTTTTACGACTGCAGGGCCAGGCGTGGCGCCGATACCGGGAAGCTCGTGCCCCATGTCCGGCACTGCGAAGACATGAGCTGGGGACTGAAACTTGTTCACCCGGAATAGTACTTAACTGAACGGCCATGTAAAATGAAAACACTCGATCACAAATTGACAATGAACATCTTACTACGCAATTAGGCATGTCATTACCCCCTCGACATAAAAGAGGTAATTGCCTATTGGTGCTAAAAGTTTGATCACTTTAGTGCTAAACTTGTAGCCTACAAATAAGTGGTTCGAAAACTTGCCTTAGCGATGCAAATCGTTGTTGCATAAACCTCCGACGCTGACTAGGTGTGCCAATGTGTCATGGGCCGCAATCAGCGCCCGGGAGGTGGAGACGGGGCGTGTGGGTTCTCGTTAAAAGCCCCTAGATATTTCCTGCTCACAAAAAAGCCCTTGGCGCGGCGGGAAAGGCATGTCCCTTCATTTTTGTACAGATCATATCACAAAAAAAATAGATGCATTATAGCGGCTCGACTCGCCCTAGGGAAAAAAGTAGACTGATGAAAGATCACTGACCCGCAGATTTTGTTGAACCAAAAAAAAAGGTATGCTGCCGTATCACATACTTTGCCTGTTGCGAGTAGTTCTATGCATAGGCGGCTGCCTGGGGTGTGAGGCCCATCTCGCTCGTACACTGTAGCAAATATACTGTAGAACAACGAAGGCTGCCTGGGGCGTGAGGCCCATCTCGTTCGTTGCCTGCCTCATCTGCCTGCGGCCTGCCTGTGCGTCTACTTCGAGTCTGGACGAACACGAACCAGCCAGCCACCCGCAGCCCGTTCCCCTGACTTGGACGAACCCTAGGCGCCGCCCGCCGCCTACCCTGCCGGCCAGCTCTGTCCCCTTCGACCCCCTTCTGCGGCATCAGGTTGCGCCGCTGCGGTGCTGCGGGCTGCTGCCCTGTTCGACGAGGCGGCGACCTCGGCGAGGCGGCAGGCTACCCGGCGTCCGGCGAGCCGCAGCACATAGCAGACAGCAGAGCAAGAGGCCAAGAGCAAAGGTATCCCTTCCTTGCTTCCTAGTTTTCTTCGAGTTCGATGTACAGCTCTGTTCGGTGGAGGCGTGGAGCTCTATTCTGAACTTCTGAATTCTGATGTATAGCTTTTAGGACAGAGACAGTGCAGCGTTGAGCTCTGTTTGTTGGAGGCGTGGAGCTCTATTCTAATCTTGTAAGCATGGCCCCCTCACTTAGGATTCACTAGGTAGAGTTCCTGTACTCTGTAATTGCTAGATGCCACCATTGTTTGCTTGATGCCACTTTTTGTTAGATGTGGAAACCTATGTAGACAGATAGTAATTTTGTTTCTATAAATGTTACAGGAAGGCAAGATGAGTAAAAGAAACAAGACATTGAATTCATTTTTTCAAGTTCGAACCACGGAAACTGCAGAAACAGGTCCTTCAACTCGAACAACTGATAATGCCCCTAGTGTTACGGCTCAACTTAAACCTGGTGATATTGAATCAGACCCTGGTAAGAGAATACCAATTGAGGATTTGGATGCAGACATTAGAGATCTTGCTAGAAGGGAGTACATTAGTATGGGTCCATGTCAACCAACTGATCATACATATGAGCAGATAAATGGTAGAAGCTTTCATGATTACTGGTATAATGATCATCGCGGCTGGTTGGAATATAGCATTGAAAAAAAAGCAGCCTTTTGCTTTTATTGTTTTCTATTTAAGCAACCAAGAGCTGCAAACTATGGTGTTGAGGCGTTCACGAAAAATGGATTTAAATCTTGGAAGGATGTACCTAAAGTTTTTAATCAGCATGTTGGCAAGCATGATAGTGCTCATAATAAATCTAGACAACATTATGATGATTTCAAAAATCAAAGACAAAATTTGCCACATGTGTTTGATAGGGGTTCTAAGAAGAGAGAAGAAGAATACAAAGCTCGTCTCTTCATTATATTGGGTATTGTCAAATTTTTGACACTACAAGCTCTTGCTTTTCGTGGTCATGATGAGTCTGCTAGCTCAATGAATAAGGGTAACTTCAAAGAGTTGTTGGACTTGTTCATAAAGAAAGACCCAAAGGTGGAAAAATTGTTTGGTGATGCAGGAGGGAACCATCTACTGACTTCACATGAGATACAATTGGATTTATGCAAGGCTTGTGCACAAGAGACCACCAAAGTCATTATAGAGGAGATTGGAGATAGGAAATTTGCTTTACTTGTTGATGAGTCCAGAGATGCATCTATGAAAGAGCAAATAGCTATGTGTTTGAGGTTAGTACCTTTCCTCGTATTGTATGTGTTTGTTGTTGTAGACTTATAGGTGGATTTTGTTGAAGTTTTATATTAATCATGCTCCTTTGTCTTATGTAGGTATCTCGGCAAACGAGGGGAGGTGATTGAGAGATTCATGGCAGTTGAGCATGTTCCTGACACAAGATCAACTTCACTGAAGGTAGCTTTGGATGGTATGTTTGCTACTCTTGGCTTATCTATGTCTAATTTGAGAGGACAGGGTTATGATGGGGCTTCAAACATGAGAGGGGAATTCCGTGGGTTGCAAAGATTGATCTTGGAGGAAAATCCTTATGCTCATTATATGCATTGTTTTGCCCATCAGTTACAATTAGTGGTTGTTGCTGTTGCCAAGTGTTGTTCATCAGTAAGGGATTTTTTTGAATACACAAGCATGGTGGTTAACATTTTTAATGCTTCTTGTAAAAGACATGATCAATTGGTCCAAGAGCAACATGATGAAATAGTGCGTCAAATAGAGGCTGGGGAACTTCTTGTGGGAAAAGGAAAAAACCAATTAACTAACCTTGCTAGACCCGGTGATACACGGTGGGGATCACATCATAAAACCTTGTGCCATCTTGTTCAGATGTGGAAACCAGTTCTAAAGGTATTAGAAAATCTACACAATGATGCAGATAATGTTGCACAAAGAACCACAGCCGCATGATTGATAAAGCAAATGGAGTCCTTTGAATTTGTTCTCATATTGCATCTTATGATTACATTATTGGGCAAGACTAACAATCTGTCACAATGCTTGCAATTGAAAAATCAGAATATTATACGTGCTGTTGGATTGATTAAAACCACATTGGATGATATTCAAAATATAAGGCAGAATGGTTGGGGTGAGCTCTTTAAAGAGGTAACAGACTTTTGTGTCAAGTACAACATTGTAGTGCCAAATATGGAAGATACTATAACTGCTAATGGGCGTTCAAGGACTTGGTGTGGGCAGTTGGTAACTTACAACCATCATTTCAGAAATGAAATATTCAATGTGTTGCATGATCAACTTATTGTGGAGTTAAACAACCGCTTTGCTGAAAGGTCTACTCAATTGTTGAGATGCATTGCTTGTCTTGATCCCAAGAATTCATTTGCCAATTATAATGAAGACAAGCTAGTAGACCTTGCTAATATGTATGCTGCTGACTTCTCTACATATGAAGTTACTTTTGTCCTTAGAAACCAACTAGACTCATTCATTCGGGAAGCAAGAGTTGATCCACATTTGATGAATTGCAATGACCTTGGTCATCTTGCCATAAATATGGTTACAAGTAATATGCACACAACTTTTCCCTTGGTTTACCGTCTTGTTGAGTTAGCATTGATTTTACCTGTTGCAACCGCAACAGTGGAAAGGGCATTTTCAGCAATGAGCATTATCAAGACTGGATTGAGGAACAAAATGGGTGATGATTGGATGAATCATAGAATGGTATGTTACATTGAGCGGGATGTATTTGTGAGTATTGAAGAATCAAAGATCATTGAGCGATTTCAAGGTTATCGCAGTCGTAAATGCCTTTTGCCTCGTCCTGGACGTAAGTTTTCAAATTTTGCATCTATTATGAACTATTTTTGCTTCCTTTATTATGCACTGATTTGCATTTCAAAATTTATCATTCAAGGTTTAGCTTCTTCGACTATTGAAGATGTTGTTATGGGAGGGTTGGATCAACCAATCCTTTGATTTGGTATTAATCTTTTGGATCATCTATATATGCTACATATTGTCTTTTGATTTATCTTGCTTTATTAGTTGACCCATCATGGAACAAATGCTGCCATGGAATATTATGTTTGGTGTATTATTAGTTATGCAACATAAATTGACTCTCGTATGCGTTGAAACTGGAGTTTTTTTGGGGTAGCTTTTAGCCCTTAGTTTCTCGCCTGGGGTGTCAGCCAATCCTGGCTCCGCCACTAGTTCTATGCACACACGAGATGTTATCTTGCAACATTATTTTACTAGAAGCACTACCAAATTCTCTGGACATTATAAGTTGAATATATAGTTGATCATGTATGCATCACGCTCGTGTATTACAGGCTTCGTTGCAAATTACTACCAGTACATTCTATCGCCAAAATGGACGGCCGCGGCAACCCGCGCCATCTCGATGATCTAGTGTATATATTGTAACCATATCTTGTGTTTTAATATAGCACAGGAGGAGCCTCTCCTACTATTTCAAGCTTAAAAAAATATTTGCCACATTTGAGTGCATGGTTAATTGAACTTTTCTTTGCATATAATGTTTCCAGATTCTTGTATGAAGATATTAGTTCTCGATTGGGAGTCGGCACATGGTGTTAGATGTGCACTAGCGATTCATTTTCTCTTGAGAAAAGGCAAGAATTATGGTAGATGTAATGGATTCGTTTCATAATTTATTTCAAAAGAATGACATAACTACAATTCTAAAGAATGGGCAAGCTTTTTTCACACGGATTGTTTCTGTTTTGTTCCTTCCTTGCATGTGACATATTAAAATATAAATGACATAACTCCATTTATTGAAATATTAAAAAAATAATTTATTTAATTTGAAGGAGAGAGAGAGAGAGAGGGAGAGGGAGAAGAGGGTATTTGAACCCATAATTCTAGTTATTTTATTTCTAGTAATCATCATGCTAGGCGTCATTTTATGAGAGTTATTTTGGTAAATTATGTGGGTCACATCGAATATCTAAAATGTTCTTACACATTGTACTCTATATGTTATTCTACAATGAGGGGGAATAAATCATTGCTTGTATTGCTGCCCATCTATGCACACTAAGTATTTCTATCATGTTATCGTATATCAACATAGACTCTGATCATATCATGGTTTCTGAGCAGGGCAATGCCACAGTTGCGGTCGCCGCCAGTTCTGGTACACATCAGATACCCAACCCTGACTCACCTCCTCGTTGTTGCTCCCATGCCACTTCCCTTCGAGAGCGTCAACATTAGTTGGGTGAAGCCCACCCATCGGACTCCTACCATTGAGCAACTGTTCTCACCCTAACCACCATATTATTGTCAAAGCTTAGTTTCCCCCCTCCATTGTTTACACATTCACATTAATCAGTGATATCATTTATATTTATTTTGGACTTAAGACGTACTCCCTCCATCACGGTTTAGAAGGCGCGCTTGAAAATTCTCTGGGACCTAGGTGGTTATCGGCTAAAAAATAGCATTCACACTACGCATGCATATAGAAATAATATATCGAAGTACTAATTAGCTACTAGAAATAAATGCAATGCGCCCTAAACCTTGTCTATTGTGAAAGCGCACGCAAATTTCCTTCTAAACTGTGACGGAGGGAGTACAATAGATCCCTGAAGTTATCTAATTTAATTATTGCCCCCCACCCCCACCGTCTCCTTAAATTTCCTGAGCATGAGGAAGCCCCTATCTCCTCCAAAGGCAATGTTAAAGGGAACTAGGGCCAGTCATATGGAAAACATAGATGGTTATCCTCTAGAGAAGTTGGAGAATGGAACCATATTCTGCTTTGGATTTTAAGACTTTAATTGGACCACCAGCTAAGCTAAGTCCACACCCCACGGCAGTGATGTAAATCCACTATGTTTTGTCATGAAATATATCCTGCAAATCTTTCACACTAGTTGAAACTTTACAGGTTGGCATCGTAATCTCAACCTTGGAATTTAGTACTACTAATTAGTTTTGTGATATTAGGAAACACCATACTTCTGAAACAAAGACCTAAAATGTCACGAGACGTGTAGTAATCTCCACATAAATCCCACTTATGTTCTGTCATGCAATATCATCCATATCTTCCATCCTACTTTAAACTTTACACATTGGCATCGCAATCCCAACCTGTAGAAAACACGATGCTTCCAAAACGAACACCTAAAAGGTCACCCGTCCTGTAGCAATGTCCACATAAATCCGATGTTCTAGAGAATTCAGAAGTGCGGATATATCACACCCAAAGCCGAACGCTTGGCTTCAGGTCTGATCGAACCAAATGACACAGCAATGCCTAATTGAACTAAGCAAATAAAACCACTTTATTTCGATTTCTTGTGCCATCCGCAGATGTTTCCAAAGATAAAAAGCCGTGCACACTTTCTTCAGGCACCTGCTAAATAGTACTCCTAACTACATAACACCCATGCAAACTGTACTGCCTGTTCATTTCCTCTCTTCTCGAGTCTACCACAAGTCCGACGAACCACCACCCCGGCCATGGCAACCACCCTTGCCACCGATGTCCGCCTCTCAGTCGCGCACCAGACCCGCTTCGCCCTCCGCCTCGCCTCCGCCATCTCATCCGACCCCGAATCTGCTACCGGCAACGTCGCCTTCTCCCCGGTCTCACTCCATGTCGCGCTCAGCCTCATTACTGCCGGCGCTGGCGGCACCACCCGCGACCAGCTCGTAGCCATACTTGGGAACGAGAATGCAGGCGGGCCCGAGGGACTCCACTCGCTCGCGGATCAGGTGGTACAGTTAGTGCTTGCCGATGCGTCCATCACCGGCGGCCCGCGCATCGCCTTCGCCAACGGCGTGTTTGTAGACGCGTCGCTCTCCCTCAAGCCTTCCTTCCAGGAGCTCGCTGTGTGCAACTATAAGTCCGAGGTCCAATCCGTGGACTTCAAGAATAAGGTTGACCACCTTCCTTTTTACTGCTAGTTCAAAAAGTGATAGTTTTCTTTCTACATGTCTATATGTCGTTGTTACTCAGTGGTAGTTTTGTTCTGATATAGTAATGTAGAGATGGGTATCCTTTGACATTCTGCTAAATCTTTTCACCAATCTAGATCTTTAATTTACTGGCTTCCATGCAAATGCTTTTTAGATCATTTACTTAATTAGATACAATTATGACGATCCAGCAGTGATGATACGTTTAGGTATAATTATGAAGATCTAATGGCCTTGACCTACTATTAAGTACAATTATGAAGGCCTAACTATCATGACATTTTAGGTATAATTATGAATATAATGGCGGTGATATATTTAGGCATAACCATGATGATCTAAGGTCGTGATCTGTGTAGGTACAGTTATGAAGATCTATCGATCATCATATATTTAGGTACAATTATGAAGTTCTAATGATCACGATTTGTTTAATTAGGTACATATTTATGCTTATTTACAATTGTAATGATTTAAAATTTTGCGATCCAATAATAATCAAATGGTCAACTAAATCAATGGTCGGATGTTCTACTTTCATTTTTAAAATATCTAATTAAGCAATCTCTTGTTTTCACTTGTATTGTGCTTTTAGTATACAATTGATATTTTACGGATTGTCCACATTTTTTTGATATTTTACTTTTTTTAGGTTTTTTTATATTTTACTGCTAGGTACTTTATCAGATCATTAGGAATGGCTGCGGCCTTTTTGTATATTTGAATATGCAACCCTTTTTCAAGTAGGGTGTGTTGCAAGACTTCTCATGGTGAGAAGTTGTGCCATTTTTCTTATGTGGTTTTCGTTGCCATCATGGGATTCTCTCGTTTCTTAGAAAATATACGAAATAAATCAACAATCGGTTATAATCATGGAAAGATCAGTAGTAGTACTACAAAGGAAATTGTAGATGTCATGACCATCTAACCGTTAATACTATTTCTGTCATCAGTTGGGTATGTGACCTTTTTACATAGAAATTATGTATAAAAGATGCCGGTACACCGTCTTTGATTCCTTGTGCCATTGTTACCTTTTGTTCTTGTAAATTTTGTTTGAAAAGGAAATAACATTTGGTTAGTCAAAACTTTGGTCATGGTGGCACAACAGTATGTACAGTTTAACCTATTTTATTGCACAATCTTATGCTTTCTTGGTTTATATCATTCTAGAAACTGCAAATAGATATTATTCTGATTTTGTTTTGCCAAGTGCTGATGTATTTTGCCATGGTCCAGGCTCCTGAAGTTGCTAGTCAAGTGAACTCATGGGTAGAGAATGTCACAACAGGTCTCATCAGAGAGATCCTCCCTAAAGGGTCTATTGACTACACCACTAGACTGGTTCTTGGTAATGCCCTTTATTTCAAGGGACTTTGGACTGAGAAATTTGATGAATCTAAGACAAAATACGACAAGTTCCACCTTTTAAATGGGGACACTGTTCAAACACCATTCATGTCCAGTACAAATAAGCAATACATTTCATCTTCCGACGGCTTGTAGGTACTTAAGATTCCATATCAGAAAGGTGGAGACAATAGGCAATTCTCCATGTACATTCTTCTTCCTGAAAGACGTGATGGTCTCTGGACCTTGGCCAAAAGGTTGAGCACTGAATCAGAGTTCATCGATAAGCATATACCAATGGAGAAAGTTGTAGTTGAGCAGTTCATGCTGCCAAAGTTCAAGATATCGTTTGGATTTGAAGCAACCAATTTGCTCAAGAGTTTGGGTCTTCAGTTGCCATTTAGCACAGAGGCAAACCTTTCAGAGATGGTGAATTCTCATGTGGGCCTATTCATCTCATCTATTTTCCACAAGTCATTTGTCGAAGTGAATGAACAAGGAACTGAGGCTGCAACGGCAACTAGTGTAGCGATCGAACAACAACAGATGCCCATTGTGATGGACTTCGTTGCAGATCACCCTTTCCTCTTCCTTATCCGAGAAGACGTCACTGGTGTGGTTCTCTTCATCGGTCATGTGGCCAATCCCCTCGTGTCTTCGTAATATGTTTGCCCTAAATATGTGTGTTGGTAGTTGCCTCAACTATTACATGTAAGGGAAGGGTTTCAACATCCAATAAGGTTGCTTGTGCAATCAATCCAATAAATGGTTTTGATTTTCAGAATGTCTTGCTTGTTGTGCGAGGTTTGCGGAAGGGTGGTAATCAAGGATTGTTGTGGAGCCTTGTGCTTTGAGTTACTTAATAAATTAGTTAAGCATCCAGATGAAATGCTTCTTGACTAAGTATGAAATGGTCTTCACATAATTTAATATCAATCTAGCACTACAAAAAAAACACATCCGTGACATTTTGGGCCAAACGTTTTTTTTCCTATCATGCTTATGACACTTCTATGATGATAATTGTGACAAAACCCGATATCATCATAGATGTGATGGGCTCCTACTTCTATGACAAAAAGCATGACAGAAAATGGGCTTTTCGTCCTGGGCGGGCTGGAGACGCACCTGCATGACATTGTTTGGGCCGTCCATGACGGAAAAAATCATAGTAGAAGCGAGGGCGATGAAAATTTCAGGGAGTTCCTGATAACCCACAAGTATAGGGGATCGTCTATAGCCTTCTTCGATAAATAAGAGTGTCGAACCCAATGAGGAGCCAAAGGCGGAACAAATATTCCCTCAAATTTTATCGACCACCGATACAACTCTACGCACACTTAACGTTTGCTTTACCTAGAACAAGTATGAAACTATATTGCAAGAATAAAACTACGAGTACTTTGCGAGAATAAAACTACAGATAAATCGCGAGACAATAAAAGTGGATAGCTTTTGTCAACAAGAAAGTCATTTGTCCCTAGGCAATCGATAACAAGTACCGGTAATCATTCTTGCAATTTTACGTGAGGGAGAGGCATGTGCTAACATACTTTCTCTACTTGGATCATATGCACTTATGATTGGACCCCTAGAAAGCATCCGCAACTACTAAAGATCATTAAGGTCATGAAACCCAACCATAGCATTAAGTATCAAGTCCTCTTTACTCCCATATGCCATAACCCACTTATCCGCGTTTAGGCTGCTGTCACCCCCGCAATACTGACAATAAGCAAACCATGAACATATTACAACACCCTACAGCGGGGGGCCCTCACGTTTGCGCGAGACGGAGGGCACCATAGGACAACACCATAAATCAAAAATACAAACCAACCAAGATCACGATTAACCAATAGGACAAAACGGATCTACTCAAATATCATAGGATAACCATAGATCATTGGAAAATAATATATGGAGTTGAGAACCATGTTTAACTAGAGATTACAGCGGGGAGAAGGGGTGTTACACCGCTGCATAAATGGGGGGAAGTTGGTGTTGACGGTAGAAAGATTGTTGATGTAGATCGCCGTCACGATCCTAGCCCTGGCGGCGTTCTGGCGCCACCGGGAGAGAGGGGAGTGAGCCCCCCTCCTTCTTCTTATTCCTTGGCCTCCCCCTATGTGGAAGGAGAGTTCCCCTTCTGGTCCTTGGTCTCCATGGCGGCGGAGGGGCAGGAGCCCCTCCAATATTGGATCTCCCTCTCTGTTCTCTTATGTTTTGTGTTCCCCAGATCTGGCCGAAAACCGTTTCTGTAGGATACCTACCATATTTAATGTGGGGTTTATGTGTCATCTCCTCATGAGCCTGGAAATGTACGCACGTCCCATCACTATCGCTTAGCGTAATCGCCTCCTATTACCGCGCTACACACTGTAACAGGTGTTGGGAGTGCGGTAAAAGGGCTTAGGTTCTCGACACATCACGGCCGCTTAAGGGGAAGGCGACCTTCGCACGCTAAGCGGTGGAAAAGGCATGTGGGCTGCGTTGCTGCTAGGCTGGGCCACAGTGGCGTCGAGGCGCATGCAATTCCCCTGGTGGGTCGGACGTGGAGTGCTGCGGATCGGGTTGAACGAGCCGACCCCGGCGGAGCATTTCCTTCGTGGGAGCCCACACCTTGGGCATTCCCGGAAAAGGTTGTTGTTGTCTTGGTATTTCCTCGTACCTTCTTGTTGGTGTGGAAGCCGAAGGCCATGTGAGAGCGGCGCTTCTCGATGACCTGCCTATAGTTCTTATAACTTCGTGTCATTGTACCCTCAAGGAGGAAGTGCGGGTGCACCTTGCTATGCTGAAGTCTTCCTGATCTCCCGGGAAGGGATTCACTGCTCGCGTCGCGCGTAGACGGGTTTAGGGGTACCTGTTAGCCACGACACCGACACCTATTTCCGGCAACCGAAACACAGACGACCCCGAGTCTTTCGGCGTGGAGTCACCGCATACCAGAAGAGAGCGAGAGGGGGGAATGAGGGAAACTATGCACGGTGATTGGAAGAAGCGAACGAGAAGGAGAGAAAAGGGGAGACGAGCGTAGTGGGGGCGTTCGTGGCGGGTGGCATTTACGGCGAACGGTGGGAGGAAACTGTCATGGCACTGCTAGTAGTTGTAAGATTCGTGTAGTGCGATGGATGGCGATGGATGCTTTCATGTCGGAAAGCCAGAAAACTGACGTCAGATTTTTATCAATATAGCTATTTTTTCCATTAATATATTCTCGATAAAAGGCAACTAAGACGGTAAGGACATGCAGTCTTTCTTTCTCACTTTAGCTACTTGTAAGTTACCTGGATTTTCAATTTGGCTCAGTTGATTTCCTGGCAGTTGATTTTTGCTCTAAGATTCGTGTTGCTCGTTTTCCTAGCATGTGATGTTTGTTGTGCTGGGTTTTTGTTTACTAACCCCATATGGATTAGTTGATTTGCTAATGGGCCAAATCCCATTAACTATGCGATGCAACCCTCATCTCTCTCCCTTTGTATTTTTATGTTATCTGTTTTTGTGTGTTCTTGTTCTTGTTTTTTTATTTGTTAGTTAGTTTTCATTTTTCTTTTGTTGGTATTTTAGGATGTTAAGTGAGTGTAAATGTGTACACATAAATACTATGCAATATGTGCGAAAATTAAACTATTATATGATTATTTTTTGCATACTACAAAACGTGCAATTTTAGAATGAAGTTGTGTGCAAGTTTCTAAAAATTATTTCGTTATCTTTCTACTTTAAAGGGTAATACTAGTGAGAGGGGCGTTTTGGAGCTCGAGCTCAGCTGCACCCATAATCTAAGTCGTCGATATCTGCCTTGGGATGCGAACAAAACCTGCTGTGCTGTCAGATACGGGCGTCGGATAAATAGGGAATCTCCGAAATACAGTAGGGAACAGTGGGCAATACGTGGGGTCGAGGCGAGGCAGGCGGACGGACGGCGCGGCTGCTCGGTCTGGGCCGTGGATCAGAACATTGGCTTTCCTTCTAGGCCATGGACCAGGAAGTTACCTTTTCTACTCTGGGCCTTGGTTCAGATAATGGGGCCTGGATGGTGGGCGGAATCTGTGCCGTCGTGTCGGTCGAAGGGGAACGTCTCGTGCGCATGGGCAACAACAAAAAAAAATGTGTCCATCCCCTTCCCCTAGCTCGTTCTGGAAGAGCCGTGACCGGCGGCGTAACCTAGAGTGTGAGCGACTTGAATGCGATACTGCTGCCGGGCGGTGCCGGACGGAGTTCCGGTCGGCGGTGGCTGCGTTTGCAAGGCAGGATACCGAACTATGGAGGCGGAGGGAATGGAGTTCCTGCTCGACGCAGTGGACAGGTAAGTTCCGGGCAGATCTCTGCATTTTTTGTTATCCTTTGCTGCATCCAGCTCATAGCTATAAATTCTGCTCGACCTGCCCTGCATACGAATCTGACCTCTATTGCCGGCTAATCGCCTTTCCTCGCGCAGATTTCCCGTACGGGAAGAATTTGCTGACAGCCTTGAGCAACCAGATCTAGTGCCGCTCCTCTATCTGCTGCAGAATGGGGGTGCAACTGAAGGTCGCGTTGAGGCCAATGGGGAATCTGGGCTAGCTCAGGTGGACGTCGAGGGCGTAGCTGCAGACCGACCACATGGTGAACGTCGTCCCCGTGCTGAATCTCCGATGAGGTCTGCTCAGTCAACTGACAGGGTGAATCCGCAAGCCCCCGGGTGGACAAAAAGGTAAGAGCACATGATCTCCTCCCTTGTTCTTTGTCATTCAACAGATGAGTTCACATGAGCATCACATGTATGTGCAACACGTATAGACTGAGATAGAAAACAACCCAATAGATCCTGAATGATGTCATGAACACTGTGGGTCAATTGAGCAATACCTCTTGGAAAATAACCTGAATTGAGGGACCAGATATTTTTGCAACTGGTCTGAAGAATGTAAATTCACCTAATGGCGTTGCAATCTTCTTGGCAAAGACAAGAAAATAAGACAGATAGCCATGTTAGGAAAATGAAGGTTTGACAACAGAGATTTCTTCCTATTATGGTGTTAATATGAACTTAGTTAAAACCGCATCAACTGGCATAACATTGAACCGTACTTCTGTATGTGTATATTCTTTTTTGCCGATGTGCGATATGAAAATGAAATAATAATGTGAATGGAGAACTAGCTAGATGAATCGTCGCATCTCAGTTGAAAATTCGGATAGAATGGATACAGTTAACGTTTACTTTTGTGCAACATTCAGGCTGCGTCTCGGAAGCGCGCCACCCGACCGAGTCCCATGCCCTTCGAGGATGAGTGCTCTAGAGATTTCTATACGCAAATATGCGGAGCAGCCTGACAAGAGTGTCGTTTGGCCTGAGCTGGGGCTCAGTTTCGATTCGCTTGGCGAGGCATATGACTTCTACAATCTATATTCTTGGGAAGTCGGTTTCAGAATAAGATATGGAAAGAGCAGACTCAACGCCAAGCGAACGAAAACCATGCAGGAAATTGTTTGTGGTTGCTCGGTGAGTTCATAATTTGATTCCAACAAAGAAAAATTTAGATAGTAATGTGTGCGAGCAAGATTTCATCTGAGAAATGGTGCACTGCTGACTGTTGACATGTCTTCCTTTGTGGTGTGCAGGGGAAACCTGAATCCGAAAACAGCAGGTCCTGCAGATGTGAGTGCCCTGCTCTGATCAGGCTGCTGCGTGCATCGGACAACAGCTGGTACATAACAGAGCATCGAGCGAGTCACAACCATTCGATGTCTCTGACAATGGGAGAGAAGGTGCACTGGCCTTCTCATAAGCACATTGATGTATACACCAAGGATTTGATAAAGCAACTAAGGGAGAACAATGTTAACCTTGGGAATGTTTACAACATTATTGGGAGCTTCTTTGGGTCACTCGAGAAGGTACCTTTCACAAAAAGGACGCTAAGAAACATTTGTGGGAATTAGCCGTGAGCAAGCTGAGGATGATGTTCGGAAAACACTTCAAGCGTTTGCTGACATCCAGGCCAACGATCCAGGATTTACGTATGTAGTGTTGGCAGAGAAAGATAGTAAGATTAGGAACCTCATGTGGGCTAATGGCAGCAGCCGGATGCAATACAAATTCTTTGGTGATGTAGTTACATTCGACACGACGTACAGGACCAACCTGTACGATATGCCATTTGGGCTATTTGTCGGAGTTAACAACCATTACCAGAGCATCATGGCAGGGGTTTTGATGCGCGACGAACAAGAAGAGAGCTTCGAATGGGTGTTCGAGGAATTTGTCCGGATGATGGGCGGGCCAGCGCCGAAGACAATACTCACAGGTATTTGGGGGCGGTGCGAATCTTTTTTGTCCTGATCCTTGTCACCTAGGACGTTATCTTGAAACCAATAATTGTCGTTGATCAAATTCGTAATTGTGCAGATGATATGTCTGATTCAAAACTTCTTATTTTGTTCACAGATCAGTGCAGAGCTATGGAGGTTGCAATCAAGAAAACTTATCCTAATACAGTACATCGTTGGTGCAAATGGCATGTCCTAAAAAAGGCGAAGGAAACACTAGGACCACTGTACAGCAAGAAGGGTGACTTCCAGGCTGAATTTCACAAAGTTGTGAACCACATGCTAACTGAGGAAGAGTTTGAATCAGCCTGGGCAGCTCTCCTCGACAAGTACAATTTGAGGAATCATAACTACATGACCCAAATTTATGAAACCAGAAGGAAATGGGAGAAACCATATTTCCGGGGTGTTTTCTGTGCAAAAATGACAAGCACCCAAAGAAGCGAGAGCGCAAACCACATGCTGAAATCGTACATGCCACCAGCCAGCCCAACGCATGTTTTCATCCGGCAATACATGAAACTGCAGTTTGATCGAGAACGGGACGAAAGCTACGAGGAGAAGAGGACTATGATTGTAAGTAGATTCTTGCCGTACACAATATGTTGATCTTGCTTTGTCGTATTGTTTGGGGATTTACTGGATGAGATTCTTATGTATACTGGTGTGTTTTCATTGCAGGGCGGTGTTGTTAGATGTACTAACCTTGCTATAGAGCGTCATGCCAGCAAGGTTTATACAAGGAGCATGTTTGAGGAATTTGGGCGACTACTTATCGAAGCAACATCATACAATGTTACTGAGGTGGAGAAGATGAGGAAGTACATCACCACTCACAACAATGCGGCGAAAAGAGAGAAGTGGAGCAGAGTTGAATATGAGGTTACCATTAACGACGACAAATCAATATTCACCTGCGAGTGCGGCCAGTTTGAGCACACGGGCATGCTGTGCAGCCATGCCTTGCGGGTAATCTGCCAAAAAACATGTAGCGTTTGATATAAAAAAATATACAGTAACTTAAAAACCCCTGACTAACTAGTGGTTTTCTCTCGTGCAGGTTATGGAAATTCTGCATCTAGAAGAAATCCCTAAATACCACGTCGTAAAACGGTGGAAAAAGGACGCAAGAGACATACTACCAGGTCACCTAGTCCAGTACCAGAGAGACAATTCACAGAACATGTCATTCACTTGTAGGCATGCGACACTATACTTCAAAGCCATGGAAGTCGTGCGGATGGGGGACGCAAGTGCTGCATGCTACGAGCATGTCAACGCTGCCCTTGATTCGGTGATTCGGAGTGCAGCGCCTTTGGTAGAGAAACGTGATGGACTGGATTTCGAGGATCGCGTGATTCCAACGGCTGATGTCAGGATATCTGCCAACGGCGAGCAAGCAAATGCTGATCGAGAGGCCGACCATTGCGCAAGTGCCGGAAATTCATTCAGCACGAATGCCATGCAGTGCCTCACAGCACCAGAGAAGCGTAGAGGGCCTAGCAGGCCTACAAACAGCAGGGACAAGGACTGAGTAAGAGAACAAGGTTCTGCAGCATATGTAGGCGCGAAGGGCACAAGAAAACGACATGCCCAGATAGAGGGGATATGCCGAAAAAGCCACGGAAGCCTGGTAAATGCAAAAACTACGGGATAGAAGGGCACCGGCGTACGACGTGCACGAGACCACTAGGGTTTGCAGAGAATTGATATAGGTTTCTAAGTTTATGTTTTTTTCGAGATGGTTTGTAAACTGTGATAGAGTTGGACGCACACGATCAGTGCTGAATCCTTGTATACCGCTGTGCTGAGGTTTTCTGTGGTTATCGTCCGGCAAATTGTTTACTACTGTACGTGCTGTTAGAAAACTGAAATTGCTACTGGCTGTAACATTAAGAATAAGTTGCTGAGTAGGCCGTCTGTGTCATGCGAATAAATCTTTGCTTCCAGTGGGTGACGACATAAATGGTGGCCTGGATAGGCTTACGACTTGTTTGCCTGTCGACGGCAAAGACACAACGTTAGCCCGTGGCAGCTATTGCCGTACCCACCAATTCAAAATTCAAACAAGGTACCATACGCAGGAAAAGGGCGCCCTTGGAGCTGGCAGAAGGCACGGTATAAATAGGAGGCCAAGGCTGAGGTGGTACACTTCAGACACACCACTTCCCACAGCACAGTTCGAACAAATTCAAATCGCCCGCTTGCGTCCGATGGGAGGCTCAGCCGCTGAATCGGGAAGTAGTGGCACAACCAGAGGCGAGGGGCATAATGCGTTCCTCCACCTAATTACTCATTTGAGTTCCTTAAATCTTTTTCTGAAAAGTTGGTTTGTGATCTATGCATATGCTTCAGCTGCGCATCAATTTCTGAAGGGAGCAAGAAACTACTTGATGCAGCCTTCATCTCCATCGCGGGCGGGCTCCGTATCTACCGCTTGGAGCACGACGCACCAGCCAGATGAGTTGGAGGTCGGGAATGGAGAGGTCAGCATTTCGAACTGTATAAAACTGTCGCGTAGACAGCTGAACCTAACCTCAATCCATTCTGATACAGTTATGTCTCGGTTCTCTTCAGGGCGAGGTCGTTCAAGACGATGCGTTTGACGAGCAGCCTCTCGGCCATGGTTTGGATGCCATGGTGGGGCAAGAACCCTTGGAAGAAGGGTTTGGTGACTACGATCCAACTGCTGCTCCTGACTCTCCGCGAAGCACTGGTAGCTCTGCCGTCGACGACGAATCTGGAGTCGTCTGTGGAGGCAGCGTTGTAGACTCTGAAGATAAAGAAGACATCATCAGCATGCCGCTGAAACGCCGTCGTATTTTAGAGTAGAAAGCGTAGCCAGAAGACAAGTGGTACTTGATTTGTGTGGCAAGAGATGACGGTGATTTAGTTCGTACCACGCGTTCCACTAGAGGCATCATTGAATGTAAAATGTAGTTTCCCGTTTCGTGATCACTGATTATCCTTTAGTAATGTTGAACTCCATGGTGCATGTGTTGGAGGTACGGGAGAGAGGGGATGGGATGGGGCCGATCTATATTTTCTGCCTGGCTTATTTTCCCTTGTCGTGAAGCTGCGTGTGTTCTTGTCGATCAATAAATATAATTGGAAAAGGGACCAATTCGGGCAACGAGTAGAGAATCAATGATATAAAATTAGATGGGCCGATTTGCCTCGTGGTGTGAGTGGGAGAGATGTGTCATGAAATGCAAAGAAGCATAATAAATGTGTGGGTGGGTGGGCGTTGGCAGCAAGAGGGAGGACCGTTGCTCCCGTTTATTCCTTCCCCTTGGCATTGACCGCACTAAAACAGTGAATGAACTGTTCCGACCGGGGAGCATTTCAGCTAGTACCGGTCTGGTTCCGGAAAAAAGGACAAGCGTACATCTCCTGTGTCCGTCCACTATGGGCAGCTTGCGCAGGTAGGCACTTTTAGAAGCCGGGTTCAGATGGACCACGTAGTAAACAACATGAATAAATTTTAAAAAAGTGAGCATATACACTCCATGACGGGTGATATTTTGAAATGGGATCATGATCCCACGAGGCAAGCTACGTCGACGGTGTGGTACGCTAAATTCATCCCATGACGAACCGTGCACCACTGCAAAACGCGGCAACCACGGTCATCGATTGCACGAAAATTAGAAATATAAAGGGCAAAAAAAGGCTGCTTTAGAAATTTTTGGGCGGCGTGGGCAGCCAGCAGTAAAGGTGACTTGACCTCTCACTGTGGCACGGGGGGTGAGAGACAGCTCGTAGCCTCATTTACAAAAAGGCTACCCCGGCCAGCAGCCAAAGTACTACTTTCTCCATCCCAGCTGCTTCACTTCCTCCTCCTCCACTGCTCCATCCCCCATAACCACTATTGAGGAAGACCTAGATCTGGCTTCTGAGTGTTGACACGACGACGAGATCATCTGCACCCCCGCGGATAGTGCTCAAGGTGAGGTTCCCCGGTTCGGCAGCAGAATAAGTGGCAAGGGTGTTTTCCAAGCTGCACTTTTCTCTTTTCTTTGGGCTGCACTTTTGAGGTTGATTTTCCATTGGATGGTGGTGCTGCCCTTTTCTAACTCCTAATCCATGATTCCTTGGGTAGGGCATTGAGCATGGAACCACCGGATCGTCCACGCAAGAGGAATCTGCCATGTGTGCAAGGTGAAGGCGATGGAAAGAAGAAAAAGCCAAGATCCGTCGGACCCAGCGAAGGATCCATTGATGGAGCCCGTGCTCGAGGCGAGGGCACTTCTCCAGCCACCCCCAATGCCTCGGTAAGCTCATATGCATCAGTTCTTCTTATCCGCAAAAATCATCTTGGCCCCGTCCATCAGGATTCGATCCGAATCTTTCTGTCGTGTTCTAGGTTTGCAATGTTTTTTAGTGTGATGGATTAAGCCTGACTAATGTGGTCGTCCGGAAACAAATCTTGCAGGGAGGAGCTGCTGCCGTTGGGGAGGTGCCGAACGACGCTACCAGGAAAAGGAGGGGAGAGCTGGTCAATGACAACAACCAAAGGTCGTCGAGACGACGTGTATCTCGGCGTACGCTTGTGTTGGTTCATGGGTATCCACATCAGGCCGGTCAAGTAATACCATTTGTGCCGCCGGGCCTGCTAGCCGAATCGACAGTAGTCCATGGTAGAGTTGTAAGGTGTACTTGGAGCTGTCAGCATGTCCTCCGACTAGGGTTCAGTCGCTACCCACTAGTGCATAGAACTAGCATGGCCAGCTTGTTGACTGCTGCATGGACGGGGGAGGCTGATAGAAGGTTCTATGCATGGCTACTGTAAGTGCATCTAGTGCCATCCCTAGTTGGTTTTGGAGTATTGACGACAAACCTAGCTGAGGGACTAATGTGTTTGTGAGAATTGCAAGATAACACAGGTAGAAGTCTCTCATTGATTCGGTTTTACTACCAGAGATGACCCCTAAAAATGTATGAAGACATTGAAGCCAAAGGTGGTATATGAAGATATTCACATTGAAGACTATGACAAAAGAAGACACGTTATGAAGCCTATGGAGCTCGAAGACTTAGATCTTTCGTAGTTCTTTTTCTTTTGTGTTGAGTCATAGGAACCACCGTACTGTTAAGTGGGGTCCAGGAGAACCAGTCAGAATGACTGAAGTGATGCCTAAACCAAAAACCTATGTCTTCGAGTGAAGACAATGAGAGAGAATCTTGTCCAGAGCCGGACAAGTCAGCTTTGCTTGTAGCCCAAGTAAAGTTGCCATGAGAGTTTGAAATCTGACCGTTGCGACACGTGTCAGTTCCTTAGTGACCCAGGGTCATTTCGGACAAATCAGGTCGGGTTGCCAAGTGGCTATAAATAGCCCACCCCCTACAACCATAAACGGTTGGCTGCTCAGATTTCAGTGCACGACTTTTGTCGTTTGAAAGCAACCCACCTCGAAGCCTTTGAGAGAAAATTCCTAGCGAGGAGAAAAGCCCTAACCACCCAGAGCCAGAGAACATTGGGCATCACTTAAGTCTTCTTGTCTGTGTGATCTGAAGACTTATTACATTTGAGGACTGTGAATCCTCCAGACGGTTAGGCGTCGCGTTCAGAGCATCCAAGAGACATTGTGGATTGCCAGTGAACGAAGTCTGTGAAGGTTTGGGAGTCTACCTTGAAGACTTACCAGAGTGATTGGGCGAGGACTATGTGACCTTAGCTCAAGGAGAATACGGTGAGGACTTGGTGTCCTGAGCTTGCGTGTTCAGGACTGGGTGTCCGGGACTGTGTGTCCTAAGGTTTAAATACCTAGCCGCTCCAACCAGACGTACAATTGTCACAGCAACTGGAACTGGTCCAACACATCATTGTCTTCAATGAGTCACTGGTTTCATCTTCACTTCCTTTTTCTTACTGTTACTCATTGTGAAGTTGCATGCTTGCTCTATCTTTTGTCTTCACAACGTGAATGTATGATCTGTTTGACTTCATAACTTCTTCCCACCTGATCCTTATTACACTTCAGCTGTTTGTCATTGCGCTTTCACTTTATTGAATACTTGACCATGGCTGGCCTAGTGTAATCTAACTTCCGCTGCATAGTAATAGGCATAATCTTCGCTGTTTGTCTTCATAACTCCCACGTTTTGAAGACTTTCATAAAAATCGCCTATTCACCCCCCCTCTAGTCGATATAACGCACTTGCAGCTACTAAGTAGGTTTAGGTGGCAAGACATGAGATTCACTTTCCCTGATGGCCAGCATAGATATTTCACTCCAAGATCCATTGTTAGAACATTGGGTCTGAGTAACAGTGGCCGCCAAGTCAGTATGCTAAAGTTGCCTCCAAAACATAGGCAGAATTTGGCACTCCGTATTAGAACCATCCTAGGGATAGAGACTAAGAAGCGTGCCAGGGATGCGGGGTTGACAATTCGCGCCGTAAGTGACGCTATCAACAGAATGATCGCTTCAGGAGATCTCCGTTATAGAGACAGAGCTTTTGAGATGGCTTTCTCACTGTTAGCGGTTGGTACATGTGTTGGTCCTAAGCAGTCCTACACTTCGATACCTTGGGAGATGTTTGCTTGTGTGTTGTGTGCTGAGGGGACTGGTGAGTACGATCTAGCAGTATGGGCATTTGAGATCATCAGAGCAGCTGTGAAGAAACTACAAAAAGATTTGGTGGCTGGGGTGAGAACTCTGATTGTGGGCGGTAGCCATTTGGCACTCATTGTAAGTGTGCTCGAGATAGTAATTTACAACATGTATGCATTGCATCATCAAAGTGAAAATGAAAAAGAAAACTGAATCTCTAACACGTTCGTCCACTTCCTTGTTTTCTTGATTGAACACTTGCAGCCGTGGTTCTTCGACTGGATGAACTTCGGTGCAGATAATGTTGAGCCGCACACTGTCCCCCGCATCAGCGTTTACACCGGGGAGATATGCAGGAGGCTGATATATCTCACAAGGGAATACCCCTCTGTTTTTAGTGTAAGACCTGGTAAAAAATTAACGTAATTTCTGTCCATGGAAAATGTGAACTAACACATAAAAAATTTGTTGCTTCACGTGTGCAGACCAAGTCTTATGCGAGCCTGGTGGGATCCTGCGACATCCAGGTAAAAAGAAACAAGCGTTAGTGATTTACATTGAAAAATAAGAGAGAGCTTGTCAACAGATCAGAATAATGTATCCTATGGTACTGAAACAATGCTCTGTTTTCGGGTGGGAAACAGCTCAACTGGAAGCGCTGCGGGCAGTTCAGGGTATCATTGCAGCAAACCAACAGGCTGCCATGGATTGTTCCATAGAGGAAGGCGATGAGGATCCCAGGGTTGAATGCGAGGACGATGAGAAGCGCAGGGAATGCACAGCTGCTAAAGGTAAATGGGCAGCAAAAGAGAGTTCAGAAAGCTCAAGCAGCGACAGTGATGATGAACCAATCGGCCCTAGTGTCCGACTAGGCAGAATGTTGGAATGAGCTGACATACGAGGTTTGCATCGTAGCACTTACCATTCGAAAGATATCACACACTGCTAATAAGAAAAGAACGAGGGACGATGAGTAACTAATGTTTTTTAAAATGTCGTTGCAGGAGAAAACATTGATCCACCAAATCCCAATGCCAGCTTAAGAATCAGCAATGATGTCTGGAATGCCCGCGTTACAGGCAAGTATTGACAAACAAAATTGCATTTACCATTATCATTTCCGAAAAGAAGTTGTGATACGGAGCTTCAACATGATGGTATTAACATGCAAGCCCGCGTAGCATGAACCGCATGCAGGCACGTCTGCAGCCTAGAATTGGTGATCAAGACGCTAGGGGGAGTGTAGCAAGGGGAACTGCTAGAGATCCATCTATGCTACGTAGCAGGGGAGAGACCATGAGAGCAGAGCTGACAGAACTTGAGGCCCAGGCGAAAGCATACCTAGAATGTGGGTCTAATGACATTTTTGAACAAAGTAAATTTCATTTGTGGTAGCGACACGGGTTGCGCTACAAATAAGGAATTTGTACGATTCTGAAAATTATTCATGTGTGTAACAGATGCGCAAATCCATGGAATTTTCCCGCATAGGGAAGGAACTTCTAATGATGATCCAGTGATTGTTGACGAGGAGAGAAGTGAGCGTCTAAGGTCCTTATCTGCGGCTGCACTTGCTGTTGTGGAGCAAGCTATGGATAACCCAGAAGTTTTCGAAGGTTTGTCATACAACACAATGCATAAAGTTGTCTTGTTTTGGTCGTGACATGAAACATAGTAGGGAAAATTGTTGGGGAACGTTGCAGAAAACAAAAAATTTCCTACGGTTTCACCAAGATCCATCTAGGAGTTCATCTAGCAACGAGTGTTGGATTGCATCTACATACCTTTGTAGATCACGCGCGGAAGCGTTCAAAGAACGGGATGAGGAAGGCGTACTCGACGTGATCCAAATCACCGGAGATCCTAGCGCCGAACGGACGGCACCTCCGCGTTCAACACACGTACAGTCAGCGTAACGTCTCCTCCTTCTTGATCCAGCAAGGGGGAAGGAGAGGTTGAGGAAGATGGCTCCAGCAGCAGCACGACGGCATGGTGGTGATGGAGCTGCAGTACTCCGGCAGGGCTTCGCCAAGCACTATGGAGGAGGAGGAGGTGTTGGAGAGGGAGAGGGAGGCACCAAAGGCAAGGGTGAGAGGTCCTCCCTTCCCCCCACTATATATAGGGGGCCTAGGGGGGGCGCCAGCCCTAGGAGATCCAATCTCCTAGGGGGGCGGCGGCCAAGGGAGGAATCCCTCCTCCCCAAGGCACCTAGGAGGTGCCTTCCCCCTTCGGGACTCTTCCCCTCTTGAACCCTAGGCGCATGGGCCTCTTGGGGCTGGTGCCCTTGGCCCATATAGGCCAAGGCGCACCCCCTACAGCCCATGTGGCCCCCCGGGGCAGGTGGCCCCACCCGGTGGACCCCCGGGACCCTTCCGGTGGTCCCGGTACAATACTGGTGACCCCGAAACTTGTCCCGATGCCCGAAATAGCACTTCCTATATATAATTCTTTACCTCCGGACCATTCCGGAACTCCTCGTGACGTCCGGGATCTCATCCGGGACTCCGAACAACATTCGGGTTACTGCATATACATATCCTTACAACCCTAGCGTCACCGAACCTTAAGTGTGTAGACCCTACGGGTTCGGGAGACATGTAGACATGACCGAGACGACTCTTCGGCCAATAACCAACAGCGGGATCTGGATACCCATGTTGTCTCCCACATGCTCCTCGATGATCTCATCGGATGAACCACGATGTCGAGGATTCAAGCAACCCCGTATAAAATTCCCTTCGTCAATCGGTATGTTACTTGCCCGAGATTCGATCGTCGGTATCCCAATACCTCGTTTAATCTCGTTACCGGCAAGTCACTTTACTCATACTGTAATGCATGATCCCGTGACTAGACACTTGGTCACTCTGAGCTCATTATGATGATGCATTACCGAGTGGGCCCAGTGATACCTCTCCGTCATACGGAGTGACAAATCCCAGTCTTGATCCGTGTCAACCCAACAGACACTTTCGCAGATACCCGTAGTATACCTTTATAGTCACCCAGTTACGTTGTGACGTTTGGTACACCCAAAGAACTCCTACGGTATCCGGGAGTTACACGATCTCATGGTCTAAGGAAAGGATACTTGACATTGGAAAACTCTAGCAAACGAACTATACGATCTTGTGCTATGTTTAGGATTGGGTCTTGTCCATCACATCATTCTCCTAATGATGTGATCTCGTTATCAATGACATCCAATGTCCATAGTCAGGAAACCATGACTATCTGTTGATCAACGAGCTAGTCAACTAGAGGCTTACTAGGGACATGTTGGTGTCTATTATTCACACATGTATTACGATTTCCTGATAACACAATTATAGCATGAATAAAGACAATTATCATGAACAAGGAAATATAATAATAATGCTTTTATTATTGCCTCTAGGGCATATTTCCAACAGTCTCCCACTTGCACTAGAGTCAATAATCTAGTTACATTGTGATGAATCGAACACCCATGGAATTCTGGTGTTGATCATGTTTTGCTCTCGGGAGAGGTTTAGTCAACGGATCTGCTACATTCAGGTCCGTGTGTACTTTACAAATATCTATGTCTCCATCTTGAACATTTTCACGAATGGAGTTGAAGCGACGCTTGATGTGCCTTGTCTTCTTGTGAAACCTGGGCTCCTTGGCAAGTGCAATAGCTCCAGCGTTGTCACAGAAGAGCTTGATCGGCCCCGACGCATTGGATATGACTCCTAGGTCGGTGATGAACTCCTTCACCCAAATTGCTTCATGTGCTGCCTCCGAGGCTGCCACGTACTCCGCTTCACATGTAGATCCCGCCACGACGCTCTGCTTGCAACTACACCAGCTTACTGCCCCACCATTCAAAATATACACGTATCCGGTTTGTTACTTAGAGTCATCCAGATCTGTGTCGAAGCTAGCGTCGACGTAACCTTTTACGACGAGCTCTTCGTCACCTCCATAAACGAGAAACATTTCCTTAGTCCTTTTTAGGTACTTCAGGATATTCTTGACCGCTGTCCAGTGTTCCTTGCCGTACTTTGGTACCTTCCTACCAAACTTACGGCAAGGTTTACATCAAGTCTGGTACACAGCATGGCATACATAATAGAACCTATGGCTGAGGCATAGGGGATGACACTCATCTCTTCTATATCTTCTGCCGGGTCGGACATTGAGCTGAGCTCAATTTCACACCTTGTAACACAGGCAAGAACCCCTTTTTAGACTGATCCATATTGGATTTCTTCAATATCTTATCAAGGTATGTGCTTTGTGAAAGACCTATGAGGCGTCTTGATCTATCTCTATAGATCTTGATGCCTAATATATATGCAGCTTCTCCAAGGTCCTTCATTGAAAAACTCTTATTCAAGTAGGCCTTAATGTTGTCCAAGAGTTCTATATCATTTCCCATCAAAAGTATGTCATCTACATATAATATGAGAAATGCTACAGAGCTCCCACTCACTTTCTTGTAAACACAGGCTTCTCCATAAGTCTGCGTAAACCCAAACGCTTTGATCATCTCATCAAAGCGAATGTTCCAACTCCGAGATGCTTGCACCAGCCCATAAATCGAGCGTTGGAGCTTGCACACCTTGTTAGCATTCTTAGGATCGACAAAACCTTCCGGCTGCATCATATACAATTCTTCCTTAAGGAAACCATTAAGGAATGCCGTTTTGACGTCCATTTGCCATATCTCATAATCATAGAATGCGGCAATTGCTAACATGATTCGGACGGACTTTAGCTTCGCTACCGGTGAGAAAGTCTCATCATAGTCAACCCCTTGAACTTGTCGATAACCCTTAGCGACAAGCCGAGCTTTATAGATGGTCACATTACCATCCGCGTCTGTCTTCTTCTTAAAGATCCATTTATTTTCTATGGCTCGCCGCTCAACGGGCAAGTCAGTCAAAGTCCATACTTCGTTTTCATACATGGATCCTATCTCGGATTTCATGGCTTCTAGCCATTTGTCGGAATCCGGGCCCGCCATCGCTTCTTCATAGCTCGAAGGTTCACCGTTGTCTAACAACATGATTTCCAAGACAGGGTTGCCGTACCACTCTGGTGCGGAACGTGTCCTTGTGGACCTTCGAATTTCAGTAGGAGCTTGATCTGAAGTATCTTGATCATCATCATTAACTTCCTCTCTAGTCGGTGCAGGCACCTCAGGAACATTTTCTTGAGTTGCGCCTTTTTCCGGTTCAAGAGGTAATACTTCATCAAGTTCTACTTTCCTCCCACTTACTTCTTTCGAGAGAAACTCTTTCTCTAGAAAGGACCCATTCTTGGAAACAAAGATCTTGCCTTCGGATCTGAGGTAGAAGGTATACCCAATAGTTTCTTTAGGGTATCCTATGAAGACGCATTTTTCCGACTTGGGTTCGAGCTTTTCAGGTTGAAGTTTCTTGACATAAGCATCGCATCACCAAACTTTCAGAAACGACAGCTTAGGTTTCTTCCCAAACCATAATTCAAACGGTGTCGTCTCAACGGATTTCGACGGAGCCCTATTTAAAGTGAATGCGGCAGTCTCTAAAGCATAGCCCCAAAAAGATAACGGTAAATCGGCAAGAGACATCATAGATCGCATCATATCTAATAGAGTGCGATTACGACGTTTGGACACACCATTACGCTGAGGTGTTCCAGGCGGCGTGAGTTGTGAAACTATTCCACATTTTCTTAAGTGTGTGCCAAACTCGTGACTCAAGTATTCTCCTCCACGATCTGATCGCGGGAACTTGATTTTCCTGTCACGTTGATTCTCAACCTCACTCTGAAATTCTTTGAACTTTTCAAAGGTCTCAGACTTGTGTTTCATTAAGTAGACATACCCATATCTACTCAAGTCATCAGTGAGGGTGAGAACATAACGATAGCCACCGCGAGCCTCAACACTTATTGGACCGCACACATCAGTATGTATGATTTCCAATAAGTTGGTTGCTCGCTCCATTGTTCCTGAGAACGGAGTCTTGGTCATTTTACCCATGAGGCATGGTTCGCACGTGTCAAATGATTCATAATCAAGAGACTCTAAAAGTCCATCAGCATGGAGCGTCTTCATGCGTTTGACACCTATGTGACCAAGGCGGCAGTGCCACAAGTATGTGGGTCTATCATTATCAATCTTACATCTCTTGGTACTCACACTATGAATATGTGTAGCATTACGCTCGAGATTCATTAAGAATAAACCATTCACCATCGGAGCATGACCATAAAACATATCTCTCATATAAATAGAACAACCATTATTCTCGGATTTAAATGAGTAGCCATCTCGTATTAAACGAGATCCTGATACAATGTTCATGCTCAAAGCTGGTACTAAATAACAATTATTGAGGTTTAAAACTAATCCCGTAGGTAAATGAAGAGGCAGCGTGCCGACGGCGATCACATCGACCTTGGAACCATTCCCGACGCGCATCGTCACCTCGTCCTTCACCAGTCTCCGCTTATTCCGCAGCTCCTGCTTTGAGTTACAAATGTGAGCAACTGCACCGGTATCAAATACCCAGGAGCTACTACGAGTACTGGTAAGGTACACATCAATTACATGTATATCACATATACCTTTTGTTTTGCCGGCCTTCTTGTCCGCTAAGTATTTGGGGCAGTTCCGCTTCCAGTGACCACTTTCCTTGCAATAAAAGCACTCAGTCTCGGGCTTGGGTCCATTCTTTGGCTTCTTCCCGGCAGCTTGCTTGCCGGGCGCGGCAACTCCCTTGCCGTCCTTCTTGAAGGTTTTCTTACCCTTGCCTTTCTTGAACTTAGTGGTTTTATTCACCATCAACACTTGATGTTCCTTTTTGACTTCTTCCTCTGCTGATTTCAGCATTGCAAATACTTCAGGAATGGTCTTTTCCATCCCCTGCATATTGAAGTTCATCACAAAGCTCTTGTAGCTCGGTGGAAGCGACTGAAGGATTCTGTCAATGACCGCGTCATCCGGGAGATTAACTCCCAGCTGAGTCAAGCGGTTATGCAACCCAGACATAGTGAGTATGTGCTCACTGACAGAACTGTTTTCCTGCATCTTACAGCTGAAGAACTTGTCGGAGACTTCATATCTCTCGACCCGGGCATGAGCTTGAAAAACCATTTTCAGCTCTTCGAACATCTCATATGCTCTGTGTCTCTCAAAACGCTTTTGGAGCCCCGGCTCTAAGCTGTAAAGCATGCCGCACTGAACGAGGGAGTAGTCATCGGTACGTGCCTGCCAAGCGTTCATAACGTCTTGTTCTGCAGGGAGAACAGGTGCGTCACCCAGCGGTGCTTGTAGGACATAATCTTTCTTGGCAGCTATGAGGATGATCCTCAGGTTCCGGACCCAGTCCGTGTAATTGCTGCCATCATCTTTCAGCTTGGTTTTCTCTAGGAACGCGTTGAAGTTGAGGACTACATTGGCCATTTGATCTACAAGACATATTGCAAAAAATTTAGACTAAGTTCATGATAATTAAGTTCATCTAATCAAATTATTCAATGAACTCCCACTTAGATAGACATCCCTCCTGTAATCTAAGTATAACATGATCCGAGTTAACTAGGCCGTGTCCGATCATCACGTGAGACGGACTAGCCAACGTCGGTGAACATCTTCATGTTGATCATATCTTCTATACAACTCATGCTCGACCTTTCGGTCTTCTGTGTTCCGAGGCCATGTCTGTACATGCTAGGCTCGTCAAGTCAACCTAAGTGTTTGCATGTGTAAATCTGTCTTACACCCGTTGTATGTGAACGTTGGAATCTATCACACCCGATCATCACGTGGTGCTTCGAAACAACGAACTGTCGCAATGGTGCACAGTTAGGGGGAACACTTTCTTGAAATTATTATGAGGGATCATCTTATTTACTACCGTCGTTCTAAGTAAACAAGATGCAAAACATGATAAACATCACATGCAATCAAATAATAATAGTGACATGATATGGCCAATATCACATAGCTCCTTTGATCTCCATCTTGGGGCTCCATGATCATCTTGTCACCGGCATGACACCATGATCTCCATCATCATGATCTCCATCATCGTGCCTCCATGAAGTTGCTCGCCAACTATTACTTCTACTACTATGGCTAACGCGTTTAGCAATAAAGTAAAGTAATTTACATGGCGTTTCTCAATGACACGCATGTCATACAAAAAATAAAGACAACTCCTATGGCTCCTGCCGGTTGTCATACTCATCGACATGCAAGTCGTGATTCCTATTACAATAGCATGAACATCTCATACATCACATATATATCATTCATCATTCATCACAACTTTGGCCATATCATATCACAAAGCACTTGCTGCAAAAACAAGTTAGACGTCCTCTAATTGTTGTTGCATGTTTTACGTGGCTGAAGTAGGGTTTTAGCAAGAACGTTTTCTTACCTACGTGAAAGCCACAACGTGATTTGTCAACTTATATTTACCCTTCATAAGGACCCTTTTCATCGAATCCGCTCCAACTAAAGTGGGAGAGACAGACACCCGCCAGCCACCTTATGCAACTAGTGCATGTTAGTCGGTGGAACCGGTCTCACGTAAGCGTACGTGTAAGGTTGGTCCGGGCCGCTTCATCCCACAATACCGTTGAAGCAAGATAAGACTAGTAGCAGCAATAAAGTTGACAACATCAACGCCCACAACAAATTGTGTTCTACTCGTGCAAGAGAACTACGCATAGACCTAGCTCATGATGCCACTGTTGGGGAACGTTGCAGAAAACAAAAATTTCCTACGGTTTCACCAAGATCCATCTAGGAGTTCATCTAGCAACGAGTGATTGGATTGCATCTACATACCTTTGTAGATCACACGCGGAAGCGTTCAAAGAACGGGGATGAGGAAGGCGTACTCGACGTGATCCAAATCACCGGAGATCCTAGCGCCGAACGGACGGCACCTCCGCGTTCAACACACGTACGGTCAGCGTAACGTCTCCTCATTCTTGATCCAACAAGGGGGAAGGAGAGGTTGAGGAAGATGTCTCCAGCAGCAGCACGACGGCGTGGTGGTGATGGAGCTGCAGTACTCCGGCAGGGCTTCGCCAAGCACTATGGAGGAGGAGGAGGTGTTGGAGAGGGAGAGGGAGGCACCAAAGGCAAGGGTGAGAGGTCCTCCCTTCCCCCCCCCCACTATATATAGGGGGCCTAGGGGGGGGGCGGCCCTAGGAGATCCAATCTCCTAGGGGGCGGCGGCCAAGGAAGGAATCCCTCCTCCCCAAGGCACCTAGGAGGTGCCTTCCCCCTTCGGGACTCTTCCCCTCTTGAACCCTAGGCGCATGGGCCTCTTGGGGCTGGTGCCCTTGGCCCATATAGGCCAAGGCGCACCCCCTACAGCCCATGTGGCCCCCCGGGGCAGGTGGCCCCACCCGGTGGACCCCCGGGACCCTTCCGGTGGTCCCGGTACAATACCGGTGACCCCGAAACTTGTCCCGATGCCCGAAATAGCACTTCCTATATATAATTCTTTACCTCCGGACCATTCCGGAACTCCTCGTGACGTCCGGGATCTCATCCGGGACTCCGAACAACATTCGGGTTACTGCATATACATATCCCTACAACCCTAGCGGCACCGAACCTTAAGTGTGTAGACCCTACGGGTTCGGGAGACATGTAGACATGACCGAGACGACTCTCCGGCCAATAACCAACAGCGGGATCTGGATACCCATGTTGGCTCCCACATGCTCCTCGATGATCTCATCGGATGAACCACAATGTCGAGGATTCAAGCAACCCCGTATACAATTCCCTTCGTCAATCGGTATGTTACTTGCCCGAGATTCGATCGTCGGTATCCCAATACCTCGTTCAATCTCGTTACCGGCAAGTCACTTTACTCGTACCGTAATGCATGATCCCGTGACCAGACACTTGGTCACTCTGAGCTCATTATGATGATGCATTACCGAGTGGGCCCAGTGATACCTCTCCGTCATACGGAGTGACAAATCCCAGTCTTGATCCGTGTCAACCCAACAGACACTTTCGGAGATACCCGTAGTATACCTTTATAGTCACCCAGTTACGTTGTGACGTTTGGTACACCCAAAGCACTCCTACGGTATCCGGGAGTTACACGATCTCATGGTCTAAGGAAAGGATACTTGACATTGGAAAACTCTAGCAAACGAACTATACGATCTTGTGCTATGTTTAGGATTGGGTCTTGTCCATCACATCATTCTCCTAATGATGTGATCTCGTTATCAATGACATCCAATGTCCATAGTCAGGAAACCATGACTATCTGTTGATCAACGAGCTAGTCAACTAGAGGCTTACTAGGGACATGTTGGTGTCTATTATTCACACATGTATTACGATTTCCGGATAACACAATTATAGCATGAATAAAGACAATTATCATGAACAAGGAAATATAATAATAATGCTTTTATTATTGCCTCTAGGGCATATTTCCAACAAAAATCTGATGGCAGGCATATGTGATCAAGCTAGAAGACTTCTTTCAAATGTTGGAGCTGACGGAGGCGCCGAAGGTAACAAATAAAGAAGACCGATCATCAGCGTTGTTGTTTGCATATTTAGTGTTCTGATTCTGTAATAATACTGCTTGTTTTATTTAATATTTTCAATTGTGACTATGCATATGCTGGAGCAGACAAACATGCATTTGGCAACAGCAGATCCAATGGTAACAACCAAGAACAGATACACTGGGCAGAACTAGAGAGGGACAGCCAAGATGACCAACATGAAAATGAAGGTGAAGCTGCATGGGATGTACTAACTGACGGCGAAGTTAGGGACAAGAACTGGAGGGAGCTACTGAATGCAAGCCAATAGGCGGCTGCAAACCTGTCTCCACTCGCCGCCAACGGTGAGCGTATGGTCAGCAGGGGACAGGACTCCTTGCGTCGTAACGAGGGTATAAATTGCTGCCATACTAATATGCTGTAGCCATTCCCAAGCATAAGAAAAAAGACAGTCTGATCTAATGTCAACTATTTCCCGGTGTTCAGATCTAGATGATGAGTTCTTTGGGGGTGCATCATTGGCAGGTACTGACTATTCTGGTGAAGAAGATGAGTCAACGGGTATGGTCCTACTAAGACAATACTCCAACGTTATTATAAATTAATATTTAGTAGAAATGATCATGGAAAAAATCTGTGTTTTACAGAATTGGATGACGAATTTCTGGCAGTAGCATCGCAAGTCCCAATCGACTACATGGACGAAGCTGAAGTATTGAATGGTGAAACAACTATGCCGGGATTGAATAACTTAAATGATTTGCTAGCTGCCCTGAACACATGCGTCTGGTGGATCGCGTGGATAGGAGGTTTACTTCGGAATTTTAGCAAAATATATGTACATGACTACATGATGAATTACCAAAGCATTAATACATCGAAACAAATCAGGAGATGTTTAAAACTAACCTTGTTACTACGTGTCAAACAACAATACTTGTGGTTGGTAGCGCAAGGGCAGGAGATGCTGATGATGAAGACCCCCCCATCAGCGGCCCTATATTGCTGGGTTGGCACGGTGTTCCAGATGCACCAAACTGTCCAGCAGATATGGGAGAGCAGCGTTCCAGGCAGCGTCGAAGGGCCCGTCCACATGGATTAGATGTTCCAACAACATGTCGGCCTGGTCCTTCCTTCCAACATGACAACGGAGGTAACAAAATCACTCAAAAGAAAGCTTGATCCCAAAACTTTTGCTTTTGTGGCTCATGAGTAGAACGAACATCATATGGATGTGTCCTGTAGATTCGGATGATGGTGAAGCTCATAGACATGGACTGCAATCTGTGAATGATGGGTCAGCCACATGCTTACAGCAAGCAGTGATCACGTATCTTCATGACTGTGATGCTGCCAAAAATGGTAAAACACACACAGTAGCTGCGGACATGACCGATACAGACGAAATGGGTGCAGCAGTGGACCAAGTCGCTCGAGCAGCAAATGTGGTGGTTGAGCAAACCAGAACCAATGAAAAGACGGCTCGTCCAACTGTGCTAGATGTGCAAACATACTGCAATCCTGGTCCTTCTTTCCGGCGTGACGAAGCAGGTACTTCAACATGAATGTTTGTACAACTATATATCTTGGTAAACCTTTTGTACCCACTGAGAAAAATATGTGTGCTGCAGATGGCGCCGACGGTGAGGCTCGTGCACAGGGTTTTGCTTTAAACGGGACTGGCTCACTGACTAACTTCCAACAAGTTGTCCTCGCTTATCTGAAAAAATGTGGGATTAAGCACACTGTGACACACAGCAGCAAGAGACAACATGAATCAGCAGGGACTGGTGTGGTAGGTGAGCAAACATCTTCAAGGAGGGATTGGGGGGATAAGTACCCGCTGTCAATTGGGTTGAACCATTCCCATCCCTATCCTGAAGCAATTTCAAGGTTCAATGCTAACATGACTGCCTGTGAGGGTGGGATTTTAAAGAAGTAAGCTAAAAGCGGATACAATTCATCGTTTATTGCTTTTGTTTAACAAGAAAACATCGATGAGAAAGAAAGAAAGAAGAAAAAGAACATTTTAGAATTTCCCAAAAAAAAAACTCTACTAACTACCGGGACTTTTGCAGGAAATGGGTTAAGCACTTCCATCCAATTTTGGCGGTCGCGTCAGGACAAGACATCAAAGATGAGTTGACACCAGGGGGAGGTGACCATGAATGTTTGGAGGTGTATTCAACACATGCTACGTGAAAAGGATAATGGAATATACGGCGAGTGGCTCGACAGGTTCAGGGGGCTATTCGACCCACGCTTCGTTGTAAGTCACAACATATGTGAAAAATGTGGACAAAGAATTAATGTTAGCACCACTGATTGTTTTGCTTGTTGGTGAGGAATAACGCATGTTGTGTGTGGCATTTACATTTTCAGGAAGAGGTTTGCAGGGATGACGGTGAAACGGACTGGGATTACATAGAAACTATGATGAATTCAGAAGTAATTGGATATAGGATTGATTGGCTGAAGAAGGTAAATTTATTCTGATAGTTATTGCAAGTAAAAAATTGCGTCGCTTCCTGTGGCTAAGCTGAAGTTCTTATTCTCATGGTGTGAACGATGATAGTTTTGGTTCCCAGTTGATTTTATGGACTGCTGGTCAGTGTACCTTCTGGACAAGGATGAAAAGACGGTGATCGTGCTTGACCCAACCGAGACCGATGTCATGGATGAGATGAAAATTAAACACGAGAGCCATGCAAAGAAGTTCCAGCGAAGGTTATGCTCTCTATTCAACAACTATTTCGGCAACAGGTTGGTTGAAACAGATGGTTGGAAATTCCTCTACCCATTGGTGGCGCAGCATGAACCGTGCAGCAGGTGCGTGTCACATAAACCCCAGAACATCCCGTTCCGCAGAACACACAAAATCGTGCCTTAAATTCAGTAGCACCACATATGGGGCAATGTGGTGAGCAGGATAAAATTTATAATGTTGATAAGTACGGTTTGTTGTCTGACAGGGAATACAGCGGAGTGTACATCACACACTACTACACAGACTTCACCGGGTTGTACCTCCGTTCAACACCGAGCCAGGTTGGTGAACCTTATAATTATAGGATCATATTTTTAGACGCATCAATTTGTTGTGAAAAGTCTACAAAGAGATTGTAAAACCTAGTTGGTTCCGATGTCGCCATGCAGGACCAGATTGATGGTTTGCGTGCAAAGCTCGCCTATGAAATTGTGACCATGAAGGGGAACAAGGGAGACGTTCCGGAGTTCGCATACGACATGATCATAGATTGATGGCCTGAAGATGAGCATGCAAGTAGGGCCCTGGGGAGACCGACTCCAGGCTCGGCAGATCTTTTGTCTATCCTCGTGGTATTAGTAGTTGCGCAGCTGAAGGACTAAGGTTTCATTTTGGATCGCTCGAAAAACCACTAAGGCGCAAAATAGTAGTTTTAACCAGCGATGTAACCCCTAAGTATGACCTTAAGACCTATAAGCTTGTGTCTGACAGAAGTGCGAACGACTGCTTGTCCTGGGCAAGTGAAAACTTATCACTATCACTTTGTGGCTGTTGGCAGTCGTTTTGCGTGCGGCGTGATTAGAGAATTTGATAGGTCTTCACTAGTATTTGTTTGTGAAAAACAAAGTAGGCGGATCAGTTTAACGAAGCGATTTACCTGATAATGAGGATGTCGTTTGTTGGTGGGGAAAGTTCCTTCAGCATAGTGATTGGCCATGATTTCCATAGTCGTGTTCCCTTATTGTAGACCTGACATTGCAGTCTAATAGAAATTGTTAGTAAAAATTAAATACTCAGAACGTTTAGAAGCCAGAAAAACATAAGTGTAAAAAAATACAAATGAAAGAAGATTCTATGGGCAGTTGAGTTTGCTAGATTTATGAACCCATGCAGTCTGTTAAAAAAATACAACGTTTTAAATACGTGTAGGTGCTCGAACTTTGAACTTTTCAGGCGACAAAGTCACTCAGTTATCAAGTAGAAATGCATCCTCATTTGGGGAAATGCTACGAACGGTTGCTACATACTGGATTGTTGTCATATGAGATTATTTGGTGAGGAGTAGACAAGATCATGGTTAAGCGGTCAAACTGTAAATTTTACAGTTCTGGATATATGGGATGGGGTGAGGGGGCGTGATGCAGGAAGCTAAAAATACATTGAGCAGAACTTCCATTTTCGTTCGTTGAAGCTATTTCCCAAACCCTTCGTCCATCTATCAAAAGCTGGTTTCCAGAGTACATGTCATATGGACCTTGTTGTACATAAATTGATTGGGTGCACAAATTTACAAACGCCGATTTGAGAAAATCGGATCCTTAAGTTGGTACATAAACAGACATATAAGTGAAGAAAAATACAGACGAAGGAGATTTTGTTCGGCAATTATGTTGGATAATTTTGTAAAAAAATGTTGTCCATGTAAGGAAAAAACAATTCAAACTACCTAGTGAGTATGAGTTCTGTGTTTCAGTACATAAAGAGGATCGATTTCCGATTGAAAAGCCATTTTCCGTTTCGGTAGGACTTACAAAACAAGTGGTTCATACTACATTCCTAAAACAGATTTTTTGATGAAAACCTGCCGAATACCATGGTTCACACGTCTACTGTGGCGTTTACAATACTCGATAGATCATAGAGAAAAAATAAAAAGCAAACCGAACATCTGAGCGATAAACGATGCGTTATGATACACCGAAATCAGTAGTAGATACATATTCATTCGGACGAAGCAGTTCCCACAACCCGCTGTCCCTCTAACCGGACTGGTTTGACCCAAGCCAGGAGTCGGTGGGTGCTAGTACCGTCCACAGAGCCTCATGCGCCAACTTTGAAGAATTGCCCTGAAGTTTGACACACTCATGCAGGGCCTGCCTTTTCGTTTTGCCGACATTGTACTGTACATGTTGGTAGATTGTTGTTCGGTTTATGGTTGTCAGCCACAACAAGGGAAATATAACTGAGCCATTTGTAATGACTCTGCATGACTTTGGGAAAAACATCGGTAAGAGTAGACGGGTTTAAGAGAATGGACCTACCTTGGTTAGAGGGATCTTCAGCTTCTGGCCGTCGTAGTGTCGGGCGATGTGGAGCACGCACGCGCCAGTTTCTTGTCTGTTTTGTGATAGACAAAAATGAAAAAAAAAGGTAAATATAAATTGATGTATGGGAAAAGTGATGAAAGTTCCTGTAGAATTAGGGGGTGAGAAGGCTACATACGTATCGAAATTTTCCTCAGCTACAACGGGGTATTTGGTCGCCCACTGGCCGTCTTGCGTGGGCCAGCCAGCGTAGTACTCGTTCAGGCATTGGAAAAGAGCGTGATGAAGCTTCCAAGCTATGAGTTCGTGCTTGTCTTTTGTTGCGTCGCTCGGACCTCCTCCTCTGGTGAGAGGGTCAAGCACGTGGAGCTTCCTTGACAACATGTCCCACATCAGTATTATCCATCCATCCTCTGATGGTATTGGCAAGAAGAACTGAGCAGAGCACAATGAAAGGTTTAGCTACAAGGTAATTTATAGGTTTATATGTATGCCACAAGTTGGTGCACAATAAACGTCGAAATCATATGAACTGGAAGTAGATGAGCTGAGCATGGATGTAATTAAGTTCACGAGTTGGGGTGTACCATCTGGCAAGAGGTTATGTCATATGGGATCTCGTTGCCAACCAACTGCTTCTGGATCGAGATGTTCGTCAAATATTCATGGTCCGCAAGGACAATGGTCTGGAAAAGGGTGAATGCATAAGAGGTCAGGGGTTGAACGATAAACTTGGAGGAATAGCTGAGAGAGCATGCACGCAGTAAGCAAAGGACCAAGATGAAAAAATGGGGGCATCTAGGCAAGACAGAATTACGGCAAATTCAGGTTCCATATTGTGCCTCCAGTTCATGTATGGACACTTTGAATTCGCTTCCTGGTCGGACTGGGAATACCTCCTCATGATTATAGAAACAAGCTCGTGGTGAAGGTGCTGCATCCCGACAAGCTGCTCGCGCAACGCCATACCGGTAACGCAGATCAGCCGTGGACTGTCATGTATAATGCAGTACATATAGTTCATTCAGCGAATTCAAAAGACAACGGGTTAGAATGTAAGGGTGCTAAATAATGAGCACGGCTGGACCTGATGTAAATACTGAAAATTCAAACGGTGGGATAAAAATGAATAAGTTGAACGGGGAACACCTCTGTAGGTCTTGCGTTGGCAGCTGTGTGAAGTGGGCAACAATAAGGTCGGTTGTTGGCATGTGTGGCGGATGTGGCACAACACCGTTCACCCATGGATCGGTTGCAAATCCATGCTGGAATATGTATTTCCGCTTGTGTAGATTGGTGCAGCACTGTCCAAAGACAGTAAATGGAGTGTTGACTGGAAGGTCTGCGTACATTTGAGCGATGGACATTAAAGTGGACTTGAAGTAATTGAGCGCATTGGAAGATGCTCGCGAGGAGGATTTCTTGCTATTTGATGTAGAATCATGCGCATCCATGGCGCGCTTGCGCATACCGGCTGGTGGCAGAGGCGACGTAGCTGGAAAAATACAAGATAATCAAAAGATTAGAGATGTTTCTGGACGAGGTCCTCCTTCTGGGTGGGAGTATATAAAAAATTTCCGAGGATAATATATTGCAGGATGTCATCTGACCTTCGCAATCAGATAGCTCAAGCCTTTGTCCCTGTATTTTTCCTGCTACAAGCGTCCTAAAGCGTACAGACTTGGAGGTGGCAGGGAGGGCTAATGGATGGCGGCAATAACAGAAACAAATTAATGACTTGTGCATGTGAAGGCTACAAATGACATTGTCTAAACTGATTAATTTTGCTTTTCCTGACCTGACTCTGGACACTCAGTGAAACCCCGAGCGCGACAGCACACACAACGATTTGTGACTGATTTTATTACTTTGTCTGAGAACGTGTAGAAGCCCATTTGAAGCCCATTCTTTGCTTCCAACAGGGCCTGCTGGATTTTGTTGGTGGCTTGGGTCAAATGCATAATGCCTCTCGCGTTGTGCTGTTTTAAAATCATCGTGATCTCGTCAGCTACCTGCGATAGATTGAATGGTGAGGACCTGGGGATTTACCATCAGTGGTAACTGATGTCGAAAATTAATGCATAAAACACTTAAAAAGGAAGCACATACTAGATGAGGATACTTGTCCCGTAGATACTTTGCAAAATGAAGTGGCCCGGGAGCGGGACCGGTAGGTGTTAAAACCTCTGTTTGCCCATGCATTACAGGAGTTGTGTTTGGGGGGTGTCCTGCCATCGGCATGCCGGAACGCCTAGTAAGCCTGTTGGTGGTTGCAAACGGCGGAGCTGATGGCGGAAACTTGTGGCGTGTGTAGCATACTGTCGAAGCGTCTCTCAGCTGCATCCGCAAAAAATAATATTGGTAAAAATGAGACAATAACTGGCTGTGTGAATTCAGATAAACACACAGCGTTGGTGCAAAGGAGATTTCCTGCATACTCAAGCAGAAAATAAGTAAAAGCTCATCTTTACATTGGCATGCGCGTAGGAGGTAGTTCCTTTAACCGGGTCAGCAGCCATGGCAAGCATTCGACGGAAGGACTCGGGATGAAATTCTGGTATCCTGGGGAGCACACTGTGCGACTTACTGAAAATGCCAAGGTCGAGGTTGTCAAGCAAAAAGACCTGCAAAACCACGACGACGTTGGCACACACCATGTCAATTCATGCATGGTTGCAAAAATGAAACATACCTACAACAATTGAAAAAAAATGAAAAAAAATGAACTTGCCTGAAAAAAAGATGACAACCAGTTAGGTTGGTCGATAGATTGTTGGCCATCATGTCTCTCTTAAGCTTCTTCACTGCATCGAGAAGGTGCTTAAGGACATACTCACACCAGTTAAATTGATCGATTGATTCAATGTTTGCTATGGCTCCCCAAAAGTCAATGGTCGTGTAGTTGTGCTTCGTGGTTGGAACTAGCACATGATCCATAACGAATATCACAAATGCGATCTGGAAACAATCTTTCTCTAGTTTGCTTGAATTCTCATTGATGTCACGCATCAGAAAATCTTCAGCTGCCCTCAAGCTGTGTACTCCAGTTTTGTTCATCTGAAGTGTTGTCTTTATAAAATGAACAGCCTCAGGATTGATGTTTGCATCCCTCCCCTTGACACTACGGTGGCCGCATGGGATCCCAAAAACCTTGTAGAAATCCTGTGGGTAAAACTTAAGAACCTTGTTGTCCCTCAATTTAATCTCCCTGCGGCTGACGCTAACTCTGCTCATAATCCACGCGCTCGTCTTCAGACTCAGCTTCTGTAGTGCTGGCAGCTTCAGCATACCTCCAAACCCAATCTGCTCTACTAACCACTTCTTGTAGTCATCAAAAGTCTGAATTACACTGACTGCATGCTTCAAGGAGATGCGTGATGTTGGCGTGGGTGGATCTCCGGGCACAGCGCTGGAGGATGACTCGTCCAGGTTGGAATCATCTCCGACGGCGGCTGCGCCCGGGGTGTCGTTGCCACAACCATCTCGCTGCTCGGCGCGGCTACCAGACTCGGATCTATGGTCATCCTACAGGGGGCACACGAAAAAAGGGTACACAAACAGCAAATGTGTCATATCTGGGCGAGATGCATGACACACTGACTATAGTACAACATGAACAGAGAAAACATAATATGGGAGGGAGCGTACCATGCTGTTGTGAGTACGAATAGAGTACTGCCTGGCAAAGAGGAGGGCAGCGGGGCGGATCCCTCCCAGATGATCTGCAGCTCGCCGGCGGCCGTCTTGGTCGGTATGGTTGACGATATGACTGGATCCGTGGAGAAGGGATGAAATGCAGCCGCCCACCCACCCACCGCCGCTCGGGTGAAATGACGTGTTTGCCCCTTCATAATTAGAGTCAGTGTGTGGTTGGGGGCATGGGCAACATGCTGGATGTGCCGGCTCGTCATCTACAAAAATTACGGTCGCCCATATTAACATTAGGAAAAAAACTGAACGAGGTGGACGCGTAAATGCGGTATCGAAAACCACTGGACCAAGAGATCGTGTAGCGCAAATTTCTTCATTATGGTCTACGGAAACTATAGAATGCGGTGGCGCAAACATTGCTCAATCTGGGATTCAGACAGACAAACGTCATTTTAAGAAGATCTTCATTACCAACTACTACGTTCCATATAAAATACTAATAAACATAATAGCGACAGTTCTCTTAAACGGGATTGGCGAGGGGCGAAACAGGCTTAGCGGTAGAGGGAGCCACCCTTGGTTACAATTAGTCCAGCCTAACCTAACTACCACGCAGTAGCAACACTTTAAGTTAAGCAAAGTACATAGCAAGCACGACCATCAGGACGGCAACGGTGAGCAAGATGTTGACAGTAGCCATGAGCACGACAACTGCGGCCAGTCCTTGTGCACCAGATGCTGCCCCGGCCGATGCAGCTGGCATGATGGCTTCAGCAAACATATTGTTGACCGCCTGCGGCGACTGGTGCATCGCAGCCTGGATCTGCGGCGGAAGATGCGGCTGGGCGTGCTGCTGCACCTAGGGTTGTATGACAGCTGGAACCATCTGGACAGGCGGGTTGCCATGATGAACTGCGAATCCATGCCTAGCCGGGTGCCATCCGGCTTGATGCTGCGCAGCAACAATCTGGTCTTGAGTCATCCTCCTGCAATATGTGCGCTGGAACTCGAAGAAACGACACTGACGAGCCTGACAAAATATGAAACACATACTGGAATGCATTAGTCCGAGGACCTGCGATGACAAGTTGTGGCAACTAGATGCAGGGTCGGAACTTTCTGAATCAGAAATACAACTTACATCGTAGCGGATGCACTTGTAGAAACGATGACCGGCGTTGTTGCCGGTCCTAGCGACGGCGGTGACAACCTCGTCGCCACACAGAGGGCAGGGCATCAGAGGGAGCAGCCAGTCCGCTGGCACGGGGAGAGAGGAGGACGACGATGAGGACATGGCGGGTCAACCGGAGATGACCGGGCAAGGTCGAGCTCAATGATTCAAGAGGGGGGTGGGAGGGGGAGAATAGTGCATGCGGTAGATGAGGTTGTGACGGTTGGGCCGGTGGACATTTATTGACACACCTGTGCCAACGCCGTCTGTGCGGATCCTTCGTTCATACGGCTCATGATGGCTCAGCTAGGGGGCGGAGCCGTCGCGCAACCATCTGTCTCGCAACGGCGTCCGCTAGAGCCGTCGCAATCAATGCTCCTCTAATACACGAGACGGGAAATGCATATACGGTCAGAAAATACATGAAGACGCACATATCTTGGCGCATAGGAACGGTGCGGATATCGGGCTCATCTGAGCTCGAGCTCAGAAACGGATTTTGGGTAATACTATTGCTACTTATTCATTATTCATTGTTCCTTATTTTGAATTTTTAATTATTATTTCATTTTCTTTCTTTATTGACGATAAAACCAATGCCACTAATTTATTCCTTCTTAGTAATCGTTTTTGCGAAAAAAATAATATTATTATATGTTTATTCTTGCATATTTTTGAAAAATGTAATCTTTGTGAACCTAGTGTGCAATTTTTGTCGTTCTTTGTTTTTATTATTTTTTTTGTTCTTAAATGGGTAATACCGATGTCACTAATTTATTCTTCCTTGGGAAACTTTATTATTTTTATTTGCTTAAATTTTATTTCATTTCCTTTCTTCTTTAAGGTTAATACCAAAGCCACTAAATCATTCCTTCTTAGGAATTCTTTTTTTCTGAAATTTCATCATTATATGATTATTCTTGCATATTACAGAAAAGCACAATTTCTGTGGAGACCCTATGTAGTTTTTGTTTCTTTTTTCTTTTGATTTTCTTTCTTCTTAAAGTGTAATACTAATGCCACTGATGCATTCTTTCTTAGAGAACTTTATTATTTTCATTTTTTTCTTGAAGCGTAATTCTGAAGCCACTAATTCTTTCCTCCTTACGAAACTTTTTTTTTGTGAAAATTTCACAATTATATACTTATTATTTCACATTATAAAAAAGCATAATTTCTGCATAAATTTTGTGTAAATTTTGTTATTATTTTCTTTCTTCTTAAATGGCAATTCCCTTGTCGGTGAATAATCATTTCTTATAAAACTTCATTATTTTCATTATTTTGATTTAGAGAAAGTAGAGACGCCATGGATTAAATATCAATGCCACTAATTCATTCGATTTTACAAAACAAATCCACTAAGAACATGTAGTACAGAATTTATTTATTTTTTCTTTCTTTTTACGACGACCAACATGTATTTCAGTGATCACAAATCAAGCCTAAAAACAGCAATGTTTGCTAGAGCAAAGAGAAGCCTCTCTGCATAGAGCCAGCCAACTCAGTCGACGAGCTTGAGACCGAAATCCACATCTTCGCAGTGGCGCAGGAAGGGCACATGGGCCACGGGGTCAAGATCCTGCTTGCGCCGGCAGACGAGCGACGGCGGCGAGTGCAGGCACGGCTCGATGGACGCGGGCCTGACGCACGCCACGTCGGACCTCATCTTGCTCAAGTCCAGCGGGGCCAGCAGCCTTGGGCGCAGGCCGGCCAGCGCGTGCGCCACGTACCCGAAGGTCGACCACGACGTGGTGACCATCTCGTCGCAGTAGCTGAGCAGGAAGATCTCGGCGAGGGCGCGCTCGTTGTGCGCGCGCGCCTCCGTGTGCTGGTCCTGGTCGTGGCTCGGCTGGTACACGGTGACGAGCTCGCCGGAGGCGGTGGCGTTGTTGTAGTACATGCCGTGGAGCTTGTCGTAGTACTCGGGCTTCAACGACACCACCAGCACGGCCTTCACCTTATTCGCCTTGGACGTCGCCGTGGTGTTCGACGACGGCCGGACGATGGCAGGGGGTTCGCTGCCGGTGAGCTGCGGCAGGAGACGGTGCTCCCGCGTGCACCGGAGGATCTGGTCGAACATGACGTCGAACGGGACGGGGTGGTGCCAGACGATCCGCACCTGCACCCCGAGGCGCTGGTCGGCGCCGGCGAGGTAGCCGTCGAAGAACCTCTGCGCGATCCCCCACGCCGGGTTCCCCGGGTGGAGGAGGTACCTGCCGAGGTGGTGGAACACGGACCCCTTGGACGGGAACATGCGCTCCAGCTCGTCGCGGTACGTGGGCACGAGGAAGAGCGCCACGGCGAAGTAGCTGTCGGAGCGGAGCACCATCCAGTTGAAGCCGTCGAGCGCGCGGTGGTCCTCCTCGCAGAAGGTGTGGCTCTGGAGCCGGAGGTTCATGTTCTCCAGGTGGAGGTACACGTACGCCGGGAGCGCGCTGGAGGCATTGCCGCCGTCGTAGCGGACGACGTTGTTCTGGAGCATGGTCACGTAGCTCTCCTTGGATTCCGACCCGAAGCGGACGTCCTTGTAGGGGAAGCTGGCGGGCAGCAGCCAGGAGGTCCCCGGGAAGGGCTCGCAGAAGAGGCCCTCCATCTCCGGTGGCTCGTGGACGAGGAGGACGCGGGCGGTGAGCAGCGCGTAGAGGAAGGTGGAGACGAGGCTGAGCATCCGGTTGCCGAGGCCCTGGACGGGCAGCCACACCACGTACCTGCACTCGCCGCGGTCGCCGTTGCGGCCGGACCGGAGCTGCGCCATGGCCTCGCGGTACCGCGGCGTGTCCGGCCCGCACCGGCGGTGGTTGGCCTCGTACTGCCTCAGCTTCCGGACCAGATAAGGCGAGACCGGGAACGGCGACGGCTTCCATCGGCGGGAGCCCTCGTAGCGGCTGCGGCACGCCGGCTCGTCGAAGTCCGGCGAGAGGAGGCCGCCGAGGAGCCGGTCCGGTTCCCGGGGCGACGAGGAGGCGTTACGTGGACCTGTGATCGATGGATGGATCCGGCAAGCAAATCAATCAATGGACCGCATGGAACACGGGGCCCCTAGCTAAGGTGGCAGCCGGCATGGGTGGGTGAGCTTCAAGGAGAGTGGGTGCCGTACTCTGCTGTTTCACCTGCGCCCTGGCCAGGGCGTCGGCGGCGATGGAGGCGGCCCGGTCGCCGAAGAGGAAGAGCAGGAGCAGCAGCGGCAGCGCGGCGAGGAGGACGGCCATGACGGCGCCCCGGCGACGCTCCGGTGGATCTCGCGCTCCCGCAGCTTCCATCGCCTCGGAACCCATACGCAATCTAGTGCTTGTTTTGTTTTGTCGAGGTCGAGGAGGTCAAGTGGGGAGGTCAACTGTTGCAGTGGATTGATATTTATGCAAAGCTGTCCTGCATGGAGTAGAATGCCAGAATGGCAAAATCGGCAGATCCAAGAGTAGATCCAATAGTGCCGGGGTGGCTGTCTGCTGCTCATCATTCATTCCTTGTGCACACACATACAATGTGCTTGGAAGAGTTAGTACTTTGCTAAAAAAATTAAAATAATACATTTTTTTTAGTAATTTGCACAAATATTACGCCCAAAAAATTATTTTCAAAAATAATACACCGTCGGCCAGCAGCTGGCCGACTGGTCCTAGTCAGCTAGCAGCAGGCCGACTGGGTCTTATCGGCCAACTGCGAGCCGACAGGTGGCTTCTCGGCCACGCGGAGGCCGACTATTGGCCAGGCCACGTCGGGCGCTGGCTGGCTCACGAGTGACCCAGTCAGCCAGCTGCCGACCGATCGGCCAGCTGCTGGCCGACAGGGAGCCGGCCCCGCACCACACGTCTCTTTCTCCTCTCCTTCTTCTTTCCCTTTCTCCCACCGCAAGCTTCTCTCTGCTCTTCCTTCCTCCTCTCTCTTACACGAACTAGCTCCAATTAATACACCAAAATGCCCCGTTTTTTCGCGGATTTGGCACCGTGAATGGGTTCTACATAGTTAGGGGAGTCAAAAGAGACCTCGATCTACTGATGGGGTAGCTTGTGGTGGTCGTGGTGAGCATTTTGTTGGAGCATTTTTTCAGCGCATTGGTGGAGGTTGTGGCGGTGGTGGAGATGGAGGTGGTGGTGGTGAAGCTGGGGCAGTATGGTGGAGGTGAAGCTCCGGTAGTTTGGTGGAGTTTCCGGCTCCAGTTCCGGTGATTGAAGGCCGCCGTTCGTCGTTCGCACGCACGCTACAAGGGTATATTTCAACAAATATTTTTATTTTCGAAGTTGCGTGCAATTATTATTATTTGCTCCGGTAGTAATGTAAATATATTTAGGTAGTCGTGGTGAGCATTTTATTTCCCGGTACCGGTGTGCAATTATTGTTATTTGCTCCGGTAGTAACGTAAATATATTTAGGTGGTCGTGGTGAGCATTTTATTTCCCGGTTCCGGTGTGCGATTATTGTTATTTGCTCCGGTAGTAAACGTAAATATATTTAGGTGTGTCAGTAATTGGAGTTGCTCCGGTAGTAAACGTAAATATTTAGGTGTTCTTGGTGAGCATTTTAAGTTGTTGCTTAATACTTGTATTAGTTGCTCCGTTAATATTCTGTAATATATAGCTAGCTAATATATAGACATGTCTAATATTTCTTAGTGGGGGTATATTAAGTTGTTGCTTAATACCTGTATTTCGTTGTTCAAAAAAATAGGTGAGCCGAGATGTCTGATGTAGTGAACTTCAAATTTTGCTATGGCCCTGGTACTGTCCAAACAACTGAGATGGGAGCAGATCTGAGTGAATTTACTCATATAGGTGTGCCAATGAGCGCACCTCAAACATGGTCTGTCAGTCAGTTGAAAGAATGGATTGCGGCAAGTTTAGGTCTTGATATTGAAACACACACCGTCGGTGTTCATGCATTGTGGACACGGTCAGGTTCAATAATTTACTTTTATTTGAGGCCGATAGAGCGAGACTCCGAATGGGTCCGGTGGTTACAAGGTTGTGAACGAAGGGGATGCAATCCTACACATGAAGGAGGTCACTACACATGAAGGAGGTCACTACACATGAAGGCGAGGGTGGCTACGATCCTGGTCATAGCAGTGTAGGGAGGCAGTTATCTATGTCAAATGCTGGAGATGATTGTTACGAACAAGGACAGAGCAGTCAGGTAGAAGGAGGAAATGCTTATGGTTATGAACCAGGGCAGAGTAGTCAGGTAGAAGGAGGAAATGCCGATGGTGATTACAATGGCGAGGTGGACGCTGACGAGGTAGATGGGCACATGCAGGACCAGATGGAAGAAGAAGACACCGATGTTGAAAGGGGTCATGCCGATGATTCTGACGAGTCAGATGAAGAAGAAAATGCAGAGGAGGTCCCGAATCCTGCATCATGGAATCATGACTTCTCATCTGCAATGACCGTGAATGATGGACATGATTCAGCCTGGCAATATCACCAGAACAATATTGCGACGGGTGCTATGTATCCGAACAAGCAAGCCCTGAAAGATGCAATAATTAACTAGGCAATGTCCATGCAAAGGGTTTTCACAGCTCAGGTGTCCAGTCAGAAATTCCTGACAATGGTATGCAAGAACGCAGATTGTCCCGCCAGGGTGCACGGCTTTCTCCCTAAGTATGGCACAAGTTGGGTGATAAGTGACTTAGTTAATCACACTTGTCTTATTCCCTGCATCCCTCAGGATCATGCCAACCTTTCATCCACGCTTATTGCTCGGTTGTTTTACGATGAGATAGTGCAGGGCAAAGCTATGGAAGTGAAGGCAGTCCAGACAAAAGTCTTCGCCAGGTTCAAGTACAGAATTTCTTATGGCAAGGCTTGGAGGGCTAAGCATGCGGCGCTTGAGAGGAGATTTGGTTCTTATTTTGATGCATATGACTCTGTTGTCCAGCACCTCCACACCCTGCAGCAGCGGAATCCAGGCACCTATATCGATATCCAAGACATGTTCATGCCAGAGTTCCCAACTGTGAGGGTGCTGCATCGTCTCTTCTTCTCTTTCGATGTATGCATCGAAGCTTTCAAGCATTGCCGACCGGTGATATGTGTTGACGGTACTTTTCTCACAGGCAAGTACAAGGGTCAGATCCTGACAGCCATAGGTCAAGACGGCCAAAATCAAGTCATCCCACTCGCATTTGCTTTTGTGGAGAGTGAGAACATTGAAAGTTGGACATGGTTCTTCAGGCAGTTGAAAATATCAGTTGTGAAGGAGAAGCCGAATGTGTGCATCCTTCATGACAGGCATGCAGGTATACTCGGTGCGATAAGGACACTGACAAACCTAGGCCCTGAGGAACAAGTTCCATGGCAGGACTTGCAGAGCCGTTGGTGCATGCGCCATCTGGGGGCTAATTTATTCTCACAGTTTAGAAATAAGAACCTGATGAATCTGTTCAAAAAACTCTGCAAGCAGAACCAGCTATGGAAGTACAATTTGATACGCGATAGACTTAATGTGTGCACGCAGAGACACGTGAGGGATAGGAAAGCTGCAAGAGATGCAGCGGTGAGGGCACATGTTGAAGCAGTAGCTGCACAGTTGGCAACAGGAACAGCGGCCGTGGAGGAGGAGCCTGTTGGGCTATGTGACCTGCCAGGCTTTGACCCACCTGGTACTAGGAGAAGGCTTGGGAGGTCGATTAAAACCTTCGAGCAGTGGATAGAGCATGAGCCTCTAGAGAGGTGGTCTTTGCTACATGACACACATGGAGCACGATACGGTGTCATGACAACAAACCTCGCAGAAACATACAACTTTGTCCTCAGAGGAAACCGGGCATTGCCACTTACAGCCATCGTTGAGGGTATTTTCTATGGCACCGTCAAGTATTTCAGAGATAGACGTCAAAAAGCAGAGCAACATATCTTCAACAACCCGAATACACGGTACTGTGAAAGAGTCACGAAGTACATGGACAACAAGATGCAGAAAGCTAGATCACACACTGTAGTGGCCATCGGTAATCAAGAAAGAAGGTTTGAGGTCCGCATCGTCATCCTCCGTCGATGCAGAATTCTTGCCCTTCGAGGATGCAGAACTCTTACCCTTGGACGATGTAAAACTCTTGCCCTTCGAGGATGCAGTACTCTTGCCCTTGGACGATGCAAAACTCTTGCTCTTTGACGATGCAGAACCCGGAAGCGGCGGCATGAAGATATCATCTTCGTCCTCGCTCTTCTCAGTCCATAAAAATGGATGCTTTTCTGTAGTCCTTCTGAAAATTTCACTCTCCGGCTCCACTACCTTCTTCCACCTTGCATGCAACCTAAAAAGTTCTATACGTACCTCCTCATAGGTCCTTTCAGGCCACCCAGACATACGTAATTCGTGAGCCAACTCATTCATTATGGTGTCACTACCGGTGAGTTCGTCCCATGGAACTATCCTATTGTCCATCCTGAAATCGGTAGCTAGCCTCAGAAGAGTCCTGCTCATCTCAGGGTGAAAACTACGATCAAAAGGATAATGGGACATCTCAACTACACTACACTGGAATGCTTATCCTCCTCTGTCTGAAGGGGGTTTTATAGGTAGGGATGAGAAAATGGCGGGAAAGAACGACTGCGGTATGGCGGGAAAAGGGTGGCGGGAAAGAGCTGGCGCGAACATATGGCGGGAAACGGGTGGCGGGAAAGAGTTGGTGCGAACATATGGCGGGAAAGGGTTGGCGCGAACATATGGCGGAAAAGAGTTGGCGCGAACATATGGCGGGAAAATATTACGGGCAAAGGGTTGCACGAAATACGTCATAGTTTATAAAAAAATCCAGGGAGCGTTCAGGAAAAAAATGGTGGCATGCACCAGTCGGCCCACAGCAGGCCAATTAGTCCCTGCGGCCCGCAGCTGGCCAATTAGTCGCTGTCGGCCCACAACAGGACAATTAGACTCTGTCGGCCCACTACTGGCCGACTGGACCTGAACTGGTGGTCAACAGGCCAATCGGCCAGCAGCTAGCCGATAGGGTCTCAATCGGCCTGCTGTGGGCCGACTAGGTCCACTCAGCCTGCTGCGGGCTGATGGTGTATTATTTTTGAAAATTATTTTTTGAGCATAATATTTGTGCAAATTAATAAAAAAATGTATTATTTAAAAAATTAGCTAGTACTTTGGCCTCCTTTGGAAAAGATTCTAGAAACGATTTTGCTAATTTTGAGTCGACGTCTCAATTCGATGTTATATTCATGAGATTTTACATTGAGATATGTGCAAATTTATCTTTTAGTTCTTTTTTTATATGTTATGTCACCCGACGGAGACTATTAAGACCAAGTCACACCGAGCGCTGAAAAGGAAAAAACCAACAGTAATTGGATATAATGTACGTATGTCTAAAACAGAGAAACGAAAAACGTTAGAATTTTACATACTCGAGTGTTCGGTTCATGTAATAGAGAATATGAATCCTAATAAACAGAGTCAAATCAAAGTCAAATTGCGTCAAAAAGTATTGTAGCATGTTATTATGTCTGTTTGGTTCTAGGCCTAGGAGTGTCACATTTTGCCACATATTTCTTGCCACACTTGTCTAAGGTTAGTTCTTTAAAATGAGAGCCACAAGTTGGCAAGTCTAAGGGAATCTTGCCACACTTTTTGAGTGTATGTCATGTGGGGCCCTAGTGTGGCAAAAAGTATATTGCCTAAGGTAAAACTTGAACCAAACACTCTCCTAAGTTGGTCAAAGTTGCATAATCTTATGTGTGGCAACATGTGGCAACCATAGTCACAAACCAAACAGCCCCTTATGATCTCAGTCTTGTTTTTTGTGCTTAGGAATTTAAAAAGGCCCTGATAAGTGTCACACATGTGGCACGGACACATGGCAACTTTGAGCATTGTTTATAGCAAATTTAATGACGCGAGGATGGCAAATTTAGTTGTCAAGTATGACAACTTTCTTTTTAGATGGCAGATTTTATTTTTTTTTAAATGATAGCCTTAGTTGTAAAAAACGTCAGAACCAAAATGCTTCGTGTCACACGTATGTCACCTATCATTTGTGATATGAAAAGGAGGTTCAATTGGATTGTAAAATTACTATGTTTTTCCTCTAAAACCAAGACCAAATAAAAATGACCATCATTTTGTGATTGCTACATTCCTTTGAAATAAAGGCTTGAATAGCAAAACCATAAAAAAATTACCATTCCAATTCCTGTGTATTTACTACACTTTTCCTTTGAACAACGAAGACCTTAGTAGGTTCCATTTTTCGAAGGAAACAAATGAAAACCTCACTGGAGTTAATCCAGGCAAGGTTCTCAGTTCGGTTGAACCTTAATCCAGGTTTAACATCACCATCGCAGTACTAGCGCCACCAAACGAGAGGAATTGGAGGGACTGCAAACTGAATTTGCGACATTTGCCGCTTCAGTGGATTACCATAATTCTCATTTGCCTTTTTTGTAAAAAAAAATGCAGGGATAATTTTTGTATTTGTTTCACCCTTATTTCTCAACTTTGTAGCTCATTTTCCATGAAAAATATAAAATAATCACATCACAACACAATCCAATAGTGATTCTGAGATTTATGGCAAATTTGACAAATTTGACCCGTGGACGAAATCAAATCATAGAATGAACTGTCCATGAAACTATTTCACATGGCTGACCTTTTTGTGTGACGCCCGACACGAAGGCGCCACACTACACTGTGCAACGCCTCACAGATAGGCACTACACGCCTGGCCCACGTTGCACCCCAAACTGCCTAAAAGTTGTTAAGTCATTGTGCAGAGCCTAAGAGCTAGGCGCTGCACTGTATAGTGTGGCGCCTAGCTCTCAAACGCTGCACTAGTGGTTGCACTACAAAATGAAGCAAGCACTAATGTAACGCCTAGAAGCTAGGCGCTACACTGTATAGTGTGGCGCTTAGCTCCCAGGCACTGCACACTGACTTTAGTAATTTTCGGATCACACGGGTGCGACGCTGGCCAGGCGTGTAGCGCCTATCTATGAGACGTTGCACAGTGTAGTGTGACGCCTTCGTGTCGGGCGTCACACAAAAAGGTCAGCCGCGTGAAATAGTTTCACGGACAGTTTATTCCGTGATTTGATTTCATCCATAGATCAAATTTGTCAATTTTGCCGAGATTTATAGGGTCTAGCAGACCAAGTTCCTCCCGCGGGTAGCCACTCCGGCTACAGCGGCTCTGGACCACGGATACGAACCTGCAACACAGGTTGCAGTCCCATGTTGCGTGTCCGTTGTGCGACCAGGAGGCGGAATCTACTGATCACCTCACATGTTGTTCAAAAGATGTAGCCTGCACGGTTCAAAAAGATTAAAAGAAAATAACAAGTTCATAAAACAAACCATAGAAATTCACAAAATTTCACGGGGATAAAATTTGGAAGTTTAGAGGACATTTGGAACTTTAGAAAACAAAACATATGATGCCATAAAATGATGAAAAGTTCAAGGTGTGAAAATATTGAAAGTTCAAAGGTAACATCAAGAAAAAGTTCAAAAGTTGAATGTGTGGCATTCAAAAATGAGTTTTACCGTATTCAACACTGCTCTTAAACCATGGTGAATTTGAAAGATGGTCAACACGAAAAAATTGCTCATTTTCAATAGGTTTTCAACAGTATATCATTTGCTTCATTCCAATTAACGGTTTAGGACTATGAACAAAAAACAGAGTGCAAGTCAGATGTGAAACACCCAACAGTTCAAAAGCCACGCTGATTGCAATTTGGATGAGAAAAAGATAGTAAAAAAACTAAAGCCAAAAAAAGGGTTGCTACTAGATGTTCACGTGCTACAGAAGAAAACAAAGGAGTTCAAAATAAAATAAAGGAGCAGTTTGATGTTTAAAAATCAATAAGTGATGTGAAAAATAAATGGAAATTGTAAAATCTACCAAAATAAATAAATAGGAGTATCTGAATAAGAAAAGGTTAAAAAAACTCAAAGTTCGCACTGGAAAATGCGGGAAGGTCACCGAACAAAAAATCTGAGTGTTTGGGGGAGAAAAAAAATATATAATGAAGCTTACGGTGCAAAGTTTTGATAGTTCAGATGCAACACCGAGACAAATTCGGAAAAAAAAAGTAATACTCGAACAAACTTGGGAAGCTGACGTTCCCACAAGTAAAAAAATCTACTACTCCCTCCGTCCCATAATATAAGAACGTTTTTTACACTACACTAGTGTCAAAAACGTTCTTATATTATGGGACAGAGGGAGTACATGATAGAAGAACGTGCTAACTCCTGTACAGCTGGTACAACCGAAAATCCCTCGGAAAAATGGTTTGTTCTCTTCCTCTTTCCTTACATACTCCGTGCTAGAATTGCTAATCCTGTATAATATGTCGCCAATTCACAACAGTTACCAGTCACAAGGAACATTACCTATGAAAAAATGGTGTCTTTCATTCCTAATTACTGCTAGTATTATCTAACACTGTCAGAAATTCATAACTTAAGACAAGAAAAAGAAAAGGACGTGGAAAAAAAGGTGTATCTCTACAAGAGCTAGTTCACTTGGTAGAGAACTCAAACAGCATTGTATGCATGTACTTCTCACCAGGACGAACGATCACTGATGGAAAATTAGGTTGGTTGACCGCATTTGGGAAACCTTGCGTCTCAAGGCAGAGACCTGCGTGCTTCCCATAGACTGCACCTCCTTTCCCCACAATGCCAGCAAGGAAATTACCAGTGTAGAATTGCACTCCAGGAGCATCCCCCCAAATGTTTAGGACCCTAAAGCTTGACGGATCTGTCACCTTAGCCACATGCCGCAAGCCTGACTTCACTTCGCGAGAATCATCAAGCACATAGTTGTGATCATAACCACCAGGGACTTGGCCGATCCTTTCGCCAATCTCAGCCTCAGACAGAAAATCAAATGGCGTGCCACTCACTTGCATAAACTCGCCTGTGGGTATTGAAATTTGATCTACTGGAGTTATCTGAGATCCCCGTATCTGGATAGAATGTGCAAGCACATCTCCAGAGTCGTGGCCTGCCAGGTTCCAGTAGGTGTGTTGTGCTAAACTGACAGGTGTGGCCTTGTTCAAAGGTGTAGCCTCCATCTCTAGCTTCAACTCCATGCTTGATGGAAGAGAATATCTGGCAGTAACAGAAACATCACCTGGGAAACCTGTTTACTTGAGAGAGATCCGTCAGATTATAGTGAATTTCAACCCTTCATGTAGTTAACTGTTCAATGGGAGTTAGTTGCCACGGTACCTTCCTCTCCATCTTTACTATAATATTTTAAGGTGATTGATGGGGTCTTCCCTTTGTTATATTCAGCGACTTCCCATATGACTTTATCAAACCCTTTAAATCCACCTAGAAAAATTAATATCACACAGCATTAGAGTTGAGTATGTGATAGCACAAGTAATATAGTGATCTTTTTCTCTGTGCATGTATATTATGTGTGTTTGTGATTATATCGACCATGATACAAAAAATGATTGATCTTGACAGAGTGCATATTCAGATAAGCCATTCTCCTTAACCCAGACTGCCACAAATACTTATTCTGCACAGCAGATGGACTAGTGTGATTCAAGGAATTTCTTACATGTTCTTGCAGCTGTTCAACATGGATGATGCTAGCTACAGCGGCACCAGATGTTACAGAAATCAGGTTAAAGTTCGCCATGTCTATATGAACCAAACATGCATAAACAAGATTATACTCCCTCCGTCCGCAAATACTTGTCGGAGAAATGGATGCATCTAGACGCATTTCAGTTCTAGATACATTCATTTTTATCCATTCCTTCGACAAGTATTTCCGGACGGAGGGAGTACCTCACAACTTCACTACATCATGAGACCTGCAAATTTAAATTGGTAGAACTGGGCTTTAACCCCTAAATACTGTCACACTCCTACATAGCTCTAGCAGTGCGACAAGGGCACAAGTTGTCGGAGTGTCAGAGAAGAGCACGGCACAGAGCCACAGAACAACAGAGATGCAGGAGAAGGTGTTCAGGCGTTAACGGACGAAACTGATGTTCGAGTCGATCGAGGAAAGCGAGGCAAGAAGGGACTCCAGTTGGCGCCATCAAGTAGGTGATTTGGCATTGAGTTGCTAGTGGGTTACCCGGAGGGCAGCAGGTGTGGTGTGGCCCAGTTATAAGCCATTGTAGTGTACGGTTTGCAGTCATCGAAGTGTGGCCCAGTTATAAGCCATTGCAGTGTACTGTTTGCAGTCATCGAATATGAAATGAATATCTGATTTCCCCTTCCCCTGTTCTTCCTCAAGTCTCTGCTCCTTCCCCTCTGTTCTTCCTAAGTTCGTCCGATCTGCTGTTACATCTAGCCCAATCATAGGCTAGGTCATAACAATTGGTATTTAGCTTCTTTGGTCCACCGCTACGCTGTCTCACACTCTCTTGGTCGACTGGTAAAATTTCCAAGAGCGGGTCACTGGTTGCTTTCGAGCGATCGGGCATAAATCCTATGATCGGTTAGGTCGATTCGGGGGAGCAGTCACGGCTCCGTTGCTCAAGCCTAGCACCCAGCCACAGTACGTCGTCACCGGGATCAGAAGTATGGAGGAGAAGCTGCTCGCTGAGATCAAGGCCTTGTCAGACCGATTCGGTGCACTCGATCTAGTTCAGCAGCAGAAATTCAGTACTAACAGCAAGCTGGCAAGATTGGCAGAAATTCAGTACAGATTTGTTGCAGGAATTTGAAGTCAATGTCCACAGGGACAAGTTAAGGGAATTGTATTTGCTCAAGCAAGTGGATAGTGTTGAGAAATACAAGAGAAGTTTGATCAGCTGGCGTATCACATTAAAATATATGATCCAGCTGTTGGAAGGTTGATTTTTTTTTTATGATAGGAAGGTTGATGTTGGTAAATCAATTTATTATGGGGCTCAAACCAGAATCAAGGGGTCATGTGGAAACACAGTTGCCACATACAGTAGCTCAAGCAGCAGTGTTTGCAATGATTCAGGAAGTAGATTCTGGTAGCTCTCACGGTTTTCTGAACCAATAATTTGTGGATAGGTAGCATTTGCCAAGCAGACCAGCAAGACCAATGAGAGTCAAAGTGGCAAATGGGGATATATTACATTGCAATACAGAAGTGCCTGAGTTAGTGTGGAACATACAACAAGGCTTTTTTACTCATCCAATGAAAGTACTTAACCTGGAGGGTTATGGTGCTGTCCTTAGAATGGACTGGTTAGCAAAGTTCGGTGTAATTGGGAAGAAAAACGGGTGGAGTTTCAATATCAGGGACAAACAGTGAAACTTCAGGGAGTGGTCTCACCATCTCTGCCCACTTCTCAGGAGGCTACTCTAGAGGAGATTGACCAGTGGCACCAAGTTAATGACATATGGGCTTGGGCTCTGGCTGTGGTTTGCCCTCTGTCAGATACTGTACATGATACCACTGTGCCCACGGAGATTCAGTTAGTGTTGTTAAAAATCAGACAAGTGTTCCAGGAAGCAAAATCTCTCCCTGCTCACAGAAGCTTTGATCATGCTATTAAACTGCTACATGGGGCAGCCCTGTAAATTCTAGGCCCTATAGATATGCTCCTCACCAGAAGGATGAGATAGAAAGGCAAGTGGCTGAGATGATCAAGGCAGGCATTGCTACACCAAGTATGAGCACTTATGCATCTCCTATTCTACTGGTTAAAAAGAAGGACAACATCTGGAGTTTTGTGTGGATTATAGAAGGTTGAACATGGCCACAGTTCAGAACAAATTTTCACTAACCATTGTTGAGTAGCTACTTGATGAGTTAGCTGGTGCCTCTTGTTTTACCAAGTTGGGTCTTAGAAGTGGGTTTCATCATACCAGGATGGCGCGAGAAGATGAAGCTAAAACTGCATTTAAAACTCACCATGGTCATTTCCAGTTCAGGGTAATGCCACTTGGTCTAACAAATGTACCTGCCACCTTTCAGTGCCTGATCAATTCCTTATTCCAGCCTGTCATGAGAAAATTTGTCCTTCTATTCATGGATGGCATTTTGGTATACAGCCCCTCTCTTACTACACATGTGAGACGCTTAGAGCAAGTGTTTGAGATCTTGCAACGAAACCAATTGTTTGCAAAGCAAAGTAAATGTGTTTCTGCTACCAGTCAGCTGGAATATTTGGGTCATATCATTTCCGGACAGGGAGTAGTAGGCTAGTTTTACCCTCGGTGAAAAGTTTCCCCCATTTGGAAAGCTATTATGAAAGTAAAGGAAGTATATTTGGCAGGGAGGAAAGTGATCTTAAACTCTGGTAATATAGCCAGAGTTTGGAATGATCCTATTAGAGGTGCTGCCCCCTTGAGAGATAAATTTCCAGCCTTATTCCACATTTGCAACTGTCAGGATATTACTGTGGCTGAGTTTAAAAATTTTGAGGGTGATGACCTGTTTAGAAGAAATTTGCATCCTCCCCTCACGGATCAGTGGAATGATCTGGTTGAGGTGGTTAACTCCTGGCATTTATCTGATGAGACTGATTAGATTAGTTGGGTTTTGGATAAAAAAGGTAAATTCTCGACCAAATCGGTCTATACCTATTTGGAAAGGCCTCTGGCTGGATGTGACTATAGATGGACCTGGAAAGCAAATATCCCCCTCAAAATCCAAATTTTTCTTTGGCAAGTGTTCCAGGACGCGGTTCTGACTAGAGAAGTCATGAGAAGGCGTAACTGGGCAGGCAATCCTAAATGCTCATTCTGTAATAATGTGGAAACCTCGCAGCATCTTTTCTTTACTTGCCCTGTTGCTCGGGTGGTATGGAGGATGGTTGGATGTGTGCTGGGCACGTCTCTCTGTCCAAACAACATTTGGCAGTACTTTTCCTGGTGTTACATTTTCCTTCCTGATGGGACCAAATTTTACACCTCTGGTTTGGCAGCAGTTTGTTGGGCGATTTGGAACAATCGTAACCAGGCTACTTTTGAACATAAAGATCTCAAAAGCCCCTTTAATGTGGTATATGCTGCTTGTGGTTTTTTGGTGTATTGGGCAGGTTTGATGGCTGGTGATGATCGGGAGGCCATGGAGCGCGGAGCCAAGATGCTCAGGTCCAGTGCTTCGATGATGATGAGAATCTGCACGGCTCCAACCAACTCAGCTTCGAACTGATCCCCTTCTACATCTCTTCGAGGCTCCGAGCTTTCGTCTGTCAGGATAGGCCTTCACTCCTGCGCGGGTGCTCTGTTTTGCTCGTTTGTGAGCCTGTAAACTTGGTGGTTTTAGACTGTTTCGGGTTCCTTTTGGAGCTTTCCTGGTGTTTAGGTCCTAGATTTCGCGTGATCACAGGTGTCGCTGGGTTTTCGCCCCGTAATGAGCTGCTCGATGACGAGTGCTCATGGCGGGTTTCCCAGTGGTGCCTTGAACTCCCCCCCCCCCCCCCCCCCCCCCTTTCTAGCTTCCTTATGTTGCTTGTGGCTTTTGGATCCGTGGTGTTCTGAACTATGTATTTCCGTTATGCTTTTAATGGAAAGGGGTCGAGGCCCGGTTCAAAAAAGTAGTAGGCTGGTAGCTACAGATCCTGAGAAAACTACTGCAATAATAAGCTGGCCAGTCCCTGATAATGTCACTCAACTCAGAGGGTTTTGGGACCTAACAGGTTATTATAGAGTGAAAGGCTACAGTTAATTGGCAAAACCCCTCACTCAACTAGTACTTCAGAAGAATAAGCAATTCCTGTGGACACCCGAAGCACAACATGCTTTCAATCAACTCAAAGCTGCAATGGCCTCCACCTGTTTTGGCACTACCAGACTTCCAAAAACAGTTTAGCATAGAGGTTGTTGTTTTTGCCACTGGAATAACTGTTGTTCTATCTCAAGAGGGGCATCCCATAGCTTATTATAGCAAGGCTTTGGGGGTTCAAAATCAAAAGTTGTCTATCTATGAAAAAGAGTTTTGAGCGACTAAGTCTTTACTATTCCAAAAAAGACCACAGTAGCATATTAAAATGGTAAAATGATCCCCTGCGCATCCTTTTCCATTTAGGCGCAAAATATTCAGATCCTGATTTTTTGGGGGTCTAAATTCATAAAATAGAGCGTGAACTCATATCATTGGCAACTTAAATATCAATGAACCATCCAACTAAAAATAGTAGCTAATGTTTTAAAGGTGAATCTAATTACCCACATGTCCCATGGCGTCTCACTGAAGAAGATTCTCCTTATTGTATACTAATTCCGTTTATTGTATATTAATTCTGTTTAGCAGAAATATCACGGTCATCTGCAGTCTCAATCAGTTGCAGTCTCAATCAGTCACAAATGTTTGGCAGCAGGGTAGGAGGATAAGCAAACTGTAAGCATTACAACTCAGGCCTCCTATGTCTTACCATGAAGAGTGTTAGGTGGGTTGTTGATGCCCAAACTATATTGCACGCCATTTAAAGTAAACTTTCCATCCTTGATTCTATTTGCAACTCGCCCAACAATGCAGCCAAAGTAAGGCGAGGTGCCATTCTAAAAATAAGAGAACACAAACCATCAGCACCAAACAAATGTATCGATATATAAGTATAAGTAGATCTAATCATATAAGATCAGCAGTAGATGTAATGCATATAAGTAACATGCACATAAGGGCATCTCGAGCCGGTCCCTCAAAATAAACATAAAATTAGAAGAATAGTATGCTAGCATGATATCCATCTTGTATGGTTTTATTCACAACACCATTATGATCGACGGCGTACCCCTTAAAATACCCCAATGAGCCAAGATTGAGACATCAGACCCCTCGTAGTGGATAGTATCATAGATTAGTCTATGATACTACCTCCCCAATCCGAAAGCATAGTATCATACTATCACTTCATTTATTCATTTGTAGAATCTCGATACAAAGTTGTGGGTAGAATTTATTTCTTAGTAACTTTTTTCATTTAACGTGGATAAAAGCATCATAATACTAAATTGCCACCTCAGCTAAATTGCCTAGTTGGCATACTTGATATGATACCCCCATACGGGAGGACTAATATGATACTCGAACTCTTATCTAATTTGAATGATTTGAAGATTTGCTCACCACGCCTGCCACGCGGTTAGAACCCTGTCTCACATCCTTGATTGCACGGTCAGATCATCTTTTTTTTTAATGTGGCAATGCATTCTTATGCGAGGGGGTCTCAGCACAAACATTATTACACTACAAAACATGTGGGGCGAGGGTACAAAAGAAAACAAGGCCACTAGGCTAGTTGATTGACTTCCAAAAGTCCCATCCAAAAAAAATGATGTCCAAAAGCCAGAAACCAAGAAACATCCCCTTTCCGGTCCTCGGACAGTAATCCTATCCGAGAATGCACCGAAATTGGCTAACACACCGCTGCAAATCGAAAGGCACAGATCAAGAACTAACCAGGTACGGATCCAGGGAGTCGAATCCAAGCACCACATCAGCAAGAACCCCTGCGGAGGCACACGGGACGACAATCACAACCACAACCACAACCGTAACAAATCAGCAACGAGCCAGCCCGCAGCAGCAGCAAACAAACGTACCGTTCTTGTCCGGGACAAGCAGCGAGGTGACGGCGGCGCCGACATTGCTGATCCTGGCGCGAACCCTGCCGTTGTCGAGCTCGAGCAGCTCCGGGGAGGGCGGCCGCGAGGGGGGCACCGGCGCGGGCGTGGGGACGACGAGCCTGTCGGGCTTCCTGGGGGCGCGGAGCAGGGGCGCCGGCGCGGAGAGGATGGTGACGGAGGCGAGGAGGTAGACGGCGGCGAGCAGGAGGAGGAAGAAGGGCGGGGTGATGCGGAGGATCTTGAGCCCGGCGTGGGGCTGGGGCTGGTGGTGATCCCGGAACCGGTTGGAGGCGGCGTGCTGGAGGTGCGGCCGGGTCGGCGGGGTCCTCGGGGACAGGGAGGAGTGGGAGTGCTGCTGAGCTCCCAGCAGCTGCTCCATTTCCCTCCCCCCGGAGATCTGTCTGCTCCGGACTCCGGTCTTCTGGGGTTAGGCCTGATCCGGGTTAGGCCGGCGGCTCCTTCGTCGCCCCCGGGTCACGCGCATCGCGCGCCTCGCCTGGATCCCCTCGAGCGCGCCGGACCCTCGCAGACCATCGCCCGCATCGCGCGCCTAGATCGATCCACTCCTCTCTGTCCACCGCCTACCGATCCGTTCCTGTTGTGTCGAGCGCACGGTTTCTTTTTTCTTTTTGATTTTTGAAATCATAAGGCCAACTTGACCGCGCGACGCCAAACAGATGTCCGTTTTGCCCGGATTCTGTCCGTTGGATAGGATAATGGGATTGTGTTTGGATCATTTTTAGGATGCGGTGATCGTGCGCCAAACGCACGGACGCACCCCGGCCGCATCCTATTCGCGTATTTTTTTCTCTTCTGCAAGCTCTTAACTTTTTTTTATCATTCATTTTTGGTATATGGGAATACATCACCAAATTTTGATTAGAAAAGTAAGACCAAAGAAAATAAGAATCACAAGAATACATTTTAGAAGATATCCAACTTCCATAACTGCTCCTGTAAGTTATATTGGTGCCTTCTCAATGCATTCATTGTTTATTTGTGGAGGAGCCTCGATCTTGCGTGCTTCTTTTTTCTTCGAGTATAAAGAAGTAAAGGTTGCTTCCTCGCATCTAGTCTCGTGTCTAGTCTCTAATCTAGTAACAAGTGCACTTGTCTTATCTACAGCATCTATGCTACTCCCTTCTTCCATCTATATAGGGCCTAATGCGTTTTTCGAGTCTAACTTTGACCAAATATTAGATCAATAATATATGACATGCAACTTACACAAAGCACATCGTTAAATTCGTATGTGAAAGGAGCTTTCAATTATATAATTTTCATATTGTGCATGTCATGTACTATTAATCTTGCCAATAGTCAAAGGCGGTCTTAAAAACGCATTGGGCCCTATATAGATGGAAGGAGGGAGTAGCTAAAAGGGCATGAACATCTACTAAATTACGCTCTATCAATATATCGATGTACTCTTCTTCCCAATACCAAAACTTGCATCCACGCTACACAAGAAAATTTGAAGTTAGCACTACTAGTCAAATCTAAAACACAAACCGAAGCTAAAAAGAGCACATACCCCATTGTTTAAACACTTGATGAACATCCATTCGGGATATTTCGGCGTTGTAGACATGCGGCGCACGCCCTTCTTTGGGCAGTGGTCGCACTTAATGAGTGGCAACGGTGCGCCGACGAGCTTTTGAGCTAGCACCAAGCCCGACCGACCGCCATTCGTGTATCTGTCGGCGGACCACCGACGGTGTAGATCCCAGCGGCTAGAGGGGGAGCCACTGCCTGCATATGGCCTTGCGGCCCTGCCCGGGCCTTCCGGCCCGTTGCCCGGCCAGTCCATGGCGTGGCGAGGCCTCCCACAGCCGGGCGAGCTCAAGACCAACCAGATCCGCCTCAAATTCGGCCGGCGGGTGCGCAAATCAGGTGGTCGTGGTTGGGTAGCTCGGGGGCGCCGCAGGGAAGGGGCTGGGCGAGCGCGCGGTCGGCGGCTGCGCAAATCAATGGCGGCGGCGGCGAGGGGAAGAGTAGAGGAGGTGCGACCGGAGGGAGGGAGGGGGCGGATAGAAAAAGACGCCCCTGTGCTACCGACGGGCGGGCCAGGAAAGGACAGGCGCAGACGGCCCGCGTGCGCGCGTGATGTCCGTTTCACCCCAAAAGTGGTGCAAACTTGGGCTGGGGATGGGTCGAACGCGAATAGAAAACGGACAAAAGTCCGTTTGCGCCTGCGCGCTGGGCTGTCTGGTTCGTTTGTTTTACCTCAAACGGACGCACACGGACAGGATTGAGTTGCGCGGTGGAGTTGGCCTAATTACAGATACCCTTGCAAAGTCACTCCACACCTCCTGCTGTGGTGACAAGTCATACACTCTTTTTTTCTAACACGGTACAATTAAAGTTGTTCATATGCACAGCATACACTCACGCATATGAACACAAGAACACACACTCTACCTTTATAAACACATCTGAGAGACTGAGTCGGCACATCATCTTGAGATTGATGAAGTTTCAACAAAGGCCTTCATAGTCGATGGAAACGTCTCCTTCCACTGAGCACATACCGTCGAAAGGTTTAGAATAATCCGAAAAAATGTGAGCATCAATGTCAAGTCTAGAACTTGAACTCTGATGGGCAGGGGATACCATTATTCTACTAACCATCCAACCACGCAGTCACACACTATTTAGTCGACATCTGTTATGAGTTGGGAGTTTTGTGTTTATTTCATAGATCCATTTTTTCAAAATGTTTGATGTTTTGAACCATACGTCTATCATGAACTATTTTCACAATTGCCTTTCCCACATCAAAATCATCAAACAAACTCTAATGTTAATAAATTTGGATAGTTGTTTTTTTCCAAAAAGGAAAACAAATGTAAATAAAAAAAGGGAAAAAGGCAAAATATGAAAACTGGAAACAAGAAAGCGCTTTTCATTTTTTTTGGGGGGGGGGGGGGGGGGGGCTTTTTTTTTTTTTTTGGGGGGGGGGGGGGGGAGTTGTGCCTTTTTACTTTTCAAGTTTCACGCAGAAGCACAAATGTGCTTTTCACTTTTCATAAAGCATAGTTGTGTTTCAGGCGGAGCATAATTGTGGTTCACTCGGAAGCACAGTTGAAGCTCGGTGTCCTCGACTTGAAGACTAGTTTAGGGGTTACTGTTGGTGTCCTGAACTAGGGGTTCTTATCACGTTGACCCGTTACTTTTGTGTCGGGTCGAGGACCCACCAATAACTAATGGATGGGTCATACAGGCACTGGCCCTCGGCGTAATCAAGATTAAGATTTTCGAAGACTTGGCATACACTTCAAGGCACATTTAAATGATGGGAATGTGTATCCCTAGATTGTAGCCGACCATGTGTAAATTCTAGATACTCCCGGTGCCTATACAAGTCGTGGCGTTTAGATCATAGAGGCGGGATTACAAGCTTTAGAGGCTAGAACTCATTCATATGATCTCGAGTTAGATCATATTGTACTTTGTACCTCTTCAAAATCAATATAAACAAGAGCAAGAGATAGGGTTTTACCTCCTTGAGAGGGCTCGAACATAGGTAAAACATCGTGTCCCTATTTTCTCATGCTATCATCTTGCTCAGATCACCAGCTTGGAACCCCCTATCCGAGATCCGTCGGCTTTAGCACCGACACCATGGTTCTAGTGACGAAGACGACGAGGTCGAGGGTGGGCGGTAGGCGGTGAATCGTCGACGACAAAGTGTTAGGGGAAGATGGCATCGTTTCGCTCGGTGTAGGGCCCCCAATGTCGATTTATTCCGTGGGGAGGGCCAATGCGAGGTGGCGGATCTCGATGGCATGTTGGTTTGCCGAGGGGGCGATGGTAGCCACCCTAATGGTGGACAATGATGACGGGTCTCTCACAAGCATGCTCGAAATGAGAGAGGGGGGAGGGCGAGGAAACAAGATGGGACAGCTCAGGCACATAGGTGGCGTTTGTATCCTCTCCTAAGTGCCGGTAGGAAGCAGGAGGTAGCACGGACATGTGCCGGCGAGTAGTGACTGATACGTCTCCAACGTATCTATAATTTATGAAGTATTCATGCTATTATATTATCTATTTTGGATGTTTATGGGCTTTACTAAACACTTTTATATTATTTTTGGGACTAAACTATTAACCTAGAGCCTAGTGCCAGTTTCTGTTTTTTCCTTGTTTTAGAGTATCGCGGAAAAGAAAAATCAAACGGAGTCCAATTGACCTGAAACTTCACGGAGCTTATTTTTGGACCAGAAGAAACCCATGGAGTATCGGAGATAGACCAGAAGAGTCCCGGGCTGCCCACAAGGGTGGGGGGCGCGCCCACCCCCCTGAGCGCACCCCCTGCCTCGTGGACAGCCTGGAGATCCACCGACGTACTTCTTCCTCCTATATATATATCCATATACCCTAAAAACTTCGGGGAGCACAATAGATCGGGAGTTTCGCCGCCAGAAGTCTCCGTAGCCACCGAAAATCAATCTAGACCCGTTCCGGCACCCTGCCGGAGGGGGAATCCCTCTCCGGTGGCCATCTTCATCATCCCGGTGCTCTCCATGACGAGGAGGGAGTAGTTCTCCCTCGGGGCTGAGGGTATGTACCAGTAGCTATGTGTTTGATCTCTCTCTCGTGTTCTTGAGGTGGTACGATCTTGATGTATCGCGAGCTTTGCTATTATAGTTGGATCTTATGATGTTTCTCCCCCTCCACTCTCTTGTAATGGATTGAGTTTTCCCTTTGAAGTTATCTTATCGGATTGAGTCTTTAAGGATTTGAGAACACTTGATGTATGTCTTGCGTGGGATACATGTGGTGACAATGGGGTATTCTATTGATCCACTTGATGTATGTTTTGGTGATCAACTTGCGGGTTCCGCCCATGAACCTATGCATAGGGGTTGGCACACGTTTTCGTCTTGACTCTCCGGTAGAAACTTTGGGGCACTCTTTGAAGTTCTTTGTGTTGGTTGAATAGATGAATCTGAGATTGTGTGATGCATATCATATAATCATACCCATGGATACTTGAGGTGACATTGGAGTATCTAGGTGACATGATGAATCTGAGATTGTGTGATGCATATCATATAATCATACCCATGGATACTTGAGGTGACATTGGAGTATCTAGGTGACATTAGGGTTTTGGTTGATTTGGGTCTTAAGGTGTTATTCTAGTACGAACTCTATGATAGATTGAATGGAAAGAATAGCTTCATATTATTTTACTACGGACTCTTGAATAGATCGATCAGAAAGGATAATTTTCAGGTGGTTTTGTACCCTACCATAATCTTTTCGTTTGTTCTTCGCTATTAGTCACTTTGGAGTGACTCTTTGTTGCATGTTGAGGGATAGTTATATGATCAAATTTTGTTATTATTGTTGAGAGGACTTGCACTAGTGAAAGTATGAACCCTAGGCCTTATTTCAACGCATTGCAATAGCGTTTATGCTCACTTTTATCATCAGTTACCTTACTGTTTTTATATTTTCAAATTACAAAAACATTTATCTACCATCTATATACCACTTGTATCACCATCTCTTCGCCGAACTAGTGCACCTATACAATTCACCATTGTATTGGGTGTGTTGGGGACACAAGAGACTCCTTGTTATTTGGTTGCAGGGTTGCTTGAGAGAGACCATCTTCATTCTACACCTCCTACGGATTGATAAACCTTAGGTCATCCACTTGAGAAAAATTTGCTAATGTCCTACAAACCTCTGCACTTGGAGGTCTAACAACGTCTACAAGAAGAAGGTTGTGTAGTAGACATCACAATGCCACCTTTAATCCCGGTTGGTGGCGTCTCTTTTCAGCAGCCCAAAGGGCAGGAAGCAGAGGCCTTTGGTCCCGGTTGGTGGTGAGAGTTTAGTCTCATCTTGCTAGTTGAGAGCGTTCGACACCGGTTGGTGGTGAGAGTTTAGTCTCATCTTGCTAGTTGAGAGCGTTCGACACCTGTTTATAAGCTCGGTTGCCTCTTCCCTTTCGAACTCCTCTAAATTGCAGGCCTATGAGCCAAATCTAACACTTCTATGCCTATGGGCCTACTGGGCCTTCTGCGGGCCTGAATCCTGGCCCATGAATGGGTTTTTAGTCGTATTCAGACCGTGGTGGCCTAGTAGGTGGCAATTTTTTTTTCTCAGTTTTTTTGTTTTCTTTTTTGCTTTATTTATTTTGTTTTGTTTCTACTTACAAGAAAAAACTTTTTTGTTTATTTTATTTTGTTTCTAATTACTTATTTATTTATTTTGATCGATTCCAAAGCACCAAAATAATTCCCTTAAAAATCCCAAAATTTAGGGTGGGTCCCACATGGTTACATGTGAGCTCATGCCTAAATCTTAGGGTTTAAGAAGGGCATTTTGGACACATTGGAAACGATAATAATATGTTTTTTCCCTTTAATTAAACACGAGTCTTGGTTGTGTGTTTCCCAAGGAAGTTTGGCATGCCACGCTCTCTCTCAATGTGGCCTCGGCCCTATCGTTCCGTCGCCTGTTGTTCTATAGGTTGTGACATTGTGGTAGCTTGCCCGTCATCTCTATGTTATCCCTTGTAACCGTGGCTTGTCGCTGGATTCTCTGTGCTTTCTCTTTCTTCTAATAAATCGACATGTATGTCTTTTGCGTGTTCGCAAAAAATAATTTAAGATTTCTCATTCACTTCCATGTTTAGAAAAGGAAGAGCCATGTTGCTTTTGGGATTCTAAGGGCCAGTTCTTTTGTGGCTTCTACCAGCTTATGGCAGAAATAAGCTAGAAGCCCAAAAAAATTCGTTTTGAGAAGCTGGCTCAACTTATTTCCACCGCTAGTTTCTTCATGATGGATAGAGTAGCTTCCCGCAGCTTATGACTTAAAACCGAAGGGGTATACCAAAATGGCACTGTTGTTCGCTCAAATTACAAAGGAAATACCCCTCCCAGGTTCCAGCCCGCATCACCCGACCCGACCCCCCGCAGAAAGGAAACCCGTCGCCTCGCTCGATCCCCTCTCGCTCTCGCACGCCGCGAAGGCTAGGGTTCCTCGCCGCCGCCGGTCCCTGGGCTCCTCGTCGCGGCTAGCTCCGGCCACATGGAAGGTGAGTAGGAGCCTATCTTCCGCCGCTTCTCTGTCCTCTGGCGCGACTCCTAGGGCGCGGCTCCTCCCTCGCAACAGCTCCTGGTCGGTCCGGCCAGGGCACCACTCCGGCGGACGGCGCCCCACTCCGGAGCACCGAGGCGCGTCGCAGCTGGCCGGGAGCCCGAGCCAGAGCAGCCGTCGCCAATGCCCTGGTTGTGCGCCCCCGCTGTTCCCCTTCCATATTATTCAAGGGTATTACGGACTATTCACCTAACAGATGAGGAAATAAGCTAAATGAAAGGAAGTGAAAAGGACTGGATAGCTTATTTTCATGGGCTTATTTCCACAACAGCTTATCTGTGACTTATTTCTAGAGTAGCTTATTTCCACAGCGGCACTCAAAAGAACTGGCCCTAAATCGAGGGGATTCACCATGCAAACAAGAGTACTTGTTACACGTACTATCCAAACAAGTCACAACATCTGAACAGTCATATGATAAGCAACTAGGCGGATAATAAGTAAATTGAAGTTCAGAAAAGTCTGCCATCGCCTAGTCGCTTGCAGGTGGGCCAACTAGTAGCAGAAAATACGTCTATGACCACGACCTTCCCCTGTTGACATCACTTCTCTGAACTCTGCTCTTTGCAATGGGGCCCACGATCGTGGTAAGCCACCGCATTTGATCACCTGATTTAGATGATAATAGAGAACTTTCTTATCAAAGTTAACATCGTTCTGATGGTCATATAAACCAATATATATACTCCCTCCGTTCCTAAATACTTGTCTTTCTAGGCATTTCAACAAATGACTACATATGGAGCAAAATGAGTGAATCTACACTCTAAAATATGTCTACATACATTTGTATGTAGTAGTCATTTGAAATGTCTAGAAAGACAAATATTTAGGAACGGAAGGAGTATATGGCTATTCTAAACATAACCCCTTCCCAAACCCTAGTAGCCAATTTTCCATCATATGAGAATCCTAAAGGTGGGAGGCAAAAGGGCTAGATGACATAAAGCGGGGAATATGACATGCGTTGTACTAGTCTCGTCTTTCATCACAAAAACAAGAAGCTCTAATCTGTAATCTCCCACCACTTTCTTTTAATGGATTTGCGATCAACACCGACCGTTGATTTGAAGTTGAGATCCATGCAAGATTTTATATTTGAAAATTGAACGTTGGGGACAAATGTTGCAAGTTTGTGCACTAGTTGAACGATCGTATCTGTAAAATTTACTGAAAACTTAATTCTCAATCAGATGAGACAATATTACACTTTTTGTACAGTGAACATCATTTCAGATTTGTATGTATGAACAAGTTTAGAAAACTGACTGAGATGGTTAATTATCAGCTAACTGAGACATAGGCGCTACTTTCTTCCTTATAATTATAGTTTCTTTTGTGAGAACAATCCCGCTCAGAAGATAGCACAAAAAAGAAGTTATCCTTGAGGGTACTTTTATTTTCCAAATATGTTTATGCCGAAAATAAATATGATAACTCATAAGAGACCGATGCATGGATTGAACCGAGAAACAGAAGGGTTTCTAGTTGTTGTGATAACCCGATAGTTTCCACCTGTTCGACCAAGCTTGTTCCAAGTTAGGCCCAACACAAATGATTGCTCGCCGTAATGACAATTTGCTACCCGCAACACTATATAGGAGGAAATGGGATCATGGGATATTTGACAAAATGGTTCAATATCAGCCCAAGTATCCTCCCAAAAGTGAACTTGCGTGACATACTGGAGGTGGAACCGACCTAGCAGTAGCAGCAAAAGGAAATGCTTTACACGCATAAACCCAGTCCAAAAACTGAGAATACCCACTACTAAATTCCACTTGAGAAAATAATCTTGTTTCAGTCAAACCCCTTCCTCGTATAAATGAGCCTAAAAGCAGCTTGCTGAGCAAAGAAATGTTCTTCATTTCTATTTCTTGATACTCAAACTCCCTTGATCTTTCAGTCTACATAAAATATCCTATTTGGCAAGCCTAGAAATTCCTCTTATGGCTGGAAAGAAAATCTCCGAGATTTTTATCTAAAATTTGTGAACTATGGCATTTGTGTCATTTATGCTGGTTCCAGATCAACCATCATATTCTTTTCTTTCCATGAAGACCTCTTCTAGCTTCATAGCAACCAGGTAAATTGCACTCCATCCCCCCCCCCCCCCCCCCCCCCCCCCCCCCACCAATAAAAAAAAGGTTGCACTCAACAAAGGAAGAAGATTTGGTGAAGTTTTTTATCCGATTGGCACGACCAGTGCGCGAGTGTAAATTCTGATCGCAAGAGGACAAAGAGAACCAATTTTTTACGAAGGCAGTATGATAACGAACCCAACCATGGCACAGCTCTAATCATGTTTTCTCTTTCATGATTGCAATCTTGTACAGAAAAATAATTCACATGGAGCTAAATCTTCCAACGAAGATATAGCACTATACTTTTGTCAGTCTTCTTTCTGAACATGATGTTTGTAAATCCAGAAACAGGAAACAAATAAATAATATATTTCTAGAGTACAACGGTGAAAAAAATCACAGCCATATTTATCACTTGACCTTGAAAATTTTCCTTACAGAGCTAACCGTGAATTAATTATTAAGAGGAAAAAGAAAAGCTCAGGCAGCGGCTTAATATAGTTGATAGGCTGGCCATCACAGCATTTCAAGTGAGAAAATATGTGTGCTCAAAGCCTCAAACTCCGTGCTATCACTGCACAACAAAACTACGCTGATACCTCATTGATATGTTGGTTGAGGCTCTTTCCAGGTGGTATGAAGATTAAGTCATCCCAACCAGAATTTCTGTCATTAATCTGTAGAATCAAGAGTTTTAGGATGTTAGTAGTCAAGTAAGGTACAGGCAGTCCTGAGTGTATCTTATGTTTCTGTCACCATCCTACCTCCATTTTCTTCAAGACATCCTCCAAACTACCAACCTGAAGAAACCAGAAGGCCAAGTTTTCATGAGAGCTTAGGACAGCAATAAGAAACATAAAAAATCACATACCATAATTTGCTTAGATAAGGCTGATCCTTTCGAAGATTTAGACGCCTTTCTAAGCTCTCTTTCTATGTCCTCCTGAACCAGGAAGGAAGTTGTTAAGACTTAACCAGACTGGGTAAGGTAGGTGAAAGGAAATGGAGCCTGACAAACCTTTTGAAAGTATACTGGACAATAGCGCTTCTTCTGTTTCTTAACGACCAATAGATCTGACTGCACATGCAAATCAGGTATTTTCATCATAGCAAAGGGCAGTTCATCCAATGTATGTTGTTCCAAAGAAAGTTTGGACTTAGGATACGAAGCTATAAGTATCAAGACCAGGTAATAGGGGGAAAGAGGTTGGTCACATGGGGGTGGGAAGGTGATGTCTTGCTAACAAACAAATATGCACACAAAAAAACTTTTTTTTAATCTTCGGTTTTGGCTGAGCACCGACAATTTAAGATGTACAGCATTACAAGATGAGGCACCCTGGTGATACTGGGAGGTCATGAAAGGACCAGTATGGGCAAGTACTAATGGGGGCAGGACAGGTTTACAGCTTAAATGACGCGGCCTCTATACAATGTCCATTGTACATTGTATAGAAGCTGCGTCAATTAATTCGGATCGGAGGGAATATGTTATTCTGTTAGAAGTTAACGTATTAATCAACAAATCAACCAGTCCATATGCTAATAGATCCATTGCCGTTATTGATCAACAGATCTATAAAATTTGTTAATTGTCAACTGCAGAGGTATAGTTCACTCTTACCAGGAGTGTTATTGATCAACTGATGTAGGGTTCCAAACAGAGTGTTAATTTCTTTTCTGAATTCCTGATCTTGGGGAAAGAAGTGAAATTTTACCGTTGGTCTGTGGAGGGATTTTTTTCTCCTCTCACCTTACCTAAACATGTTGCTTAACTTTTCCTAAAATATATTCAGGTGGGGAGTCTTTCCCGCCCGGTGACAGTTAAAAAAAACATTTTACCATTGGCATGCTGGTGGTAATTAACAAGAGAGTTTTAGAAACCAAAACTGTCCCAAAAAAGCAACAAGCCGTTTGTGGAACCCTGGTTTGAAATGCATGTAACTGAACTTAACACATTGAAAGAGATCCCATAATGTCCAACTGTCAATGAGCATCTAAAATCTATCTGCTTTTGACAAGAATATATTTCTTAGTAGAGCAATGCAACCATGAATTACCTGAAAAACGGGGACACCATCGAAACCAGTTAAGCCAGATTTCAACTGAAAAGCCAAAGAGTAATAGTCATCATTAGGCTGAAAAAAAAAATCATTCGCATTGCTTATATTAGATGCAGAAGACTACAGTAACCCGCATATACTATTGTTTAAGACATCAAACTTTATATAGTCATCAGCAACAAAGTACAGACCAACAGGCAAGAGTACACAAAGAAAGGCCTTTAGATGCTCATTTTATTTGAACCAATCCAGCCCATAAAAAAAAGGGAAATATTTGCATAGACTACATTGAAAATAACACCAACCATGCAAAGTCAGGTGATGTTCCAACCATATAGGGCTAAGTGGCAGATCTCCAAAAATTAATTCATGTGCCACTGCAATAGGCCTCTAACTTTTCCTTGCTCAAATTAAGTGTTCCTTGGAACATATGTTGTCTTTGAAGATGGAAAATATATGCTGTCTGACAAATATGAATAATGAAGATGCATTCTAAGGATTCAAAAACACATCTTGATAATACACTGGACTGATCGGTGCTATCTAACCCTTATACGCCTGATGCAGAAAAAGAAGTCAATATTTAAAACTTTGAGTGGTGACAAATAACGCAATACTGGGCAACATGCTACCCCTAGGTCATATGGTTGTTTTTGGTGAAAAGTCAAAACCATGGTAACAGATTAAGTTAGTACAAATGGCAGTCCAGTGGAATCTTTTAACTTGTACTTGCTGCATTACTGCTTTGAAGAGCAATTTAGTTACATAATGAATTTGACTATACTTATTTGTAAGAGACAGAAAAGGGTGGGGGTGCTTAAACATGGTACACATTTAGATAAGATAATAGAATAATAAGAAACAGTTTCATCAAGAATCAAACCTGCAGTGCATTCTTTATTTGAAGTGGGTCAGGTAAGAAGCGGAATGCAATACCTTCGGCCTTCAACATATAAACCTGCGTTCGAAGGGCAGCATAAGAAATATTTACATTCCAAAACATCAAACAATATCAGTATGGTTCAAGATATACAATTACACAAATTCACTTAATTAGAGGTTCATTATCTGCACAAGTCACTTGCAGTTGTGGTAAGGCACAAAAAAGTATGCTCATCCACTTAACTAGTGGTTCACTTGCACACTGTGCTTCGCCCTTCAAACTGTGGCAACTGGCAAGGTAGGGTTGGTGTGGGTTCGCAGACCCACGCAACTTGCATCCGTGGATGGAGTAGAATGAGAAGTTGTATCAGGGCTAGCCTAATGAGACAAACCTAAGCTAGACTAGATAAATTGGCGACAGTGTGACCTATGAGAAACCATTCCTTTCCTCACAGTACCTCCTTCTAAGGAATCTAGTTCATATTGCCAGTGGTTGAGATGTCATTGAGTTCCTAATTTTGTATTGTATTGTATCACTTTCGTATTTCTGCCACAGCATAAACTCGCTACTTAAGTCAGCATAAACCTCAATTCCCCATAAATTCTCTTGCAGGATTGCTCCAACAATCATGACTCGGAAAAAGGATTGCTCCTGGCGTGATCCATCACATGAGATACCAATTTAAGCTCACCTGATCTAGCGTAATTGGCACCACTTTGGCCCCCTTCCCTAACACCGGCTGCCGCGTCCTCACCTGCACCACGCAACCTCCAGAACCATCAGTAAAAAGCATAAAAACCAGGAGTCAAAACCAGCGGGTGTCGAGAGAAGGGCGCGGAGGGGAGGGGGTACATGGGAGAGGAGGGCGTCGGCGTCCTCGGAGCGGAAGCAGAGGAGGCCGAGGGAGCGGAGGCCGGTGGCGGGGTCGGAGACGAGCACGAACTCGTTGCTGGAGTTGCAGACGGTGAAGACGGGCGTGCCGGTGAGCGCGCGCGCGACCTCGTCGGGCCCGAGCGCGAGGGGCTGGGCGGCGGCGCCGTGGGGCCCCGGCGGGCGCGCCGCGGCGTGCGCGGGGCGCGGGGCCGCGAAGCGCGAGGCGAGGCTGGAGAGGTGGTGGTGGAGGAAGGAGGAGGCGGCGGCGAGGGGGTTGGGGGGCGGGGAGGGGGAGGGGGAGGGGTCGGACATGGGGGCGGCGGCGAGCGGGAGGGAGGAGGAGTTGGGCGGCGGCATCGGGTTCGGCTGGCCGCTCTCGGTGGCGTCGGCTTCCGTTTACGGGCGCTCTCGTCTGGTCTGGTCTGGTGGTGGAGTGCGGCGCGAGGTTGGCTGGCGTCGCCGAGGAGTTGGGCCCGTTTCGTTTTCATTATTTATTTATAACAGATTTAAAGAAAAGGAACTAAGGAAAGGGGATTTAAATACTCTAACTTGTCTCTACGGATGTATCTAGACGTATTCCGATGAAACATACATCCATCCGAGCGATAAGTAATATTACTTCCGTATGTATGTATCTACTCCCTCCGTTCCGAATTACTCAACCTGTGATTGAATTGGTTAGGTGGACAGTGGTATCCCCAACTCACCAGGGTTCAAATCCTGGTGCTCGCATTATTCCTGGATTTATTTCAGAATTTCCGGCGATGCACTTTCAGTGGGAGGAGACGTTCCTGTCGACGACGAGGCGCCTACGGTGACTTCATAAATCTCAAGATGATATGCCGGCTCGGTCTCTCGGAGGTGCTCATAGGGGTAGGGTGTGCGTGTGTGCGTTCATAGGGATGAGTGTATGCGCGTGTATATGAGCGCTTGTGTTTGTACTGATGCTCAAAAAAAAGATATGGATGTATCTAGATATATTTTGGTTGTAGATACATCCATTTCTGCGACGAATAATTTGGAATGGAGGGAGTAATAAACATCTCGATACATCTCTTTTTATCCATTTTGATGACAAATATTTCTGGATGGAGAGAGTATATCTAAACACCCATATCTTACCTCTTAGCTTTCTAACACATGTCTAGGTACATCCGTAAGACAAATCTAAAACAAGCCTTTTGGGGCGGAGGCAGTGGAAAATTAAGGATGTTAGAAAATCAGTTCCAAAAAAAAATATTTGGAAAAAATAAAAATGTGTGTATGTATGGAATAAAATGCTCATCACATCTTTAAAATATATTCATGTACTATATAATTTTATATTCATCTACTCCCTCTGTTCCTAAATACTTGTCTTTCTAGGCATTTCAACAAATGACTACACACGAAGCAAAATGAGTGAATCTACACTCTAAAATATGTCTACATACATCCGTATGTAGTAGTCATTTGAAATGTCTAGAAAGACAAATATTTAGGAACGAAGGAAGTATCCATTTAAACAAAGGTTGTTTTACATTTCTACCCTTATTTCATGGATCATCATGCTAGGCACCAGCCAGATCAGGATCAGCCACCTCGACACCCACCCTTCTCATCTCGCACCTTCGCAAAACACACACTTCCCTCGCCTCGCAAGTCCGCAAACCACGAGCTCCGCTGCAGCAGCACCCATTCGTCTCACCCCAGCCGCCAACAGGTCTGGAGTAGTGTCGACTCGCAACGAGATCTACCCCCACCCCTGCCGACTTGCAGCAATGACTCGCAACAGACGCGCTGCCCTTGCAACACTGACACTCTAGTGTTCAGTTCGTGCCGCAAAGAAGCACAACGGCGACCACCTTTGCAGAGCGGCATGCTTGTAGCGTCGGTGGTCAAGCTTGCAACATCGAGCCTCGCCTGGGAGCAACACCGACGACGCGCCCTTTGAAGCACGACAGGCTCCCCTAGCAGCAGCTCGCACTGATGCTTGCAGCATCGCCACCCCTCCCCCTTTGCGGCTCCAATGGCCGGCTTGCAGCAGCGCGCGCGCGCACCGTGCGACATCTTTGGATCTGGCACAACAAGGTCGGCGTTGGTGGTGTAGCCTTGCAGCAACAGTGGCGGCGACGGGAGGGTGGGAGGTAAACGGGGAGGGGAGTTGTGAGCAGGGGAGAGAAAAAGAATGAGTGAAACTAGGAGAGGATGAGATCAAGTATGAGAGCAATGGGCATGGACCCATGAGGACGCGTGGTACGCAAAGGTTGACGCAAATGTTAGATGAGCCTTCAAAGCATTTTCCCTAGTTCATTCCCAGTTTACCCTAGTTTTTGTCAATGATCAGAAATGTTCTTTCATTTTCGTCTTGCAAAGACCTTTTGACTGTGATTAAGGCAATTCTTGGACATTTTGCCCTCTTTACAGGTGAGTCCATTGACAAAAAACCGGTTTCAAGATGTACTCTAATCACAAAACAATTCATGACTAGAAAACCCCTAAGGCACCCATACCGATGACATTGTATTATTGTTGCTTGCTTAAACCCATGGAGCACCTTATGGCGTATATGGACATGGTATATGTTTGTGCAAAATATACCAATTAATTAAATCATCAGCGGAAGCAAAAATCTCAACGATGCCTTAATCTCATTACTGATATTTCTCTCATTACTGATGTTTCTCTCAATCACCAAAACTAACCTATCAAAGTTAACCTGGAATACACTTCTTAGTTGTCACTCGAGATCACGATCTTGAGATGAGAATAACCAATCCACATATAGGTCAACTCATGGTGTGTTTATTTTGTGTTACTTGCGCTAACAATCACGAGTAGAATTGTGTGCGGTTTGTTTTCTTGTGGTAAAGACTACATGAGTAGAATTGGCATGTACTAGAATATTTGATTTCCAATGCTTCTTCTTAGCTAACATATGCACATACTATTTTTATTAGTGGGTACATGTGGACAATGCCAGATTTGGAGGATTCTTTTGAACGTTTCATCGTTGAGCCCTTTTGCTTTCCTTGGTAAATCCATCACACGTTTTTATTACTTGGGAGCCTCATGCTTCATTGGACCCATAAGACCCATCTTCATCTCCAATCCTACAAGTTTACACAGCCGTCCCATCTTCATCTCCAATCCTACAAGTATACACAGCCGTCCCATCTTCATTTCCAATCCTACAAGTTTACACGGCCGTCCCATCTTTCCCATCTTTCACTTGAACGGGGAGAACAGGGTACTCAGAGTCTGGTAAACAAAAAAGATGAACAGACATACAAAATTCAAACACCCTCCGATTTACATTGGATTTCTGTAAGCACATTGATAATTGATAAACAGAGAAAAGTAAATTAAAGCATACTAAAATTGTACTAGATCCTCCGTGTTGCACTTTCTATTGCTTTAGCTAACTGGCAGGTAGATACTTTAGTGACTAGGTTTGGGTTGGAGACGCTCAAAGAACTTCCGCTGACGGTAAATGCTCCTACTTTGGCAGTAGAAATATTTGCCATTTTCGAAATGAGTAACTCAAATGCTAGTTGAATCGCAAGACAGTTCCTACCGTGGAAAATCTAAAGAGTATTTTCAGTGTAAACAGTAATTGTACTTATATAACATGTAATTACCAACTCAACTACATGATAAAAACATGCACTTGCATGCTCGGTACTCCTTGAGCAACTCATCTAATGAGCACCCAATCTTTAATAACTCGTTTGTCTACATATTATTCGATTTGAAACCATAAAGTCTAACCAAAAAAAGGCCAAGTTAGCAAACAAGCAAAGCTCCATTTGCGTCTATCGTTTTCTTACCATAGTCAAACTTTTATACCAGGAATAAAATAGGCCATCGGTAACTTGACAGTTTAGCAATGATGCCATGAAAAATAAACATAAAATAAATTGAGGTCGGCACACGTGGCTGTCACACTTTAGCAAAATTCTTGTCTGAAACATGCCATTGGTGGTAGATATTTAAAAAACTGCTGCCGTGATTAGTCAAAGGCAAAAGGAAATAGAACAGGCAAATAAACACTAGCCAAATCAATTATATATTGTTTTTTGTAAATCTTTACACAAAGTATAAATGTCAAGGACAAAACTGAAGGTCTGCAATATTTAAATTTTTACAGTAATCCGTGAAGAAATATGTACAGCAGTTAATTCACAATACATGAAAAATAATCGTGGTTTATCTTTGTTAAAACAGATAGAAATTGAGACAGCACTGCGTGTACTGTACATATATCATACACTATCTTCTTCAGGCTTATCTGAGGGCCTGATCAGAGGAGCTACCCTCTCAGAAATGATGGCCTTACCATTCTCATCCCGTTTGACAGGGTACAACACATAGTGTTGAATTATGAAGAGAACATCGAAGAAAACAGTTTCCTACAAATTCAGGGACATGAAATTTAGTAATATTTTATACTGTGAGAACATGTCAGAAAGCTAACAGGTGACCAAAAACGTATAGTCTGTAAAAGACTAATAACTCATGCTCACCAATGAAAGAAGAGTCTTGCCGATATTTCCATAGAAATTCACTAAAGTGTCTGCAGCACAATTTGTATTGTTAGGAAAAGAATCCAAATATATATACATAACATAGAGCATGACATGAGTTGCAATGAAAGGAAAAATGCAGCTTACGCTGATCAATAGATTGCACACCCATCTGACCAAAGTTCAGCACCCCCCCTGTAAGATCAAGTAAAATATTGCCAATACTCCAACCAACTGTACTCTTCCGCCTGAAGTTCATCACAGCCTAAGGCACATAGGAAACATAATAATGGTTAGAAAGGACACTTAACAACAGCACACCACTTGTATTTATGTACTTATTATATATGCTCTAGTTTAGAAATATCGAAGTGAGAATTTGTACATTATAGAACAAGAAAACTTCATTCAAATGAAATATAAGAACCAATGGAAACTTGACATATCTGGGGTGTTCATATTTAGTTAAGTTTATGTACAATGCTCTCAACTGCTGATTATTGAACGCAGATACATCATGCTGAATTTCAGTGTTCCTTTGTCCATATTTTGTAATTTGTACTACATATATGATATCACTAGTTCAACATTCACATCAGGAGACAGTCATTTGGTTGTACTCTGTAACTTAAGTAATGATAACAAGTAGTAATACCTGAGGGATGTACTTGACTGTTGTCATCGCAACCTGTATTGAACTGAGATCCAAAAAGATAGGAGCAAAATCAGTCCCACTTTTACGAACAGAAGCAAGATATATCAATTAAAAACATTTAGCTGATAATAACAAGCAACGTTAATAACAGTGAACGTACAAAAAACTTACTTGAATACATCAATAAGCCATAGCCAGTTACTTTTTGGCCAAGCTACAATGAGGCAAACAATAGCAGCTGACCAGACAACAGCAGAGATTGATATGCACACTTTGGAGACTTTCTGGTTTCCACGCTGTATATTTCAAGTTCAAACATTCAATATTAAGTTTCACGATTTAGAAGATGTATCTGCAGTCCCTGAGGACAAGTAAACTAACCTCATAAATAAAAACTTGGTAAAGGGTAAAAGATGTCAAGGCCACTGCATGTAGAGAGAAAGCAACATCATTTGCAGCAACAGGAATCATCTGCATCAAACGATACATTTAGTTAATGTTAATTTTAGGCCTGGGTAGATATAATCTTGATACTACCCCAATTTTTTTTGTAGTTATTGTAGCTATCTAGGTGGAGTTGGTGTTGCGCAATATGTAAATGCCAATGTGGAGGGGCTCTGTACTCCCGCTATCTCCTCCAATACGCACACTCGTGCGTATTCGAGAAAAAAGTTATTGTAGCTATATATTAGCAAACAATATTAAAAATATAATGATATTAGAGTATCTGTGGCAGCAAATAAATCAAACAAGATTATTAGGTGGCAAATCTAAAAAAATTAATGTTCAAGATTTTAGAACATTAACTACAAACTTCCGAATACAGCATCTATTCAAGATCGATGGGAGTCATGATAATAAAAGAATGACCTAGCGTATTTTGTTTCACAAGTACGTACAACATAACAAAATACATGGAATGGAATCTTTTTCTTTAAAAGTACTAACATGTTATTACAATATAAATGCTACTAGTAAAAATATCAAATCATATGTACATCTAGACTTTCTTTGGAATTATCAAACTTGCTAGACATACTAATACAATTTGTAATTATTTGCATCCAATATTTGCCCTGAACAAATAAAAGAAGCCATAAAGAACTATAGATGACAATTACCAAATTCAGTTACACAGAAATGATGTGAAATTTGTCAGCTAAAATTGAGTCTAGAATGGCTTTTAACCAGTTGGTGATTGGTCATAAAATAGTCCTGATAGACATCAACAAGTTGTACTGGCTATAATAATGGCTCTCATGGAGAGTGGCAATCCTAATCATAGCTAACAAAATTTTAAAAAAGTGCAGCTTTCAAAATCACAGCAACATTAAAATCATACAAGCACAAACCATGGATAAGTAGCACAATGGAGTGGTCAAACACAAAGCAAGATCCTTGAGCATACCAATATACTGATTGCTATAAATACCAATGAAAAGAAAAAAAATCTATAGTACAGCTACCTTGAGTTTCTACCGTTAATCTGTATAGCTAACATAAAGATGCTAAAATGGTCTTCCTGCCTAATTCACATAGAAATAAAAACACACGAGTATAGGGAAGTCCCTTAGGTAAGGATCCAGCCACATGTTACCCCATCCAAATTAATTGTGCCAATAGAAGTGTGGCTGAAACCATTAGTTTGCCATTTGATCATCAGAGTCAAATATGCTCTGGGTATGTACCCCAGTAAGACTATTTAGCTTTATAATTCTTCTGGAATACAACAAACTAAAACAGAGACCTTTTGTTCCAGTGCACCTGTTATGATAATTGTGTGTTTAACAAGCATGGCTATTATTTAAAATAAGGACTATGGGTAACTGACCAGACATGATGCAAGATCATAAATATGCTATGACACTGAAAAAATATGTTGCTCCTAAAATTATTCCCACCATGAACTATCCGTAAAAATAAGGCAGTGACGCCTAACCTCTTTATCACCAAACTTGTCATGATACTGTTGCTGGATGAAGGGGCTGAAGAATAGAGCAGCATTGTATATGAGGTAGGAAGAGTGCTTTGTGAAATTCAGCACCAGAAAATCGAAGTTCAGACCGACGACACTGCAATTTGTGAAAACAGGTAAACCACAGAACAAATCTTAAATGATAACATAGATATTTGGATCACTAACATTCTGAGCTGTTGCACAGAAAACCACGATGGGCCTACATCTTTTCTTGTGTCAGAGTACTATTTAAATAACTGAATTTGCATGTTGAACATAAATACTGAACAAATGTAAAGATCCAAACGAAAACAACTGAGTTAACAAACTGCCACAATTGCGAAAGGTAAATCTAGGGTGAGGCAAAAGAAGTGCTGATCAAATACTACACAAACTTGACTGGTTGAGTAGAATTGAAACATTACCAAACTATACTTCAAAGTTCAGACTAAAATATAGAGGGAAAAAACTGGAAAATAGTAAGGTTAAACATGCACGCATTTTCAACAACTAAAGGGCATACCAAACTGAGGTGCTAGAAATGTCTGCAATGGGTAGATAAGATTATGAGATCTGCATACGTTTTTGAAGGACAAACCAAGAGGATTACACTACAGGGTACACTTCAGCGTAAGTCCAAATATGAGAACTCACGCATAACGAATTTAAAACGGGGCCAGTTAGACGGAAGTTTCAGACACAAGTAGCTTTTCTTAGTCATGATGTTTAGCTAGCCATAACTGCAAGAATCGACAACAATCATGATGGAGGGACAACAACGTGTAAATATAAGATGTTTTGAATATTTCAATGTGAACTAGGAGTATATACGGAGTAGAGTGAGTGAACAAACACACTAAAACGTGTCTATATACATACAATTCAAAAAAAAGTTAGAACATCTTAAATTTATGAGTGGAGGGAGTAGTTTATAAGCACGACAAGCAACTACGGTGCGTATATACACCACATGTCCTACTATACGCCAAAGGTTCATCCTACTCCGTACTAACTGCCTGTTGCTTTGTTTCCTTCCCCTATACTTTGCACATATGCCCCCCTCCTGTAAACAGGGCCATTATCTTGTCACAGGAGCAAAGCAATCGTGACAATTAGTAGAATTTCCAGCAGCCAAAGACACGGCTCATCATCAGCTCAAACAAAGCTGCATTTTTTCTAAGCATTTGACACGCTTTACCACCATATCCATCTTACACAGGTACCGGACAAATTTCTCAGGTCCATCCATCAATAGGACGATTTTTTTTGGCAAAATCAAGACACATACCTTTCTCTGTGCGGAACTATGACGCTCAAACGGATGTATCTAGCACTGAAATACGTCTAGATACACCCGTTTGAGGAGCAGGCGAACAGCAGGTCAAACAGATCTAGCCCAAGAACGCTATAGGCAAAGGGGTAAAGAGAAGGGGGGAGAAGGAGCACCTCTTGCGCCTGTAGTTGAGGACGACCTGCGGGTAGAAGCTGAAGGACCAGGCGACGAAGGCGATCCACCCGATGACCTGGTAGAGCACCTCCAGCCCCACCGAGTTCCACGACGACGACATCGCCGGCGGCCCGTTGCCTCTATCGCCCCCCTCCACCTGCTGAGTTTGAGTGCAGGGCCTTCTGACAGCGATCTCTGCGGATTCTTGCCGCTGCCCCGGAATTTATAGTGCGGGAAAAGGACGGCCGGAATCCAGAGGAAAAGGAATCGATTAATATCTCCCCGATTCCCCGTGCAGCGTCCCCGTCGTCAACGCAATTACTCCCATGCTTGCTGGGGGAAAACTGGCCGGGTCTGGTTGCGGAACGGATCGGGACGGGTTCCCCGGACAGGTGCGGACTTGCAGTTTTCTTTTCGGTCGTGAACGGTAGGTTTGCAGTTATTGCCAGTTTGCCACACACGAGCTGAATTTCTTTTTATTTGTAATTACTCCCTCAGTTTTTAAACGTACGACCTTTTAAAGATTTCAATACAGACTACATACTGACGTATAGTACTCCCTTCGTCTAAAAAAACTTGTCCCAAACTTGTCCCTTGAATTGATGTATCTAACACTAACTCGGTGCTAGATGAGAAACAAATTTTTCGGACGAAGGGAGTATATAAACGTATTTTAAAATGCAGATTGACTCATTGTGTTGTAGTCTGTCGGAATATCTAAAAAGCTTTTATTTAGGAACAGAGGGAGTACAAACTTTCAGTTCTTTTTCTAGATATACTTCCTATTTGAGAGGAGAGAATACTCACGCAAAAAAAAAACTCCTTCCATCTCAAATTACTTGTACAGTTTGTCTAATTCACATCTAGATGTTTTTTAAGAATGTCACATCTAAGCTCCTATAAATATATAATGCAACAACAAGAAACCAAAAAAAACTAGAAAAAAAAAGATCACAAACAGAGTGGACACCAGTTTAGATGTGACATAATTTATGTCACATCTAGATGTGTCCTAGACAAACCCTTACTTGTCTTTGATTTGTTTAGGTACGGATGTATCTAGACACGTTGTAGTACTAGGTATATTCATATCTAAATAAATCTAAGACATTTAATTTGGTACTGAGATAATAACTATTAACAGTTCTGGGCTGGTCATTTACTAATTTCTAATTTCTAATAAATCTTAAGTTTTCATGTAATGCAAGAAATTCTATAAAAATGTAAGGCAAGAAATCTTCTATATCTAAATAGCTAGCCTCCATTAACTATTTCTCCTAACATGCAAGCACGCCACATTATCGCACAACATGCACGAGAAAAGACCCACAGTTATTAACATATGTCTCGCAACATGCAAGCATGCCACTTCATCATGAAACCTGCATGAAAGAAGACCTATCTCAACATGCGAATTTCTATTATATTATTCTATTTATATTTAATAAATATTTTACAACCATACAGTGATCAAACATAATAAATTATATGTAGTTTCAGTTTTATCCTTTTATATATGTTTCATCCAATGAATCACATTGAGATATGTTACAAAATATTTCCGCAACAACGTGCGGGGTATTATCTAGTTCTATAAAAATGTAAGGCAAGAGGTGAAGGTGCTCTGTTTAGTCTCACCTTGGTAGTGGAGGCGAAGTAGTGTCTCCACCACGTAACAGTTGCTTCTATCACTTCGCTTTTCTTGAGTGTTGAACCTTCTGATAGTGATTTCTATCTCTCCGTGAATTATGACCGTCCTTGGGTTTTTAGGGCGGAAAAGAGGAAGATAGAATCCATAGGACATGTAATCATTAATTTCTGCCCATACAGTGTCACTATCGTCGACGGAATTGCTAGATTATGCTTGTTGGAATAAAACGATGGTGGCATTTACAGCTGGTTTTCTGAACGAATTTTGATGGATACACGATCATATACAACCTGTTATACTCCTAAGTTTTGCAGTTATTGCCATTCAAGAGCTGAATCATTTTTGGCGGGCGCTAGGCGTCAGCCGGTTGATCCCAAACATGGTGTATCAGTTGCCTCATGCGTCGTTCGATTGGCATGTCTCTAACCGTTAGATCCAGTAGAACCCCTTTCCCTCAACCACCGACCCTTTTAAGTGTCGCGCCCCATCTTTACATAACTCACATCCATTCCTCTACTATCGATGCCTCTTGTAGCAGTGACAACATGCAGCGGCTCAACCTTTGCAGCGTCAGTCCCCGCCATTGGCAATGTGTACATCCATGTCGTGCAGCTTGCAACACCTACCGATGACCTTGCATCGCTGGTGAGATTTGCACTTGCAGCAATGGTAGTCGGCTTGCAACACTCGCAGTCGACTTCCCCTGGGTGACGAGATCTACAGTTGCAGCAGTTGTTGTCTGCTTCCTAGAGTGGTGAGATCCGCTGCTACAGCATCGGCCACCCACTTCCTCAAGTGTCTGCCTTGCAGAAGCATGCGACAAGCGGTGCCTTCGCACTATAGCACCGAGTCGATGTTGTAGCAACCCATATTTCCTTGTGGCAGCAGTGGCGAGGCCATCTTGTCTCTGAATTGTGTATGATGCCTCTGCTTTGCAAGAAAGGCTAGCATGATTGGAAGGTGTGCACGGCCTGGTTGCTTGTGAAGAGGATAGAGGACAGAGGATGAGAGAGAGAGAGCAATGCATGTCTTGATGAAAAAGTTGAGTAGCTGGCGAGACGTTCAGAGATAAGAGGATAAGAGGGGAAAGGAAAAAAGAAACATGAGCTCAGGACTTGATGGGAGAGTGGCACAGACACATAGCATCTCACAAGGCGACTGACGCCTTGTATCAACCGACTGGGTTGAAGTCTTTTGCATGTTCTTCTTTTTTAGTTTAAAAACTTCCAGTTTTGGGGTATGGTTAGGATGAGATAGCGAGAATTTCGCAAAATAAAGGGCACCACAATATCACCCAAACATTAGGCCACTTAAATGCATACTATCATATGTGTCAGAATAGTAGTGCACAATACTACTTTAATCATTACATTCACATTGCATTAGTGTCTTACACTAGTAGCATACTATTATTTAATTTATTCATTTTTATAACCTCATTATAATTTGTTGATATTATCTACTCCCTCCGTCCGGAAATACTTGTCATCAAGATGAATAAAAGGAATGTATCTGGATGTGTTTTAATTCTAGATACATCCCTTTTTATCCATTTCGATGACAAGTATTTCTGGACGGAGGGAGTATTTATTACTAACTTTCCTCATTTGATCTTCTATGATATTGTATCAAAAGATGTGCTGGACTCTTCTCTCTCTATATCTCTCTCTCTCTCTCTTACCTATAATGCAACATCATCTTCTTTTAGGGTACACTACATGGTACTCTTATGATTAAGACACAATTACACGGCTTCTTGCAATTAGTGAAACAAGCGAATCGGCTGCTAGGGTAAGCCGGTCATGTTTCACTAGATTGTTGGCAATTTTGCATAAAACCTCAGTTGTCCCGATTTGATAATTCCTTATGCAAGTTGTCCTAATAACCTTCGGCGTCTGCTATCATCAGTAAATTTTGGAAAGAGTTATTTTGATGGATTGTAACAGACATCCACTATCATAATCAAATGGGATAAGTATATTTTTCGTCCTCGAACTCTTCTGAGAATTTAGAAATCGTCCCTCAACTTCAAACCGGATAGTTTTCATCCCTCAACTATCAAAACCGGATAGTTTTCGTCCCTCGTGCCGCTTCGGGCGGTTTTAGTACGCGGCGAACAGTAAATCAAAAAAATAGCAACAAAATTCAAAAAAATCTGAAATTCTACAGCATCGAAGATAGTCTAGTGCGCAAGAACCGTGCAAAATTTCGTTGTGTTTCGACATTCGAGCAGCTCGTGGCAAACAAAAAACTCTAAATATATACGTCGGTGAACAGTAAATTCAAAAAGATAGCAAACAAAATCAAAACAGTATGAATTTTTTGGCATCAAAGAGGCTTGGGTGTGCAACATGCGTGAAAATTTTCATGGTGTTTGGGCAACTTGGGGCAAAAAAAAACTTGGCTCAAATTTACTTTTTTGAAAAAGTGTGTCATTTTTTTTGCTAGAGCTCCTCGTGTGTCATTTGATCACGAAATTTTGCACACATCTTACCTACCCGAGCATCTTTGATGCCAAAAAGTTTCATTTTTTTTGTTTTTTTTTGAATTTACTGTTCACCGACGTACATATTTACAGTTTTTTGTTTGTCACGAGCTGCTCAAATGTTGAAACAGCATGAAATTTTGCACGGGTCTTGCGCACCAGAGTATCTTCTATGCTGTAAAATTTCAGATTTTTTTTATTTTTTGCTATTTTTTTGATTTTACTGTTCACCGCATACTAAAACTGCCCGAAGCGGCATGAGGGATGAAAACTATCCGGTTTTGATAGTTGAGGGACGAAAACTATCCGGTTTGAAGTTGAAGGACGATTTCTAAACTCTCGGAAGAGTTCAAGGACGAAAAATATACTTATCCCTAATGAAATTAGAAAATGATTATTTTGATGGATTCTAATATAATCTAGCATGTAAATGTACTAGCCAATTCATCCAAAACATCAAGATGGGAAACGTGGGCTATGTATTTAATGTATCTAGCACCAGTCTGCATTTTGTGTTTGCATGCAAAATGACACAATCATATGACAATGTTTGCATCATAATCAGAAAAGGTGGGTGAAATCAAGCTACATGATGGTGTACATAATCTCAGCAGGCCGATGAGGTTGAGGTTATTCTTGCTTTATCTCTTTATATTCTCCATCTAGAGCCTGAACATAGCAACTAGTATGTTTCAACTACAAAAAATTACATTCTCTATTTCAATTTAAAAGTATCATGTTCTCGATTTTGATGGATTCACTGAACAGCACAATAATGATTCAAAACTTCACATGTTTTTAATTATCACCATGTTTTTCATCGGTTATCCATAAATCAATTTATAATGAAAATCTTGTATTTACTAAATTTTTTGCATGGTAATACACAACAAAGCTAAAGGAAGCCGATCAATTCAGTACGAACCTACACCGTGGTCGTTGTTTGAAAGCCAACTATTGTTGGAAAGAATCGAAGCCGGTTTATATCACAAGGATCATAGTATAAGGTACATACATACCGACCTTACAAAATTGAACAAATAGCAGAACCCCAGCTTTTGCACAAAGGAACAATAATTAAGAAGTAAAATTACAAATAAGACCAAAGAAATCTCTGATCATGACACCAATGCCCGTCACTTGCATCCGGCGCCACCACAGCAGCCACCAAAAGAAAAAGAATGATGGATCACCTCCACACCCGAGCTCAATACGACTCCATCGATGATATGCATCTTTGCGGACTTCCAAGGTGACTCGCCAAAAGCAAAACCATTACTGTTGAATGAATCAGACCGGGACAACACCCCAGACACGCCATTGAACTCCATATCTGGTACCCCACAAGATAAACGTCGGAGGAGGAAACCATACCTGCCATCCACGTACCATGAACCCAGCACATGATCCACCATCTTCAAGATGCCGTTGATGTAGACCATAATCTGCATCCGCTCTTGGGCTACCTCTCAAGCTCTGCGCCGGCGCAACAGTGGAGCCCGAGGACACAGGTCGACCACAAGGATGCTGCTGTCGCCACACCTTCCTTGCTTGAACAGACTAGATTCAAATTCATCCCCAACCATAGGACCAATCGCCTCATCGGAGTAGGATCTAAAGAAATTGTATTCAACGCCCCCATCGCCGCCGCCGAAGTCAAGACGATGAACAACCTAAAAACCAAGCCACTTTAGCCTAAAACTATCCACATGCGTGGATTCGACGACCACCTCATCATCAACGACCGAGGTTGTCGGCGGAGGAGAGCCGCGGAGGACGGCGGCAAAGGAACTCCCTTGTGGCGCATGCGAGATCGTCTCTTTCTTTGATAGGAAGAAAAGAACGATGCACATAGCTTTTTTTTTGCGGGGATGCACGTAGCTGATGTACTGTATTTGTTAATTGAAGGCATCTCATGAGCCCTAGGCTAATCTTAAATGTCCACGTGTTTTTTTTTTCACATCCAATTTTTGTTTTACATGATCTAAGTAGTTCTAACATGACGTGCAGTCATCAACTGGGTTCTGGTGTGATCTCCGATCGTACGAGCAGTCCAAAAAGTAATCTCATCTCATGTGCAGTGGTCGTTTTATACTTCTACTCAACGTACATGTACAATACTTTACCAAGTTGATATGTCGCCGCCTTTTCTCCCCGACCGAGCAAGCTACGACCTTTCCTCCAGGATGTTTTGGGTGGTTTCTGAGAAGCATCTCTGCTTCGCCACCTAGGCTCATCCGCACGTCGTGGTGCCCTTTCTCATTTTATTTTGTGTCCCCTGCTCATGCTTATCGGACATCGTTGCTCTTCCTTGTGTGTTTCTTCTCCTGCCTTTCTCAACCTCAATCTTTCATATCTTTCATATACTTTTTTTATAAAGAAATATAAAAGTGCTTAAATACATTGAAACCTATTTAATAAAGGCGTGATTCAATTCATGTTCTCTAGCTCATTCGTATATTTTTTTAACACGGAACACACAGATGCTCACGTACACGCATATATACTCACCACCATGGACGCACGCACACACCCTATTCTTATGAGCATTTCTAAGATATTGAGCCGGCATAATATTTTGAGATTAATGAAGTCACCATAGTTGCCTCATAATCGACGGAAACATTTTCTCTCACTGAACGATTAACCTTAGCTTCTAAGTTATGAATACGAATCAATCCATGATCTATTTTAACTTTTTATTTTTATCTCGGACGCAACTACGTAGCAGCGACGGATATTGGTGCTCCCGTGTGGAGCCAAATTCAGTGTTTTGACCCTTTTTGGAAATTGAGCAGGATGTGACCCTGCTTTGTAATTGTTTTTGAGATTTAACACTTTTTCTACCACCGAGGTCGATGGCAGTAGGGTTAAACAGCCTATCACCAGGGGCTCTGACGGTAGGGTTGACGGCAGAGGCAAACGACCGTTGACCGTTGCTGATGTGGATAAAGAACCTACCGGCAGACACTTGGGCGGTACCCTACCCCCCCCCCCCCCCCCCCCCCCCCCCCCACCCCCCCACCCCCTTGGCTTATAACTGTTCAAACCCTACCGTCAAGGTCGATAACGGTAGGGTATAACAGCCTACCGCTGGGAGCCTCGACGATAGGGTTGACGGTAGAGACGATGGGCGTTTAGCTGCACTGACGTGGCTAAGTTTCCTACTGTCCGGCCCCTCAATGGTAAGCTGTTATACCCTGCCGCCATCGACCCCGGCGGTAGAAAAAAAGGGTCAGATCCCAAAATTTAATCAAACCAGGGTCATATTTTACGACAACTTTCGCAAAAAAATCAAAACAGCGATTTTGTCTCTCGTGCGGTGGCTACTGCCCACAAGCAAAAGTCGCTGGCAAAAAGCAAAATAGCATGCATCCAAAAATAGTACAACTAGCTATAACTTATTTCCTTCTTGTTGCCAATTTTCTCTCTCTACCATGCATGCATACGATGACATCATCAAGATTCCGTAATGTTTGAAATTCAAAATATTTTATCTCTAAGACCGTTAATTCAATCAATGATCTATTTACACAGTTGACTTTGACGCGACAAGATCTTTGAAACTAAATTCCATGTCGACATGTTTCAACAATTTTTTTCCATCAGTACTTGCCACATTGTTCCACCCACTTGTCATTTTATTACCCACTTACTCGCTTGACGGAAAATAACTTAATTGCCATGTTTAATGTCATTTCGTATAAAGCTTGTCAGTGCTTATGAAACACCAGTTGCCACAAATAATTTGTTGTGCTTGTCATTTTAGTTCTACCTTGTTGCCATATTGTCTCATACAGCTTGTCAGTTACTGTAAAATTAGTTGTCGCAGTATTTTGTTGTACTTAAACTAGTGCAGAACCGGGCAATAGCACCGGTTCGTAAGGCCCTTTAATGCCGGTTTGGTAACCGGCGCTAAAATGTAGGCACTAAAGCCCCCCCCTTTAGTACCGGTTCAGCACGAACCGATGCTAAAGGGCAACCACGTGGCACGAGCCAGCTTCGGGGGCAGGGAGCCATTTAGTACCGATTGGTGTCACCAACCGGTATTAAAATGTTGGGGGGGTTTTGGGTTTATGATTTCTTTTTCATTTAATTTTGTGTTTTCCATTTAATTATTTTTCGTTTGCTGGTATTTTACGATACTACATATTGTACACGTTATGCATATATATAAATAGAATTTCTAGTAGAACCGATCATAATATATATATATATATATATATACATGTGTGTATATATGTGTGAATTAATTAATGGTGGTTGTGTGAGACATTCGATGATATATATATATATATATATATATATATATATATATATATATATATATATATATATATATATATATATATATATATATATACAATTTCTCCTAATTGGTGCCTTCGGAGCCAGTGGCATTAGCCTAGCTAATTGGTGCCTTCGGAGCATGATAACAATTGGAAGTGGTTCATGGGGGCGGTAACGGGTAATAGTATTCTCCTTTGGGATCTATGACCTGGTCGAGATAAAAAATCCCGCTATTTCCTCTTGAATTGCTTCTATGCGGTCCTGTGCTAGGAGCTTGTCCCGCACCTCTTTGAACTGTTAAGAAGGAGATCAATATGCATGTGTATTAGTTGTGTGACTAGATATCGATAATGGTGTAAAAATTGTGAATAGTGTTCTGACAATCGATATCGTACCCACTCCTGTCTTTGAGATTTGCTCCTTTCGGACGCCATCATGCGAATGTTCTCGCAAACGTAGTATGCACATAGATCATTCCCCGGCGCCTGCTTCAGGGCCTTTACGAGAATGGAATTTGATCAGATAATAATTAATCAAGCATGATAATTAAAGAGATGACAGCTAGCAAGTACTACTTAATTACTTACCTTGGGTCGATACCATTTCAGATTTTGTTTCCATGGGCCTGGAGTGGCCCGGATGAACTTTGCCCAAGCCCTGCCCGCCGACAAAGAAAATGAATAAATGGGTTATTAAATAGTTGTTATCAGGAAATGATGAACTAATTAAATAGGCCGAGATATAGTTAATAATGATTGAAATTACCTGTTGACTATCCCCTTCACGATGGTGTAGTCACTTGCTTTCTTAAGTAGTGAGTCTAGTACTTCAACTGTGTTGGAAATATGCCCTAGAGGCAATAATAAATTAGTTATTATTATATTTCCTTGTTCATGATAATCGTTTATTATCCATACTAGAATTGTATTGATAGGAAACTCAGATACATGTGTGGATACATAGACAACACCATGTCCCTAGTAAGCCTCTAGTTGACTAGCTCGTTGATCAATAGATGGTTACGGTTTCCTGACCATGGACATTGGATGTCATTGATAACGGGATCACATTATTAGAAGAATGATGTGATGGACAAGACCCAATCCTAAGCATAGCACAAGATCGTGTAGTTCGCATGCTAAAGCTTTTCTAATGTCAAGTATCATTTCCTTAGACCATGAGATTGTGCAACTCCCGGATACTGTAGGAGTGCTTTGGGTGTGCCAAACGTCACAACGTAACTGGGTGGCTATAAAGGTACACTACAGGTATCTCCGAAAGTGTCTGTTGGGTTGGCACGAATCGAGACTGGGATTTGTCACTCCGTGTGACGAAGAGGTATCTCTGGGCCCACTCGGTAGGACATCATCATAATGTGCACAATGTGATCAAGGAGTTGATCACGGGATGATGTGTTATGGAACGAGTAAAGAGACTTGCCGGTAACGAGATTGAACAAGGTATCGGGATACCGACGATCGAATCTCGGGCAAGTATCGTACCGCTGGACAAAGGGAATTGTATACGAGATTGATTAAGTCCTTGACATCATGGTTCATCCGATGAGATCATCGGGAGCATGTGGGAGCCAACATGGGTATCCAGATCCCGTTGTTGGTTATTGACCGGAGAATGTCTCGGTCATGTCTGCATGGTTCCCGAACCCGTAGGGTCTACACACTTAAGGTTCGATGACGCTAGGGTTATAGGGAAAGTATGTACGTGGTTACCGAATGTTGTTCGGAGTCCCGGATGAGATCCCGGACGTCACGAGGAGTTCCGGAATGGTCCGGAGGTAAAGATTTATATATGGGAAGTCCTGTTTTGGTCACCGGAAAAGTTTCGGGTTTTATCGGTAACGTACCGGGACCACCAGGAGGGTCCCGGGGGTCCACCAAGTGGGGCCACCGGCCCCGAAGGGCTGCATGGGCCAAGTGTGGGAGGGGACCAGCCCCAGGTGGGCTGGTGCGCCCCCCCACAAGGGCCCAAGGCGCCTAAGGGGAGGAGGGGGGGGCAAACCCTAAGGGCAGATGGGCCTTAGGGCCCATGCCTGGTGCGCCTCCCTCTCCCCTCCACCTGGCCGCCACCCAGATGGGATATGGGGGTTGCCGCCACCCCTAGGGAGGGAACCCTAGGTGGGGGCGCAGCCCCTCCCCTTCCCCTATATATACTTGAGGTTTGGGCTGCCCAAGACACACGAGTTCCTCTCCTTCTTGGCGCAGCCCTACCCCTCTCCCTCCTCGTCTCTTCCGGTGCTTGGCGAAGCCCTGCTGGAGTACCACGCTCCTCCACCACCACCACGCCGTTGTGCTGCTGCTGGATGGAGTCTTCCTCAACCTCTCCCTCTCTCCTTGCTGGATCAAGACATGGGAGACGTCACCGGGCTGTACGTGTGTTGAACGCGGAGGTGCCATCCGTTCGGCACTAGGATCTCCGGTGATTTGGATCACGACGAGTACGACTCCTTCAACCCCGTTCTCTTGAACGCTTCCGCTTAGCGATCTACAAGGGTATGTAGATGCACTCTCCTTCCCCTCGTTGTTGGTTTATCCATAGATAGATCTTGGTGACACGTAGGAAATTTTTTGAATTTCTGCTACGTTCCCCAATAGTGGCATCATGAGCTAGGTCTATGCGTAGTTTCTATGCACGAGTAGAACACAAAGTAGTTGTGGGCGTTGATCTTGTTCAATATGCTTACCGTTACTAGTCCAATCTTGATTCGGTGACATTGTGGGATGAAGCGGCCCGGACCGACCTTACACGTACTCTTACGTGAGACTGGTTCCACCGACTGACATGCACTAGTTGCATAAGGTGGCTAGCGGGTGTCTGTCTCTCCCACTTTAGTCGGATCGGATTCGATGAAAAGGGTCCTTATGAAGGGTAAATAGCAATTGGCATATCACGTTGTGGTTTTTGCGTAGGTAAGAAATGTTCTTGCTAGAAACCCATAGCAGCCACGTAAAACATGCAAACAACAATTAGAGGACGTCTAACTTGTTTTTGCAGGGTATGCTATGTGATGTGATATGGCCAAGAAGAATGTGATGAATGATATGTGATGTATGAGATTGATCATGTTCTTGTAATAGGAATCACGACTTGCATGTCGATGAGTATGACAACCGGCAGGAGCCATAGGAGTTGTCTTTATTTATTGTATGACCTGCATGTCATTGAACAACGCCATGTAATTACTTTACTTTATTGCTAACCGGTAGCCATAGTAGTAGAAGTAATAAGTTGGCGAGACAACTTCATGGAGACACAATGATGGAGATCATGGTGTCATGCCGGTGACGATGATGATCATGGAGCCCCGAAGATGGAGATCAAAAGGAGCAATATGATATTGGCCATATCATGTCACTATTTGATTGCATGTGATGTTTATCATGTTTATACATCTTATTTGCTTAGAACGACGGTAGCTTAAATAAGATGATCCCTCACTAAAATTTCAAGAGAAGTGTTCTCCCTAACTGTGCACCGTTGCGGAAGTTCGTCGTTTCGAAGCACCACGTGATGATCGGGTGTGATAGATTCTTACGTTGAAATACAACGGGTGTTGACGAGCCTAGCATGTACAGACATGGCCTCGGAACACATGCGAAACACTTAGGTTAACTTGACGAGCCTAGCATGTACAGACATGGCCTCGGAACACGGAGGGCCGAAAGGTCGAACATTAGTCGTATAGAAGATGCGATCAACATGAGATGTTCACCGATGATGACTAGTCCGTCTCACGTGATGATCGGACACGGCCTAGTTGATTCGGATCATGTATCACTTAGATGACTAGAGGGATGTCTATCTGAGTGGGAGTTCATAAGATGAACTTAATTATCCTGAACATAGTCAAAAGGTCTTCGCAAATTATGTCGTAGCTCGCGCTTCAGTTCTACTGTTTAGATATGTTCCTAGAGAAAAAAATTAGTTGAAAGTTGACAGTAGCATTTATGCAGACAGTAGAAGGCTTATGTCCTTAATGCACCACTCAGTGTGCTGAACCTCGAACGTCGTCTGTGGATGTTGCAAACATCTGACATACACATTTTGATGACTACATGATAGTTCAGTGCGTAATGCTAAATAGTTTAGAATTGAGGCACCAAAGACGTTTTTGAAACATCGCAGAACATATGAGATGTTCCAAGGAATGAAATTGGGATTTCAGGCTCGTGCCCACGTCAAGAGGTATAAGACCTCCGACGATTTTCTTAGCCTGCATAATAAGGGAGAAAAGCTCAATCTTGAGCTTGTGCTCAGATTGTCTGAGTACAACAATTGCTTGAATCGAGTGGGAGTTGATCTTCCAGATGAAATAGTGATGGTTCTCCAAAGTCATTGCCACCAAGCTACTAGAGCTTCGTGATGAACTATAACATATCAGGGATAGATATGATCCTTGAGCTATTCGTGACACCGCGAAAAGTAGAAATCAAAAGGGAGCAGCAATCGTTGATGGTTAGTAAAACCACTAGTTTCAAGAAGGGCAAGGGCAAGAAAGGGATACTTCATGGAACAACAAATCAGTTGATGTTCTAGTGAAGAAACCCAAAGTTGAACCCAAGCCCGAGACTAAGTGCTTCTTTAATAAGGGGAACAGTCACTGAAGCAGAACCACCCTAGATACTTGGTTGATGAGAAGGCTGGCAAGGTCGACAGAAGTATATTGGATATGCATTATAATGTGTACTTTACTAGTACTCCTAGTAGCACCAGGGTATTAGATACCGGTTCGGTTGCTAAGTGTTAGTAACTCGAAACAAAAGGCTACGGAATAAACGGAGACTAGCTAAAAGGTGAGATGACGATATGTGTTGGAAGTATTTCCAAGGTTGATCAAACATCGCACGCTCCCTCTACCATCGAGATTGGTGTTTGCGTTGAGCATAGACATGATTGGATTATGTCTATCGCAATACGGTTATTCATTCAAGGAGAATAATGATTACTCTGTTTATTTGAATAATACCTTCAATGGTCTTGCACCTAAAATGAATGGTTTATTGAATCTCGATTGTAGTGATACACATGTTCATGCCAAGAGATATAAGATAGTAATGATAGTACCACCTACTTATGGCACTGCCACGTAAGTCATATCGGTATAAAACGCATGAAGAAGCTCCATGTTGATGGATCTTTGGGCTCACTTGTTTTTGAAAAGTTTGAGACATGCGAACCATGTCTATTGATGTATATGCATGAAGAAACTCCATGCAAATGGACCGTTTGGACTCACTTGATTTTGAATCACTTGAGACATGCAAATCATACCACATGGGCAAGATGACTGAAAGCCTCGTTTTTAGTAAAATGGAACTAGAAAGCAACTTGTTGGAAGTAATACATTTTGATGTGTGCAGTCCAATGAGTGCTGAGGCTTGTAGTGGATATCGTTATGTTCTTACTTCACAGATGATTTGAGTAGATGTTGAGTATATTTACTTGATGAATCACGAGTCTGAATTATTGAAAGGTTCAAGTAATTTCAGGGTGAAGTTGAAAGATCGTCGTGACAAGAGGATAAAAGATCTATGATATGATCATAGAGATGAATATCTGAATTACGAGTTTGGCACAGAATTAAGACATTGTGGAAATTGTTTCACAACTAATACAGCCTGGAACATCATAGTGTGATGGTGTGTCCGAACATCATAACTGCACCCTATTGGATATTGTAAGTGCATCTAGTGCCACCCCTAATTGGTTTTGGAGTATTGACGACAAACATAGTTGAGGGACTAATGTGTTTATGAGAATTGCAGGATAACACAGGTAGAAGTCCCTCATTGATTCGGTTTTCCTACCAGAGATGACCCCTAAAAATGTATGAAGACATTGAAGTCAAAGGTGGTATATGAAGATATTCACATTGAAGACTATGACAAGAGAAGACACCACATGAAGCCTATGGAGCTCGAAGACTTAGATCTTTCGTAGTTCTTTTTCTTTTGTGTTGAGTCATAGGAACCACCGTACTGTTAAGTGGGGTCCAAGAGAACCAGTGAGACTGACTGAAGTGATGCCTAACCAAAAACCTATGTCTTCGAGTGAAGACTATGAGAGCGAATCTTGTCCAGAGTCGGACAAGTCAGCTTTGCTTGTAGCCCAAGTAAAGTTGCTGTGTGAGTTTGAAATCTGACCGTTGGAACACGTGTCAGTTCCTTAGTGACCCAGGGTCATTTCGGACAAATCAGGTCGGGTTGCCAAGTGGCTATAAATAGCCCACCCCCCACAACCATAAACGGTTGGCTGCTCAGATTGAAAGTACGACTTTTGTCGTTTGAGAGCAACCCACCTCGAAACCTTTGAGAGAGAATTCCTTGCGAGGATAAAGCCCTAACCACCCAGAGCCAGAGAGAATTGGGCATCACTTAAGTCTTCTTGTCTGTGTGATCTGAAGACTTATTACACTTGAGGACTGTGCATCCTCCAGCCGGTTAGGCGTCGCGTTCTGAGCATCCAAGAGACATTGTGGATTGCCGGTGAACGAAGTCTGTGAAGGTTTGGGAGTCTACCTTGAAGACTTACCAGAGTGATTGGGCGAGGTCTGTGTGACCTTAGCTCAAGGGGAATATGGTGAGGACTGGGTGTCCTGAGCTGCGTGTTCAGGACTGGGTGTCCGGGACTGTGTGTCCTAAGGTTTAAATACCTAGCCGCCCCAACCAGACGTACAGTTGTCACAGCAACTGGAACTGGTCCAACAAATCATTGTCTTCAACGAGTCACTGGTTTCATCTTCCCTTCCCTTTACTTACTGTTGCTCCTTGTGAAGTCATTGTATGTTTGCACTATCTTTTGTCTTCACTGAGTGACTGCATGCTCTGTATGGCTTCATAATATCTTCCTACCTGATCCTTACTACATTGCTGCTATTAAGTCATTGTGCTTTCACTTCATTGAACACTTGACTATGGCTTGCCTAGTGTAGTCTACCTTCCGCTGCATGGTAATAGGTTTATTTCTATCGTTTGTCTTCATAACTTCCACGTTTTGAAGACTTTCATAAAAATCGCCTATTCACCCCCCCTCTAGTCGATATAACGCACTTTCAATTGGTATCAGAGCAAGGTGCTTCCTTGTTCTGTGTGATTCGGTTTAACCACCTGGAGTTTTAGCTATGTCAACTGCAGGGATAATTAAAGTCTCCGCTGCGTGCCCCGTCTTCGATGGAACTGAATATCCCTACTAGAAGAATAAGATGCGCATGCATCTTGAAGCCATTGATGTCGACCTATGGTATGTCGTCGAAAACGGCGTTCCCAAGGCTGGAGAAGGTGTCACTACTGCTGATGTCAAGAAATTTGTTCAACTGGACTCTACTGCCAAGAATATCATCTGTGGTCACCTGACCAAAGGACAGTATGGCCGTGTGAGTGCTTTGAAGACATCTAAGCTGGTCTGGGACTGGCTCTCCAAGATCAATGAAGGCATCTCAACCCAGAGAGATCAGAGAATCAGTGTCCTTAGCAACCTCTTCAACCGCTTCAAGCGAAATGACAATGAGAATGTCCAGCACACTTTTGACCGACTCACTGACATCACAAATGAGCTTCAAGCCCTCGGCGCTACTGAGATCACCAAACATGAAGTCGTCAAGACACTACTGAGATCACTTGACAGTTCGTTTGACATCCTAGCCCTGATGATTCAAGAACGCCCTGATTTCAAGACACTCGATCCATCTGACATACTTGAGAGGCTCAACACACATGAGTTTCAGCTTTCTGAGAAAAGAGATATCTACAGTCCAAACTATGGGCGAACTCGTGCCTTGAAGGCAAAAGCTGTCTCCTCATCTGAAGAAGAATCTGACAGCAGTTCTGATGATCCTGAAGACATTGGAAGAGAACTTGCTATGCTTGTGAAAAAGTTTCAAAAATTCACCAAGAAGAAAGGCTTCAGAAAGTCTTCCCGATCAAGCTCAAGGAATGATGAAGCTTCTGCTCACGACTACAAGAAGAAAACATGTCACAAGTGCAAGAAACCTGACCACTTCATCTCTGAGTGTCCACAGTGGGACAATGAGAACAAAAAGAAGAAGAAGAGCAAGGAATATGACTCTGACGACAAGAAGAAGAAGAAATACTGAAAGTCTTCGTCCAAGTCTTCCTCAAAGTCTTCATCACACAAGAAGAGCTCATCTGGCAAGGCACATGCGTTTGTTGGCAAGGAAATGGACTCAGAGGAGGAGTCTGCTTCTGAGGAGGCGGAGGTGGAGTCCGAGGAGGAGTCCGATTCAGGCATCGCAAGTCTGGCTACAACATACGTTGCCAAGTCCATCTTCAATACTGAAGACAATGACCTCGTCACCGACACCGATGCAATTGACAAGGACTACTTCGCTTCTACCTACTACTTCATGGCACGCGGTGCCAAGGTAAACACACGCACTACTCACTATCAAACATCTAGTGACGATGACTCTGATTGTGATTCAAAACCTAGCTACAAAACACTTGCTAAAATTGCAACTGAACAGCAGAAAGCTATGGAACATATTCAAAAACTGTTAGACAGAAGCAATGATCTGTTAGGTGCTGAAATGACTCGATCTGAATCCTTAATTGAAGACATAAAAAATCTTCACGTTAAGTACCAGGAACTTGAAATTCGTCATGAAACTCTCTCAACAACTCATGAAAAGCTTTCCTATGATTATCTTCAAAGGAAGCAAGATCTTGAGAAATTGAGAGCGGTTCATGAAGATCTTCAAAAGGAAAACGAGTCACTTCACTCCAAACAGATCAGTCCCGCTCAGGAAGGATTTGAACCACCATGTCTTAAATGCATTGAGCGTGATAATGCTACTTCTGTTGCTGAATGTTCTACTGCTACTACTGTTGCAATAGATTCAACTGTTGATGTGGTAACTAACCCCTCTGCTGAGGATACCACTGCTATTGCTGATGAGAATGCTAGGTTGAAGACATTGCTTGAAACAGGGATGTACAAAAGTCTTAAAGGGCATCAAACACTATGTGATGTCCTCAAAAAGCAGATACTGAACCGAAACCCAAGGAAAGAGGGTGTTGGGTTCGTAAGGAAAATGGATGCTTATGGCTCTTACTAGAAACCCGAGCAGTACCCCAAAACCATGTGGGTTGCTGCAAAGGAACCTTCAGCAGACCCATCCAATCTATCTGGCTTCACTTGTGCTAACCCCATTATTATTGATGAATCCTTTGATGCAAACTATATACTGTTTAAGGATCAGAATGGTGAAGTGTTTGCCAGGTACATTGGTACTAACTGCAGGAATGGACCGCCTATGAAGAAGATCTGGGTTCCGAAAAGGTGTCTGGAGAATCTTCCTGTGAATGTCATCATGACACCTCACGTGAAGAAGACAAACCTCAGACCAAAGGCTTCATACGGTCCAAAGGCTTCATACAGACAGAGGACTCACCTGAGTCGCACTAACGCAAATGTTTTGCAGGGAAACCATACTCAGGCATATGAATATAAGAGCAGTTCATCAAACCGCCATGTTCATAAGACCAAGAACTATTCTGCTTATTCTTATGAGTACTATTGTCCGCCTGCAAGACTGTTTGCTGGGGCTCCAAAGCCAAAATTCTCAGATGCTGCACTTAGACTTATTGCTTCTCAGCCACCCTTGAAGATGTGGGTGGCTAAGAAAGGTTAGCTCTCTTTTGCAGGGAAAGGTCTCCAGCAGAAAACCAAAATCGTCTGACGCCATTGCTGGGGACCTTAAACATCTTGTAGGGCGCAAGATCAAATGCCCGAATGGTCTTACTATGTACTTCGTTCGTGAATCACTTACTACTCTCCCTATTAGTCCTAATCTGGATCTAAGATTTCATAACCCATTGGTTCGTCAAATGTTTTTGCTTCACAATGCTCTTGGTGAAGCCTATCCCCCTAACTGCACTGTAGGGTACGACACCAGCGTCTTCAGAATGGATTATTGATAGTGGGTGTACAAATCACATGATTGGCAAAAGAAGTCTTCTTATGGACTCAACCTTACGTCCATCCGACAAGAGCCACATCACATTTGCTGACACTGGTAAAAGTAAGGTATTGGGTCTAGGTAGAGTTGCAATCTCAAGGGATCAACACATGGACAAAGTCATGCTTGTTGAATCCCTTGGCTTCAACTTAATGTCTGTCTCAATGCTTTGCGATTTGAACATGATCGTAATATTTGGAAAATATCGTTGCCTTGTACTAATGGAATCTGACAAGTCTCTAGTGTTTGAAGGGTATCGGAAAGATGATCTTTACGTAGTAGATTTCTCAGCAGGACCACAGCTTGCCGTATGTCTTCTAGCAAAAGCTTCAGAATGCTGGCTCTGGCATCAGAGGCTTGGGCATGCGGGCATGAGGAACCTCCACACCCCGGCAAAGAAGAAGCATGTCATAGGCATCAAGGGCGTCAAGTTCAAGAAAGATCACTTATGCGGTGCCTGTGAGGCAGGGAAGATGACAAGGGCCAAACATCCCTCGAAGACAATCATGACCACTACTCGACCCTTCGAACTGTTTCACATGGATCTTTTCGGTCCCTCTCATTACTCAACTCTTACTACTACTGCATGCCTCTATGGCTTTGTTATTGTTGATGATTACTCTAGATACACTTGGGTGCACATAATCCTTTACAAGACTGAAGTGCAGGATGTCTTCAGACGCTTCGCCAATCGAGCTATGAACAATTATGGCGCCAAGATAAAGCACATCAGAAGTGACAATGACACTGAATTCAAGAACACTGGCCCTCATACATATCTTGATACCTTGGGCATCATGCATGAATTCTCAGCCCCGTACACGCCACAGCAGAATGGCGTCGTCGAACGCAAGAACAGAACACTCATTGAGATGGCCAGAACGATGCTAGATGAATACAAGACCCCAAGAAAATTCTGGCCTGAAGCCATTGATACTGCATGCCATACAATCAATCATGTTTATCTTCACAAGCTTCTGAACAAGACATCTTATGAGCTCCTTACTGGCAAGAAGCCAAATGTCAGTTATTTCAGAGTATTTGGCGCAAGGTGCTGGATCAAGGACCCACATCACACCTCAAAGTTTGCACCAAAAGCACATGAGGGTTTTATGCTTGGATATGGAAAGGATTCGCACTCCTACAGAGTCTTCAATCTCTTTCATTACAAAGTGGTTGAAACAGTGGATGTGCGGTTCGATGAGACCAATGGTTCACAAAGAGAGCAACTGCCAAATGTGCTAGATGAAGTTCCATCCAGTGAATCAATCAAGCTAATGGGAACTAGAGAAATTATACCTTCTGAAGCTCATCCTAAAGAAGAACTTATCATCTCAGCACCTGATCAACATGAAGACAATGCTCAGCCTAAAGACATTCCTTCTAACAACGACAATGATCAGCAAGAGCAAAGTCTTCGCCCTGTACATCCTCGCGTTGCCAATGAAGTGCAGATTGAAAGAATAATTGATAGCATCAAAGCACCCGGTCCACTCACTCGTTCAAGGGCAACTCAGCTAGCAAATTTTTGTGGGCACTTCGCATTCGTCTCAATAACAGAACCCAAGAAAGTTGAAGAAGCCTTCATGGAACCTGAATGGATTCAAGCTATGCAAGAAGAGCTTCAACAGTTCGAGCTGAATAATGTATGGGAACTAGTTAAGCGTCCTGATCCACGGAAGCACAATATAATAGGCACCAAATGGATATACTGCAACAAGCAAGATGAGCATGGTCAAGTTGTCAGAAACAAAGCTCGTCTCGTTGCTCAAGGATATACTCAAGTGGAAGGCATTGACTTCGATGAAACATTTGCTCCTGTGGCTAGACTTGAAGCCATACGCATACTGCTGGCCTATGCAAATCATCACAACATACTTCTATATCAAATGGATGTGAAGAGTGCTTTTCTCAATGTCAAGATTGAAGAAGAAGTGTATGTTGCACAACCGCCTGGCTTTGAAGATCCAAAACATCCTGACATGGTATACAAGCTCAACAAGGCACTGTATGGCCTCAAACAAGCCCCTCGGGCCTGGTATGACACACTCAAATACTTCCTGAAGAGCAAAGGCTTCATACCTGGTTCCCTAGACCCCACTCTCTTCACGAAGACATATGATGGTGAACTGTTTGTGTGCCAAATATATGTGGATGACATTATCTTCGGCTGCACCAATCAGAAGTACATTGAAGAGTTTGGATATATGATGCAAGAGCAATATCAGATGTCCATGATGGGAGAGCTGAAGTTCTTCCTCGGTCTTCAAATACGACAACAACGCAACGGCATCTTCATATCTCAAATGAAGTATCTCAAGTATTGCCTGAAGAAGTTCGGTATGCAAGACTGCAAAGGCTTCACAACACCAATGCCAGCCAAACATCATCTGGGTCCCGACGACAATGGTAAAGAGTTCGATCAAAAGGTATACCGCTCCATGATTGGTTCTTTACTTTATCTATGTGCATCTAGGCCAGATATTATGCTTAGTGTTTGCATGTGTGCTCGATTTCAAGCGGCACCAAAGGAGTCGCATCACTTAGCTGTGAAGCGAATTCTTCGATATTTGGCTCACACCCCAACTCTAGGATTATGATATCCAAAGGGCTCAGAATTTGATCTGGTTGGATTCTTGGATGCTGACTATGCTGGTGACAAAGTTGATCGCAAGTCTACATTACGCACATGTCACTTTCTGGGACGATCACTTGTATGTTGGTCTTCAAAGAAGCAGAACTGTGTATCTCTCTCCACTGCTGAATCTGAATACATTGCTGCTGGATCTTGCTGCGCTCAGCTTCTATGGATGAAGCAAACACTCAAGGACTATGGCATTCATCTGAAGCAAGTGCCACTTCACTGCGACAACGAAAGCTCCATCAAGATCGCCAACAACCCAGTTCAACACTCGAAGACAAAGCACATTGAAATTCGTCATCACTTTCTCAGAGATCATGTTGTGAAGGAAGATATTGATATCATACACGTCAACACTGAAGAGCAATTGGCAGATATCTTCACCAAGCCCTTGGATGAGAAGAGATTTTGCAAGTTACGGTGTGAGCTAAATATCCTGGAATCCTCAAATGTCATGTGATCAGGCACACATCCTAACCCTTATGCATATTGATGACTTAGATGTGCAACACACGAAGTAAAGTATATCTTCAATCAATGAAGACATACATTCTAAGTGTGAATACATTAATGTGGAATTTGACTTCGGAGCGCCACGATAATTGTGCGCCGTGTCTGGGTCTAATACTTCCTATACGGTGGGTAACGCCACCACCAAATGTTCTATTTTGAAGTGTTTCACTCATGACGTTACCTTGCAATGTCTTCACATTTGGTTTGGCTTCGATCTCAACATATCTTCATGATTATCTTCACTATGTTGATTATATATATATATATTAGTGTTCTGTCCTCTACAGCATTCACTTATAGCTATGTCTTCATTGTTGAATCTTTTGAACTAAGTGAATGTGATCGGACCCTAACCTCTCTATGCTTTCTATCTCAAAATCTATCTCTCCAAATCATATGCATTCTATTGACACTGTCGAATGTCTTCTCTGCGTCCTTGTCAGCAGAAGATAGAGAGACAACCATTAAGTCCGTTTTCAATGCTCATTCCTCCACATGAAACCCGGAGAAGTAGGAACGACCACCCGACAATCAAGGCGTGCGTGGGACGTGGAACAAACCCCAAAATTCCGCATAATGGCCACGTGTTCCTCAGATGTGAATTGCCAGGGGCACCTGTGTAATAGCGCAGTGCCACCCATCTACCTATAAATACACACTTCACAGCGGTCATTATCTCTTCTTCCACTCTCGCACGAACCCTAGCACCACCGCTAGCCCTCGACGACGCCGACGACGAAGCGCTTCGCTGCCGCGACCTCTCCGACGCCGTCTTCACGCCGACCGCGGACATCGTCCTCTCCGCCGTCGTCGTAGGTGTCCTCCGTCGCCAAGTTAGGGCATGGAAGATCGAACTGCTCGGCCTCATCTTCCACTTCGTCTAGCAGTTCTTAGTGTGGTAAATAAAACTTCCTTTTTACAGCACCGTTGATCCTATGGATTTGTCACTTTCTACCACAAGCAGTTTCTATTCACACAAGTTAGATCTCTCTCATACTGCATCTCATAACATGCCTAGTATATTCACTTATGCTTCACAAAGTAGTTAGATTCCTCACTTGTACTGATCTGTGAATTCGTACAAATCTGGAACCAACTCCTTATCTATGAGTGAATGTCTTCGCACGATGAGGTCAATGTCTTCTAAACTGATTTATCTTCAAAATCTTCTGAGAATGCATATGACCTCTTCCCCTTCCCTCGTACCTTAATGCTGTCACAGGTACATGTCCGTGGGAGAATCCTTTGGTTCTCATAGTCTGCATTCATTTGCAGAATTCTTACAACATCACATTAATTCTCCCAAAGCCAGTTCCTGTTGGTCCAGCAAGCGAAAACCTTTGAAACCTTTGAACGTGTTGAAGCCTTTCAAGTTAAAGTTTATGGCTTCAGAGAAAGCAGCAAGGAAGGGTGGCAGAAAGCGTCATGGAGAAACATCCAGAGATCTGCCAGATGAACTCTCAGAACTGTACAAGACAGATCCTGAAGAGGATTACAATCAGCGCAAGACCCGAATCCAATGGATTCGAAGATATTGGGCAGAACAATGGTTCAAATACCGATTTGTAACCCAAGAATATGCTGAGAAAAATGCCATCAAGAGATCGTGGGGAGACATCCAATACAAGAATCTTCTACCCAGGTCCAGAGATGAAGCCATTGCTCAAGGCTTCTATCCCTGCATGGTCTGTGGGCCACAGCCTGGTGATGCACACCCATCGTCACTACTATGGTGTCGTGACGACAATCTGTTCAAGCGCAACTTCCAGTTTGCCTAGAACTCAGCGAAGAAGAACAAGAAGACTTTGGGGTTAGACTTCAACCCTGGTCCCTCAGCACCAAGGGCAGATGGCACACGAGATGCAGAACCCAATGTCATCGGTCCTTTCTACAACCTTGAAGGCCTCATCACCCGCATCTTAGTTCAAGGGACTGCAGTGAATGAGCCTGCAGCTGACGCTGAATCAGAAGAAGCTCCTACAGTGCCGAAGACAAAGAAGATGAAGAAGCCTAAAGCTTCAAAGCCTACCCCCTCACCAAAAATCTCAAGGGCGAAGCCACTGGCAACTGCACCTCCTGAAGACAGTGTGCAGTCCGAAGACTTATCTCGCATCTCCAAGCCCTAGAAAGTCAAGATGCCTCTGCCTCACACCGGACAAGAGCTAACTGCTGCTGTCATTCTACGCAATGACGACATTGATCTGTCAAGTGATGAAGATCTAGCAGATGACGCTCTTGAGCAACTTATCAAGAGCAAAGAAGAAGCAGAAATCTTCAATGATCTGTCTCTCTTTGATGTGACCATCATCCACAACTTCATTGATGAGTGGTTTGACACGCCAAACATCAGCTTTGAAGATCTGCAGCTACCAATTGGCCTCAGTGTCGCCTTCCAAGGCGCCATTGCTTCAGAACTCGCTATTGCCCAGCGCATTGTTGAACTGAAGCAAAAGATTGACTATGAAAAGGCTCAGTTCAAGAAGCATATGGCCAAGCTCAGCGTGCAGGAAGTGAAGAACTTCAAGAGTATGATGCACGAGCTCAAGGAAGCCTTTGTAAAGAAACGTGCAGAAGCTCAGGGTTCGCGTGAGCGCATGAAGACTCTGGCTGAAAGATGTGTGCAAGCCTACAATGAGGCTGAGAAGCGCAAGGCCCTTGGGCGTCCTGGCATCGACCCCAGGATGGCCGCAAAGAAGAAGAAGAAGCCTGCTACGGCTGAACCTGACGCACCAAGGCAGGAAGTAGTTCCTATTGTCTTCCCAACTAAAATGACTGGCTCGAAGCCAAAAAGCCTGTCAATAGCTTCAGAGCTCAAGAAGACAAGGACTGCTGAGGCTGAAGCCAGGAAGATGAAACATTCTGAAGCCTCTCCAACCGCCCCCTCCAAGAAGAAGAGGAAGACCAAGAAAGATCGGGCTGCTTCCATAGAGCCCTTGATAGTTGAACCCATTTCTATGGTCTATCCTGAAGCTGAACACCATGAACGCCAACTGACTATCCATGAGCCTGCTTCCACAGAGGATCATGAAGCTGAAGACTTTCCAGTAGCTGATCCCATCGCTGCTGAAGACATTGGTCAACATGACAATGTAGAAGATGGTGCAGTCCTTCCTCAGAACAGCGAACTCATCAGCATTGGTCGTCCACTGACGCCAATTGCACATGATGCTTCATGGGTAGATCGCCCACAAGAGGAAGAAGACTATGAGGCCCAACCCACTCCAACTCCACAGGCGTCGCCCGCGTTGCGCAGGCTTCGCAAAGGTCCAAGGCCTTAAGTCTCTGCTGAAGACAATCCGGCTGCATCAGCCACGGAAGATAAAGTCCCACAAGTTGCCACTCCACTGTCCCACCAAGAAGCAGTTCTCAAGGAGAACGTGCTTGAAAATCTTGCGGCTGCCACAACCACCAATGAAGCTAATGTGGAGCCCTCCCCAACGGAAAAAGAAGACAGCGAAGCCACTAATCCCGTCACTATGTTCCTGAGTCTGCTGCCGGTCCACAGTTCGACTATCATGTTGAGCACAGGCCTCAGGTACAGAAGTCAATCCCAAGATTGCCAAGGTTATCAGGTCCTGCATCAGCACCTGGCTCCTTCAATATCAATGGCTTCAGGGCAGACAACACATTCTTCGATAGCTCCAGGAACCCCTACTCAAGGGAAAGGATATCATCTGATCGGTTCTGGAGCTATCCTCAGCGAAGCTATTACTCATGCATTCTTTACAACCAAGGTCGCATCTTCCCACACAAGCGCCTTGACATTGAAGCCATAGATGGTCTGCCTTGTCTGGAAGAAGCTTTGGATTGCTTCAAGGAAGTTGGACTGCTGCCGTTCGTTACTGACCAAGAGCATTGGAATGAAGAGCTGCTGCTCCAATTCTATGCCACACTTCACATCCGCGGGTACAGCAGAGATCCGAAGACTTGGGTCCTGGAGTGGATGACCGAAAATGTTCATCACGAAGCCAATGCATTTGACATCATTGAGCTCACTGGTTTGCCCACTCCTGGCAATCTCTACGAGCATGGCTGTCAGCTGCATAGTGAAGCTATTGAGAGCATCTTTAAGAGGTCGGAACCTGATATGAGTCAGATGCTCAGCATGATGAAGCAATTGCCCCAAGATGCTGCTTATCCAACAGATTTCTTCGTTGAAGACCTTGAGTATCTGCCAAGGACCATCTATCACATCATCAAGCGAACTCTCTGGCCCATCAAAGGGCACTCTCCAAATGCCAAGCTTGAGGGTGCAATGAAGACTTTGGTCTTCTATATTCTTCATGGAAAATGCTTCAATGCACAGGACTTATTCATCCGCCAACTTGCTGCATCAGGCTCTGATCTGTTTGGCTTGAAGTTCTACGCCCCATGGGTAATGCAGCTAATTAAACTTCACTCCGATATCTCATATCAGCCATCTGCTCGCAATCATAGGATTTTCTGCCTGATGTGGATATCTCTACTGAAGCCATCTATCCTGAGCCTGCAAAGGAACCTCTAAGTCTTCAGAATGCAGAGCATCAGAGTTTCTCACAGAACATTGAAGAAGTTGAAGCAGTCACTCGGGTGTATCCTTTGGCTGGCACTACACGTGCACCACACCCTGCGTCTACTGAAGCCACTGATAGTACAACTGCTCCAAGACCCAAGCGCACTCGTGTTCTCAATGACCGAGAGCTTCTTGTGGCTCTTCATCAGAAACAGGATAGGCATCATGACTGGCTGAAGCGTCAGATGAAAAGCCTCTTGGTGGAAGTTAATCGCATTCGCAATCTTGCCACCAAGAATGCTTTCGTTGCCCATGAAACCTGTCGCCGTACATGGAAAGGGCTAAAGATGATGTGTTCTGAAGATGATCTCCAAGAGGATGGATTCACTGAGCGATTCAAGTTTGACTCCACACCTCCTCGAAGAGTTGTGCTGCTAGGAACTCCACCCCTTGAAGACTCTGAGTTCTCTTCATCTGCTGCAACAGTGACTGCCAGAGTTATCGAGGATGAAGATGATGCTACTTCACCACCACCTCCTCCAGCCCGCGTCAACTCTGCTCCAAGCTCTTCAGCACCGCCAAACACCACCAACGACCCTGCTACTTCACCTACTCCGCATGGGAACGAGTAGAAGCTCTAAGTCTTCAAACCTTTTTGGTCCTTACTGACAAAAGGGGGAGAAGCATATGAGGTTGATAGTCTTCAAGCGGGTTCATATGGGCGGGTGCTTTATATTTTGCTTCGTGCTTACAACTCTCGTTTTGCTACATTTGGTTCTTTGGTCGTCTGCTACTTATCTGCCACTTTGTTTGGCGATGATAAATTCCGCATGTGCGACGATAAATTCCGCACTTAGATCATTCTGCAGACGCCCATTTTCCATTATGCATGTCATTATCTTCATATACTTTCACATGCATAGTGGATTGTCATCATAAGTTGAAGTGGATCTCCACAAGTACAACCTGCCATGTGCATTTGCATTCCAAAAGCAAATTACTTATATGCACATCTTCAGGGGGAGACCTTGCAACCTATGAAGACAATTCCTTATCCTTTACATGAAAACTTCAACTAGTTTGTCATCAATCACCAAAAAGGGGGAGATTGTAAGTGCATCTAGTGCCACCCCTAGTTGGTTTTGGAGTATTGACGACAAACATAGTTGAGGGACTAATGTGTTTATGAGAATTGCAGGATAACACAGGTAGAAGTCCCTCATTGATTCGGTTTTCCTACCAGAGATGACCCCTAAAAATGTATGAAGACATTGAAGTTAAAGGTGGTATATGAAGATATTCACATTGAAGACTATGACAAGAGAAGACACCACATGAAGCCTATGGAGCTCGAAGACTTAGATCTTTCGTAGTTCTTTTTCTTTTGTGTTGAGTCATAGGAACCACCGTACTGTTAAGTGGGGTCCAAGAGAACCAGTCAGACTGACTGAAGTGATGCCTAACCAAAAACCTATGTCTTCGAGTGAAGACTATGAGAGCGAATCTTGTCCAGAGTCGGACAAGTCAACTTTGCTTGTAGCCCAAGTAAAGTTGCCGTGTGAGTTTGAAATCTGACCGTTGGAACACGTGTCAGTTCCTTAGTGACCTAGGGTCATTTCGGACAAATCATGTCAGGTTGCCAAGTGGCTATAAATAGCCCACCCCCACAACCATAAATGGTTGGCTGCTCAGATTGAGAGTACGGCTTTTGTCGTTTGAGAGCAACCCACCTCGAAGCCTTTGAGAGAGAATTCCTTGCGAGGATAAAGCCCTAACCACCTAGAGCCAGAGAGAATTGGGCATCACTTAAGTCTTCTTGTCTGTGTGATCTGAAGACTTATTACACTTGAGGACTGTGCATCCTCCAGCCGGTTAGGCGTCGCGTTCTGAGCATCCAAGAGACATTGTGGATTGCCGGTGAACGAAGTCTGTGAAGGTTTGGGAGTCTACCTTGAAGACTTACCAGAGTGATTGGGCGAGGTCTATGTGACCTTAGCTCAAGGGGAATACGGTGAGGACTGGGTGTCCTGAGCTGCGTGTTCAGGACTGGGTGTCCGGGACTGTGTGTCCTAAGGTTTAAATACCTAGCCGCCCCAACCAAACGTACAGTTGTCACAACAACTAGAACTGGTCCAACAAATCATTGTCTTCAACGAGTCACTGGTTTCATCTTCCGTTCCCTTTACTTACTGTTGCTCCTCGTGAAGTCATTGTATGTTTGCACTATCTTTTGTCTTCACTGAGTGACTGCATGCTCTGTATGGCTTCATAATATCTTCCTACCTGATCCTTACTACATTGCTGCTATTAAGTCATTGTGCTTTCACTTCATTGAACACTTGACTATGGCTTGCCTAGTGTAGTCTACCTTCCGCTGCATGGTAATAGGTTTATTTCTATCGTTTGTCTTCATAACTTCCACGTTTTGAAGACTTTCATAAAAATTGCCTATTCACCCCCCCTCTAGTTGATATAACGCACTTTCAGATATGATGCATACCATGATGTCTCTTATCGAATTACCACGATAGTTTATGGGTTAGGCATTAGAGGCAACCACATTCACTTTAAATAGGGCACCACGTAATTCTGATGAGATGACACCGTATGAACTATGGTTTAGAGAAACCTAAGCTGTCATTTCTTAAAAGTTTGGGGCTGCGATGCTTATGTGAAAAGTTTCAGGCTGATAAGCTCGAACCCAAAGCGGATAAATGCATCTTCATAGGACACCCAAAACAGTTGGGTATACCTCCTGTCTCAGATCCGAAAGCAATAAGGGATTGTTTCTAGAATCGGGTCCTTTCTCGAGGGAAAAGTTTCTCTCGAAAGAATTGAGTGGGAGGATGGTGGAGACTTGATGAGGTTATTGAACCGTCTCTTCAACTAGTGTGTGGCAGGGCACAGGGAGTTGTTCCTGTGGCACCTACACCAATTGAAGTGGAAGCTTATGATAGTGATCATGAAACTTCAGATCAAGTCACTACCAAACCTCGTGGGATGACAAGGATGCGTACTACTTCAGAGTGGTACGTAATCCTGTCTTGGAAGTCATGTTGCTAGACAACAATGAACCTACGAGCTATGGAGAAGCGATGGTGGGCCTGGATTCCAAAATGGCTCGAGGCCATATAATCCGAGAGAGGATCCATATATGAAAACAAAGTGTAGACTTTGGAAGAACTACTTGATGGTCGTAAGGCTGTTAGGTACATATGGATTTTAAAAGGAAGACGGACAATGATGGTTAATGTCACCATTAAGAAAGCTCGACTTGTCGTTAAGATGTTTCCCGACAAGTTCAAGGAGTTGACTACGATGAGACTTTCTCACTCGTAGCGATGCTAAGAGTCTGTTGGAATTATATTAGCGATTACTGCATTATTTATGAAATCTTATAGATAGGATGTCAAAAACCATTGTTTCCTTGACGATTTTCTTGAGGAAAGGTTGTATGTGATACAACCGGAAGGTTTTGTCAATCCTGAAAGATGCTAACAAGTATGCAAAGCTCCAGTAATCCTTCTAAGGACTGGAGTAAGAATCTCGGAGTTGGAATGTATGCTTTGATGAAACGATCAAAGTTTTGGGTGTATACAAAGTTTATGAGAAACTTGTATTTCCAAAGAAGTGAGTGGGAGCACTATAGAATTTCCGATGAGTATATGTTGTTAACATATTGTTGATCGGAAATGATGTAGAATTTCTGGAAAGCATGCAGAGTTATTTGAAAAGTGTTTTTCAATGGAAAACCTGGATTAGGCTACTTGAGTATTAAGATCTATAAGGATAGATCAAAACACTTAATAGTACTTTCAAATGAATACATACCGTGACAAGATTTTGAAAGAGTTCAAAATGGATCGGCAAAGAAGGTGTTCTTGGCTGTGTTATAAGGTGTGAACATTGAGTAAGACTTGAAACCTGACCACGGCAGAATAGAGAGAAAGGACGAAGGTCGTCCCCTATTCTTTAGACGTAGGCTCTACAGTATGCTATGCTGTGTACCGCACCTGAAGTGTGCCTTGCCATGAGTCAGTCAAGGGGTACAAGAGTGATCCAAGAATGGATCACAGGACAGCGGTCAAAGTTATCCTTAGTAACTAGTGGACTAAGGAATTTTCTCGATTATGGAGGTGGTAAAAGAGTTCGTCGTAAAGGGTTACACCGATGCAAACTTTGACACTAATCCAGATTATTCTAAGTAGTAAACTAGATTCGTATAGTAGAACAGTTATTTGGAATAGCTCCAAATAGAACATGGTAGCTGCATCTGGGAGATGACATAGAGATTTGTAAAGCACACACGGATCTGAAAGACTCAGACCCGTTGACTATAACATCTCTCACAAGCATAACATGATCAAACCCAGAACTCATCGAGTGTTAATCACATGGTAATGTGAACTAGATTATTGACTCTAGTAAACTCTTTGGGTGTTAGTCACATGGGGATGTGACCTTGAGTGTTAATCACATAGCGATGTGAACTGGATTATTGACTCTAGTGCAAGTGGGAGACTGTTGGAAATATGCCCTAGAGGCAATAATAAATTAGTTATTATTATATTTCCTTGTTCATGATAATCGTTTATTATCCATGCTAGAATTGTATTGATAGGAAACTCAGATACATGTGTGGATACATAGACAACACCATGTCCCTAGTAAGCCTCTAGTTGACTAGCTCGTTGATCAATAGATGGTTACGGTTTCCTGACCATGGACATTGGATGTCATTGATAACGGGATCGCATCATTAGAAGAATGATGTGATGGACAAGACCCAATCCTAAGCATAGCACAAGATCGTGTAGTTCGCATGCTAAAGCTTTTCTAATGTCAAGTATCATTTCCTTAGACCATGAGATTGTGCAACTCCCGGATACCGTAGGAGTGCTTTGGGTGTGCCAAACGTCACAACGTAACTGGGTGGCTATAAAGGTACACTACAGGTATCTCCGAAAGTGTCTGTTGGGTTGGCACGAATCGAGACTGGGATTTGTCACTCCGTGTGACGGAGAGGTACCTCTGGGCCCACTCGGTAGGACATCATCATAATGTGCACAATGTGATCAAGGAGTTGATCACGGGATGATGTGTTATGTAACGAGTAAAGAGACTTGCCGGTAACGAGATTGAACAAGGTATCGGGATACCGACGATCGAATCTCGGGCAAGTATCGTACCGCTGGACAAAGGGAATTGTATACGGGATTGATTAAGTCCTTGACATCGTGGTTCATCCGATGAGATCATCGTGGAGCATGTGGGAGCCAACATGGGTATCCAGATCCCGTTGTTGGCTATTGACCGGAGAACGTCTCGGTCATGTCTGCATGGTTCCCGAACCCGTAGGGTCTACACACTTAAGGTTCGATGACACTAGGGTTATAGGGAAAGTATGAACGTGGTTACCGAATGTTGTTCGGAGTCCCGGATGAGATCCCGGACATCACGAGGAGTTCCGGAATGGTTCGTAGGTAAAGATTTATATATGGGAAGTCCTGTTTTGGTCACCGGAAAAGTTTCGGGTTTTATCTGTAATGTACCGGGACCACCAGGAGGGTCCCGGGGGTCCACCAAGTGGGGCCACCGGCCCCGGAGGGCTGCATGGGCCAAGTGTGGGAGGGGACCAGCCCCAGGTGGGCTGGTGCGCCCCCCCCCCACAAGGGCCCAAGGCGCCTAAGGGGAGGAGGGGGGGGCAAACCCTAAGGGCAGATGGGCCTTAGGGCCCATGCCTGGTGCGCCCCCCTCTCCCCTCCACCTGGCCGCCACCCAGATGGGATCTGGGGGCTGCCGCCACCCCTAGGGAGGGAACCCTAGGTGGGGGCGCAGCCCCTCCCCTCCCCCTATATATACTTGAGGTTTGGGCTGCCCAAGACACACGAGTTCCTCTCCTTCTTGGCGCAGCCCTACCCCTCTCCCTCCTCGTCTCTTGCGGTGCTTGGTGAAGCCCTGCTGGAGTACCATGCTCCTCCACCACCACCACGCCATTGTGCTGCTGCTGGATGGAGTCTTCCTCAACCTCTCCCTCTCTCCTTGCTGGATCAAGGCATGGGAGACGTCACCGGGCTGTACGTGTGTTGAATGCGAAGGTGCCGTCCGTTCGGCACTAGGATCTCCGGTGATTTGGATCACGACGAGTACGACTCCTTCAACCCCGTTCTCTTGAACGCTTCCGCTTAGCGATCTACAAGGGTATGTAGATGCACTCTCCTTCCCCTCGTTGCTGGTTTCTCCATAGATAGATCTTGGTGACACGTAGGAAATTTTTTGAATTTCTGCTACGTTCCCCAACAAACTGTTCCTTCATCAACTTTAATGATTAACAAGATCCAGTGAAATCTGCATGCACACACGTTTGCATGTCTTAATTAAGCGGGCATATGTAAGCAAAAACATGTAGCTATAGCTAGTAGGGAAAATCAGAATTTGTAGTACAAGACAGTGTGACTCACTGGAAGTTGTAAGGAAGTAGTATATCTTCATTGTATTTGAGTTCCTTGAAGAACTGTAGCATGCTTTCCTCTACACATTTTTCGTGATATGGATCTATTTTCCATGTGTATTCATTAATGGTATTTGGGTCAATGAACCCAATGCCATAGCGTCCACCTTTTTTCATTTTATAAATCTTCATCCTGCATAATACCACATAAAAGAATATAGTGAGGATAATTACAGGTAATGATTGATCAAAATGATCACTACAGCTAGCTTGAGACTTAAATTACAGAAAGAAATCACTTACAGACAATAGCAACTGACGACAGATTTGTCGAGTGCGTCTTTATTGTATAGCTGAAATAGTTCTGAATACTCAACGGTCACAGCTTTCTTATGGTAGTAATGCTCCTTGTTGACATTCACCATGAGGGACTCCCGATTGGAAATCTTGGTAATGTCCATGTACCATTGATGCAATTCATACATTCTCGTAGGGAGCTTATTGACCTCCTCTGGCTCGACCAAAGGTTGGCCCCGGGCATATTTCCGTTTTATTTCCTCCTCTCTAGTCGGAGACATGGGCTCGATATCGAGGAGTTGTCCAACAGTGATCCCGATCGATTCAGCCTGCGCAATATTCTCCTCGGTTATTACCACATCACCCACCCCGGGAACGTTAACGGTTTGCCCACAATAATATTGGGCGCGCCTACTCTCATGTGTTGTTGGCACAACAAGCGGGGGGATTGATTATGTTGCTTGTTCTCCCAGCTGGGGAACGGTTTTACCGCTCCTTTTGCTAGCTGATTTGCTCGAGCTCGAGCTCGCCTCTTTCTGTAGATGTGCTCGATTTAACTTCTTGATGTGGCGCTCATAGTCTGTGTCAACAGGCTTGGGAGCTGGTGCTCTAGCCATATGAATGAAGTGGTCAATCTTTTCCACAGGCACTTTCTCCCTTGGCGGCGGTGGCGGTTTCGGTGCAAAATGGGCTTCCACCTTGGCCTTCGATATGGCTACGTTTTTGTCCTCGGACTTGTCGTAAGGCCTCTGCGGAAGAGGCGCGAGGCTTGGACCATATTGAAATCGCTTGCCTCCGCCTATACCTCCAGTACTACCTCGACTTGTACCGCTACGCACCATAGCTGAGGCGGCTCTCTTCCATGATTGCTGAGGCGGCGAAGACGGCTGACGTGGCTGAGTTGGAAGAGGAGGAGTGGCCTGAAGCTGTGCCGGACTTGGAGGAGGAGTGGCCTGAAGCTTTGCCGGACTTGGAGGAGGAGGAGTGGCCTGAAGCTATGCCGGACTTGGAGGAGGAGTGGCTTGACGCGTTGGTGGACTTGGAGGAGCGGGAGTCTGCTGACTCGGTGGCGGACTGCGACGAGGAGTCGGATGATGCGGTGTCGGTGGCCTTCGAAAGATGATGCAATCCTTTCTCCATAGGAGGATACGATGGTTGGCCTCTCCTAGTGTGTGCTCATCGTCACCTCCAAGAATGTCAAGCTCTAGCCCCGAATATTGGTCCACTACCTCATCAACCAAGACACGAGCATAGCCCGCTGGAATCGGGTTGCAATGGAAGGTTGCCTCGGGGGGATTTGTAAAAGCAAGGGCGTCCGCCACCTTCATGGATATGTTCTTCATTTTGAAGTGTAGCTCGCAGTTAGTGTTCTCCATGATGTCATCCACTGGGTAGCTATCCAGCAATGCGTCGCCCGGGGCGGAACCCACGCTGCTTCTCAGCATGGATGGGACGGTGCTATCCATTGGTGGATCATCCGCTAGCTGTTGAGACCCCCTTTGCTGGCTAAGTGAGTCGATCTGCTCCTGCTGCCGCTGGAATTTGACTGCCAAGTCCGCGTGCGCTGATTCTAGGCCTTGAAGGCGTTCATAGTCTAGCTTCCTCTGCTCCTCCTCCATCTTCCTCTTCTTCTCCTCCGCAATCTTCTTTCTCGCACGGGTTCTGTAGTCGGCATTTCAGTCCGAAAACCCCTCATACCACAGAATAGTGCCCATGCCTCGTGTTCTTCCCGGGTGTTCAGGATTTCCCAGGGCACGCATAAGCTCGTCGTTCTATCTGTTGGGCTCAAACAACCCCGATCGAGCCTCTTCTATTGCAACAAGTACCTTATTTTCGACTCCGTCCAGACATGCCTTCTTCGAAACTTTGGCTGTCTTCGGGTCCAACTCCCCCCATGCGCATAGAACCAAGTCCTGCACCTGGGGGGCCAGCTCAATGTTTCTGGAGTGACACCTGCATCCATCATCTCTTTCTCAGACTTATCCCACTTAGGCATTCCCACCGCATAGCCACCTGGCCCCAGCTTATGGAACTTATCCTTTTTTGCGGCATTGGCCTTGTTTATTCTGGACCGTTCCTTAGATAATTCCGAACCCTTGAATTTCACAAAATCGTCCCAATGAGCACTTTGCTTCTCTAGTGTTCCCTCGAATACTGGAGTCTTCCTTCCTCCCTTGACGTACTTGGCCCATTCACGAATCTTGTGGTTCTTGAATGCAACCGTCATCTTCCTAAGAGCAGCGTCCTTGACTTTCTCCACGTCTGCATCTGTGAAATGATCTGGTAGGGTGAAATGTTCCATGAGCGTTTCCCAAAGCAAATGTTTTTGTCTGTCGTCGACAAAAGTAACTCCTGGACGTGGCTTTGCTGGCTCTCTCCATTCTTGAAGGGAGATCAGGAGTTGGTCCTTCACAAGAACTCCGCATTGACGAATGAACTTGTCTGCAATCTTCTTAGGTGCTAATGGTTCGCCATTAGGTCAGATTGCCTCGATATTGTACTTTACGCCCTCCTTCAACTTTTTGTTCGGGCCTCGTTTCGTCCTGTTGCCTGAAGATTTGCTCGATCCGAATGGCTGAAAGAAGAAAGATCGATTCGTTAATATATCTTCAAGTCATTTAAAACATGTGATGATCACCAGATGCCTGCTTATATAAATATATATACCTCACCGGTCTTTGTTGTTTCAAGATCAACATTTTCTTCGTCATGTTCATAGTTCATGACTTCATCAATTCGGTCGTCGCGATCGAATATCATATCACCCTCCCCGGTGTTGTTTAGATATTCGGAGCCGTCATAATCTTCTTCATTCTAATCATCATCTGGCCCGCGAGGATTACGTATGATATTGAACAGGGCCTCTTCTCCCTCTCTGCCGGTATTGTCCGCCGTAGGTTTTGTTTAACTAATCCAAAAGAAATATATTCAAATTACAATGCATGGATGCAATCAATTAATAAGGAAAAACTGAATCAATCATAGTACATAATAAGCATCATCGAATATAACCTCGAATACGTCATCTCGAATAATAGATATAATCTCGAATACATCGTCTCGAATAATAGATATAATCTCGAATACATCGTCTCGAATAATAGATATAATCTCGAATACATCGTCTCGAATAATATATAATCTCGAATACATCGTCTCGAATATTATATATCGAATACATCACTGGCTAGGTAGCTAATAAAGATCGAATACTACAGAAGAATCTAGGACACTCGCGGTTCCTGCGGCGCGGGCGGTGCACACCCAAAGAGAAGGAACCTTCACAAGATCATAGCTGAAGTGAGATCCCTGAAAAAACTGCCAGGTATTGGAGAACCTGCCGCCCTCTAACGCAACCATGTAGCGATGGACGTGCTCGTCCTCCTCCCTGACACGGTGACGTACCACCTCCGGCGGGGCCGGCTCCCTCCGCATCGAAACTGGCCCACACGAACGCCACCAAACGAGATCAGGGTCGACGACGGGACCCGGGGCCGGGTTCCTCATCAAGCGGCGCGCCCCTCCAGGCAGCACCTCCCAGTGCCAGCCCGGCGGAGCCCAGTCCCGGACATGGGTCAGTAGGACGTCGTCGCGGACGGGTCGACGGCGAGGATGCAGGCCAGGCATCATCGAGAACAAATACTAGCTATATGCCCGCAAAAAGTAACATTTTTTTAATGATTGGATTTTGATAACTAAAATTTCTAACATTTCTATATAACTAACATTCCTATAACATTTCTAACTATGCTATATAACTAACATTTCTATAACATTTCTAATATTTCTATAACTAAAAAACAGAAAAAAAATTATAACATTTATATATATATATATAACTAACATTTGTATAACATTTCTAATATTTCTATAACTAAAAAAAGAAAAATTTCTAACTTTTTTATAACTATTTCTATAACTAAAAAACAGAAAAATTTCTAACAATTCTAACATTTCTATAACATTTCTAACAATGCTATATAACTAACTATTTCTATAACTAAAAAAAGAAAAATTTCTAACATTTTTATAACTATTTCTATAACTAAAAAACTAAAAAAATGTATGTGTGTGTGTGCTCACCGGCGAGGCGAGAGGCGACGGGGGGCGGCGACGGGGACGGCTACGGGCACGGCGACGACGGGGACAGGGACGGGGCGGCGACGACGGGTCGGGGCGACGACGACGGGGACGGGGCGGCGATGACGGGGACGGGGACGACGCAGGACGGGCCGGGACGGGGCGGCGGTGACGACGGGGACGACGGGGACGGGGACGAGGCGGCGACGGGGGCGGCGACGAGGGATATGGAGACGGGGGCGGCGGGCGACGGGGCAGAGGAGAAGAAGTAGATGAGAAACTGAAATTTTTGAAGTGTTTAGTTATATAGGATGGACCTTTAGTACCCGGTACTAAAGGGGTGCGCTTCCCGCCGCTTGGCCTGGCCAAAACAGGCCTTTAGTATCGGTTGGTGGCTCCAACCGGTACTAAAGGTGCCCCCTTTAGTACCGGTTGGTGCCACCACCCGGTACTAAAGGGGGAGCGCTGGCGCAGGTGTGGTGCGGCAAGTTTAGTCCCACCTCGCTAGCCGAGGGGCGTCCGCACTGGTTTATAACCCCCCGTGCGGTAGCTCTCTCGAGCTCCTCTCAAAGCAGGCCTACTAGGCCTACATGTTCTGTGCTGCCCTGTGGGCCTACTGGCCCTTTGCGGGCCTGCATCCTGGCCCAACAACAGGTTGGGTTTCTAGTCGTATGCAGGCCGCTTTGGCCCAGTAGGCGGGCTTTATTTTTATTTTTTTGCTTTATTTATTTTTGAGTTGTTTTTTTGTGTATTTAGAGTTTCTTTGTGAATAGTTTTGCTTTAGGTACAAAAAATTACAAACTTTCTGTTAGTGCCCGTAGTTTTCAAATTTGAATAGTTTAAATTTTGAATTATTTGAAATTAGTGTGAATCACTAGTTTGTGAATAACTTAACTTTAAAAATCAGTGTATTTAGAGTTTCTTTGTGAATATTTTTGCTTTAGGTACAAAAAATTACAAACTTTCTGTTAGTGCCCGTAGTTTTCAAATTTGAATAGTTTAAATTTTGAATTATTTGAAATTAGTGTGAATCACTAGTTTGTGAATAACTTAACTTTAAAAATCAGTGTATTTAGAGTTTCTTTGTGAATATTTTTGCTTTAGGTACAAAAAATTACAAACTTTCTGTTAGTGCCCGTAGTTTTCAAATTTGAATAGTTTAAATTTTGAATTATTTGAAATTAGTGTGAATCACTAGTTTGTGAATAACTTAACTTTAAAAATCAGTGTATTTAGAGTTTCTTTGTGAATATTTTTGCTTTAGGTACAAAAAATTACAAACTTTCTGTTAGTGCCCGTAGTTTTCAAATTTGAATAGTTTAAATTTTGAATTATTTGAAACTAGTGTGAATCACTAGTTTCTGAATAACTTAACTTTAAAAATCAGTAAAGGCATGAAAGAATTTGTTTGCACATAAAATTTCTTTGCGTTTCAAATGCCAAAACACATAATTACCCTAACTATTACAGAGATTCCCTCCTGGGTGTGAAACACAGAAGAAAGTGATGATAGTGAAGCCGATCACATCTCAGATCTTTGGGTGTGAAACTTTTTCTTCGCGTGTGTCCCTTTGCGCCATAACCATGGAAAATCTTCATCATTTAACGGGATGCTCGGGTCAATATTCACTGTGAATGAAGCAATTTCATCAAACTTTTCATAATCTTCTGACATGTCTGTCTTGTCATCCACTCCCACGATGTTTCTCTTTCCAGAAAGAACTATGTGCCGCTTTGGCTCATCGTACGATGTATTCGCTTCCTTATCTTTTCTTTTTCTTGGTTTGGTAGACATGTCCTTCACATAGAAAATCTGTGCCACATCATTGGTTAGGACGAATGATTCGTCTGCATACGCAAGATTGTTGAGATCCACTATTGTCATTCCGTACTGCGGGTCTTCCGTTACCCCGCCTCGTGTCATATTGACCCATTTGCACCGAAACAAAGGGACCTTCAAACCACGTCAATAGTCAAGTTCCCATATGTCCTGTATATAACCATAATATATATAATTCCTCCCAAATTACTAAACTCAAAAATCAATCACTATATAAAGCATTGCACGAGCTAATCTAGCAATGAGAGATGAAAGGAAAAAGTTGCTAACCTTTGTGATCATTTGAATGGATGGGGGCCTTCAAATCTTGGGCAAAATGTGTGATGAGCTTGAAAGGAAGAGGGAAAAGAACAGAGAGGAGAGGGGAAAGGGGAAGAACAGAGCGAACTCGGGTGGACGAAGGGTCTATGTAGGACGACCTTTAGTACCGGTTCGTGATACGACCCGGTACTAAAGGTGCTGGAGGGGCCCCGGACTGACAACATCCTGCCACCACTCACTTTAGTACCGGTTCGTGGCACGAACCGGTGCTAAAGGTTCACCACGAACCAGTACTAATGAGAGCGGCCCGGCTAGCCGTTGGAACCGGCACTAATGTACATATTAGTGCCAACTCAAATTCAAACCGGCACTAATGTGCTTCACGTTTGACCCTTTTTCTACTAGTGTTATCAGTTTAATTCTACCAGTTGCTGTGTTATGTCAAAAAAAACATCCGATTGTTTCAAACCCTAGTTGCCGCGGTGTTTAGTTGTCTTGATCAATTTAATTCTACTCAATTGTCTTGTATAAGCTCATCAGTCGTTAAAAACTAGTTGTCATGTTATTTTGCAGCGCTTGCCATTTAGAATTCAACCTAGTAGCCAGATATTTCATATATGTACACTATGGCAGATAAAAAACTTATGTGTGAGATAGGCAGATAAGGTTGCCTAGCCTGCAACTTCCTGCAATCTTACCACTAAATTACACCTTTGAGCACCTTCGAGATACTAAGCCGATATAACATTTGAGATTTTACGAAGTCATCACAGATGTCTCGCAGTAGTAAAAAAAATAGACCATGCATACATATGCTACGCAGGCTTGTGTCGGGATTGATTGGGGCATCTCATCTATAATCTATAATACCTAAATAGTTCATCCCCACTATCCTAATTCTCTTGACATGCAGCTTATCCACCTCAGCAGCCCTGCCATGTCATCTTTTTTCTCCTTTTCTTCAATAAAATCGTGTGAATCAATTTCTATTTAGTATACGTGCCTAACTTTTTCTGTTGAACCAAGCGAACAGTCAAGAGTAAAAAAAAATCAAGTCATGCGTTATGGTCTTATGGATAGCCATCCAAATTAAAGGCAACTTTCGTGATTCCCTTCCTATTCCCCATGATCAAGTGGCTTGCCTCGTCCTTCCCGTCCCAGAGTCGCTTCCTTCAATCAGTTACGACCTAGGCAATCGAACAGAAGCTGCTCCACTAAGCTGGTCTCTTGACCTCTCCACTACGATCTACTATAAAGGTTGGTTTCATAGCATGGTACTACCACATGGAAATCAAGAGACCCTTTGTGGTTCTTCTCCTCTTCCGCCCCACGCGGGCTAAGGCGGAGCGCCAGGTTCTGCACACCACGCGGCGATGTATCCGGTCGGCAAGCGGATGAGGATCTCCACGAGCACGTCGGCTGGCAAATGCGGGAGCGCGTCCATGGTGAAGGCGGAAGAGGAACTGAGGATCGTATCAAAAGCAGGAGAGGGTCCGCTACATGCCGCAGCCTTTGCAGCTTCTCTTGGCGATACTGCAGGTGATTAACCTTCATGATTTCTTATTCTATGTTGCCGGACGACCACAACACATGTAATGATGCAGGAATGTTGCCATCCACTCAATCTAAGCAACTGATTTTAGCTGCGTAAGGGGCAGCCCAAGATAAGTACGCGTACAGTTGGTCCTTTCAGTTCAAATGTCCAGTTCTTCGCTTCCCCTTCTCAGATTCATGTGATTTTTAATCTATGGATTCTATCAAATTGGCACACACACATAGATTTAACTAAATTATATACTTATGTGTAATTAGGAGGGTAATAGATAACGCATATTACATCTTTTGACAATGGCAAAATAAAAAAAATTGTTCATATTACTAAATTATATTTTTTATCACATTCCTTTCTGTAATTATATATAGATGCCTGATGTTATGGAATAATATGAATATTTCATATGCAGCTCACATATGCCAACTGTCATTTCTTTCAAAATTTCCTTATGAGACGACCTCACATGCTACATGGTCAATCACACATTCAGCTTCCTACAAACTGCACTACGGATTGTACCAGAAATTAGTAATTAATTATGTTGCCTAAATTTATAATTAGTTTTTAGGGGGGAATTTAGAATTAGTTATTGGCAGAGTGATCACCTTCATTTGTAATTATGAACTATCTTTAGTTTTTGTATCATAGTAAATCCTTCATACATTGTTCTATCCATAGCGTAATTACTTTGATCCTTTTCGAAATCTAGAGGGAAAAGATCAAAGAAGTTGATAAATGGTTTTCTGAATGTATGTGACTGAGAAACAATTCTTAGCCTTCAGATTTGTTGTACCTCAGCCTATATGTAAGCAATTTTAGTATATTCCATTGATGTGGATAATCTATTTGCTGATCTGTTTGTGCACGAATTCGTTCAGGAATGTCACTGTTCTCTGTATCCGTGTTGAGTTTCTCTTTAGCAATTATCACCTTCAGAGATTTGTAGTCTTTCTATTTTTGCCAAACATTTGTTCACACACAAGCTTTTACAGAAGTATTGTGTTCAATGTGGTAATAAAATTAATCGATTATTCTGTTGTATGCATGTAAATGATACATCCGTGAATGCGTTGTATCATCTACCATTATAATTGATTAGTGTATTTGTAACAAACATAGAATATTTTCTTTGATGTGACAATCTTTCCGAAAGGGCTCTTTTGATCCCGAGCTCGCATACTCCCTGCTGAATAGGAAAATCCGAAAAAAATATTCAAAATATTCTGTTTTTTTGTGATAAACATTGATGAAAGTTTTAACTTCCTGCAATTTTTCATGATGAAATAACATTGGTAGAGGTCCGGACAAAAAGAACAAAATTGATGCTCCAAAATGGTTCCAACAATAGTTTTTTCGGAGTATCAAATTATTTTGGCCCGTACCTACAGGAATGTTATTTTATCACAAAAAAATTTGGGAAGTTAAAACTGTCATCAATGTTTATCTAAAAAAATATTCAGAAATTTTTGATTTTTTACCGATTCTTTACTATTATTTCCTAATTAGCTTCCAGTAATTCATAAATCTTATTGATGCATAAATTCCGCAGCAACGCGCGGGGTGTTATCTAGTTCTCAAAATAATTCGGACCCGTACTACTATGTCCACCTGTGCCTCTGCTACGCGTGAGCGTACGCGTCTCATGCGAGCGCACCGGACGACGTCCGTGCACACACCACTATATAAATTTTCCCTTTTACTTCCTCCATTCCTAAATATTTGTCCTTTTAGAGATTTCAAATGGACTATCATATACGAATGTATATAGACATATTTTAGAGTATAGATTCACTCATTTTGCTCCGTATGTAGTCACTTGTTGAAATGTCTAGGAAAACAAATATTTAGGAAAGGAGGAAGTATCTTTTTTTATTGTTGAGAAATTTCCCATTTATCTTCATATATACAGGGTTTTTTTGAGACAACCTCGCGAAGCTTACAGGTATCTATCCTTGGAGGGGGCATGGGCTGCCGGATGGCCCAAGTGGGCTCTTGGTGGCACCGACAGCTCTTGATGGCCATGTGACGCCCGCCTCGGTTCGTATCGCAGCGTCGCCTGCAGGGAGCCCTGGCTGGCACTGCCCAGTGGTCTTGCATGCTGATGTCATATTGAGGTCACCCATGTTTTTTCCTTTATTCATCACATATATATATATATATATTGTACTGTTGTTTTTATTTCGAAATATTCCACACACACACACATATATATATATGTAATTAAAAATGTTAAATGTGTTTATATAAACTTTGTTTTTACGAATGTTTTTATTTCTAAATATTCTATATAAACTTTGCATAAATTTTAGAAAATGTTAAACATGCATTTGAAAAAGGTTGAAAAAGTATAGAAAATATTAATCATGCGTACGAAAAATGTTCTGACACTCAAAAAATGTCACATGCTTAACAAAAGGTACACACCATTTAAAAAATCTTTATACAATGTAAAAAATGCTAGCGTAATTTTTAAAAATGTTTCATACATTCAAAAAATCTATGTTACATTTAGGAAAATCATTCATGAGTTTAAAAAAAAATCTGTTTTTTAAAACTGTAAAAAATATAAAAATATATATTTGCGTAATAGAAATAAATGTTTCATACCATTAAAAAAATGTGCGTGACATTTTGAAGAAAATTTCCTACATTTCAAAAAAATTGTTCCGGACAATTAAAAAAATATAAAGTGTAAAAGAATGCTATCATAGGTCTAAAAATGATTATTTCCATTAGAAGATGTATGTGAAATTTTAAATAAATATTCACATGTTTCCAAAAAAGGAATGTGAAAAATATGAAAATGTTTATTCGATGCAAAAAATGTTTACGATGTGTATTTGGAAAATATTACTGTGCATTCAAACTTATATTTTAAAAAATGCACATCATGTATTTGAAAGATCTCCAAAGTGTATCAGAAAAATGTTCCGCGTGTGCTCTAAAAATGTAAATTTTATACGAAAAAAGTAGACATGAGTTCCGAAAAAAAATCGATAAATCCACAAAGAAACAAAAAGAAAAGCAAAAAACTGGAGAAAGCAAATAAAGAAACAAAGAAAACCAAATATAATGAAGAAAGAAAAGAAAACCAATGAGAAAACAAAGAAAAACCAAAATAAAATAAAGAAAAACTGAAGAAGACCGTGAAAAAGCAAATAGAACCAACAAAAATACAACAAGAAAGTGAATGAAAAACTAAAAAAGGGAAGAAGACTGGACCGATCGAAGGTACACCGATCGTTACGAGCGGCAGCGACTACCACGCTAAATTTGCATCATGCCGCTCACAATCATGCAGCATGACATTTCACAAGAAAAAAGAACCATGCAGCATGATGCAAAATCTGACAGCCGAAACGTGGGCGCTATAGATTTTCCAAGAAAAAAAAAGGATGATCTCCGTCCACAAAAATCCTCACCGATTTCACCATCAGTGCTGAACATACGAATGCAAACAAACACCATGAAACTTGGAGAGAGTTGGCACACGAATTCGAGAAACACAAAACATACATCCATGCTCGACGCATCCGCACTCATTCACATGGACAGGCTGAAAACCAAGTCTGCTTTTTCCGTCAGTAGGAGCCGAGCTGGGTGATCTTGCCGCCGAGCTGCCTCTGCGCGTAGGCAAAGAGCCGGCCGGCCTCCTCCCTGCCGACGGCGCCGTCGCGGTTGGCGTCCGCGGCCTGCACCCCTCCCCGCGCCTTCCACGACGCGAACCACAGGTTGAGGCTCCGCAGCGCGCGCTGCAGCTCCTCCCGGCTGATCCGGCCGTCGTGGTCCGCGTCGAACTGCCCCAGCCACGCCCAGAACTCCTCCGCCGTCACCTCTCCCTGCGGCAGCCCGCGGTACCGCATGAACGCCATCGATCCAGAGCGAGCTCTGCTTTGATCGTTTGCTAGCCTGGCTGCTGCTTCTCGCTATCGGAGTGAGCAGCTGATGTGATTGTGATGAGGAATTGGGCAGCGACGCACCGTCCTATATATACGGGGGAGCAGGGTTTGCAGAGGCACAGTTACCGCACGTTTTTAACAGCTCCACGGACGCGCGTTGTGACATGACGCGTAAATATTTCACTCGGCTTGGGTGATTTCAGTTTAAAGAATGGGTCGATCGCTAGTGGGGTTTTAACGAGGGAATAATCAGCGGTGTAGCTTAAAAGTGCTTCCTTTAGAGATGGATTAGGCGAGTGGCATATAATTGGTCTACAAATGTAGGGAGCTAACGGGTTGTATGAACCAAGTGGCCAGCTTGGTAAGCTACTACCAATTAAGAAAAGTAAAGGGTTGCGTGATCATATTTTGAGAATCAACATATAACACTTGACAAAAATATTGCAAGTACACACTTTGAGAGGTTGGCTACACTTATTGAATGCCCAATCCGTTTCTTTTAAGTATGGGATGACAATCAACATCGTACAATTGTACAAACCGTTGTGAAACGAGGGAGTCAGGGACGATGATACACGTTAGAAAAGAACCGCCGGCTTTTGAGCCGTTGGATTTACGCACTAGAAGCCGCCCATCAGCCGCTTAGCTAGCGGCTTGCAACATAGGCCATGTTGCGCTCGACGATCTGTGATGTGTCAGCTCATCAAGATGAAGGTAAACGTTTGCAACATGAACCATGTTACAGTTACCTCCAACTTGCATGGCAAACATGTGGATCACCATGTTGCAGACACCTCGAGCAACGATAATGACGACACCAAGCAGGCAACCCGTCGTAGCTCCACCTCCGGCTTGTATATCATCCCCACGGAGAGCGGTGCTCATCGTTGCGTTGCACCGCGCCACTCCGGAGAAGCTGCGCTGCTAAAGGGGAGGACATGATGTCGCTGTTGTAGTGTTTGATGCCGTGCTGCGTGCGCCTCCGCCTAGGCTAGAGTTCATGGCCGTTGTGTGCCGAAGTGGAGTGACGCTATAGTTGTGCGCCTACTCTCCTCCATCAGCTGTTGTCGAAGCGGATGCATGGCGAGCTTGCTGGCTGTCCTTGGTCTGAATTTGTCTTAGGACAATCCTAGGGTTTCAATAATTTTAAAGTGAAGAGAGTACTCTTCCAGCAAAACTAGGCTTACAATAATCTAGATTGAGCATCACCTCCATGTCAATGTTTGTGACATAGCATTAGCATGAGTCAGTTTACCCTATCGAATATTATCAATGGTCCTTCATAGGTTAGAAATGTTGTCAATAGCTCTGATACTAAAGAGTTGGATCTGGATGGACAGTGCTCGGTTAACTTAAAAAAACAAGAGTTGCGGTTTTCTGAAACCTTCATCCCAATTTGTCGTGATTCCTAAATATTCAGTCTTGCAATGCATGTCTTTATTTATATTTTATACAGAAAATGTACCGACGTATTTGTCAATACTCAACAGGCAGGACATAAGCAAAATAATCAACAGAGCTTGGAGAAACGTCCATCATGTCTCACAACTCTGCAAATCTCCATAGAGTTCGCAGTGTTGAAAATACAAAGTAGGAAACTCTTGGGAAACCACTGCAAAGTTGTCCCAAGAACTCCGAAAAGGCGAAAACACAAACATATCCATCTCATACTCCACATCATTCGGGGAAAAAAAAATCTCGTGCTCCACACACGATCGTAGTTACAGCAGCAGGTTAATACATGCCCAGCCTGATCAGTAGGAGCCGAGCTGCGTGATCTTGCCGCCGAGCTGCCTCTGTGCGTAGGCGAAGAGCCGGCCGGCCTCCTCCCTGCCGACGGCGCCGTCACGGTTGGCGTCCGCGGCTTGCACCCCTTCACGCGCCTTCCACGACGCGAACCACAGGTTGAGGCTCCGCAGCGCGCGCTGCAGCTCCTCCCGGCTGATCCGGCCGTCGTGGTCCGCGTCGAACTGCCCCAGCCACGCCCAGAACTCCTCCGCCGTCACCTCCCCCTGCGGCAGCGCACGGTACCGCATGAACGCCATCGATCCTCCTCCCGCCTGAGCCGGGCACGATCTGCTAGCCTTTGGTCGATTAGCTGGCCTGGCTGCTGCTTCTCTGTGTGTGAGTAAGTGAGCTGGGTGATGAGGATGCTGAGCGGCCGCGCACGGTGCTATATATACGGTGGAGCCTCAACAGTTACCGCACGTTTTTCACAACTCCAGGACGCGCCTTGTAGTTGTCGTCGTGTTTCACTTGGGTGATTTGGGGTTTAAAAAATGAGTGGGTCAGTACTGGGGATTTGGCTGGGGAATAATCAGCGGCGTAGCTTCGAAGTTCATTCTTTAGAGAGCGGTTAGGCCAGTGGCACATTGTTAATCTGGAAATGTGAGGAGCAAAGGGGTTGTATCATCAAATGTTGAGAATCGACGGAACACTTGCCAAAAATATAGCAAAGCATACTTGGACATTGGCTACACCTTTTGGGATGCCCAATTCGATGGGGCTACAAAGTACAAACATCTGAAAAATAAGTTCAATACTTCAACTTGCTTGGCTAAATCCTTTTCAATCCTCAATCGGTAATGTAAAAGCAAACCTTTTGCATCTACGTACTTATTTTAAGATTAATTGAGTGATTCAAAAAAAAAGGTCAGTTGAGCATATTTTCTTGGAGAAGGATACGGACATAGTTTTTTTTTTGTTGTGAAAAATGCCCATAGAAAGAGGTTGCTTGTTTCCTAGCTAAATTATCACATATAAGGATGGGCGCGCCGAAATTTCAGGTGAGCGTTTGATTGGTTGTCATAGTTATGTGTTGCCACACTTTACTACTCAAAACTTGGCTTTTTAGCATAGTTATAGCTTTGAACCAACCATGTCATAAAAGCTAGAAGGTCTTGAAACTCCCGAGGTCCATCTAAAAAATATTGCAAGTACACTTTGAGAGGTTGGCTACATTTACTGGATGCCCAATCCGTTTCTTTAAGTATGGGATGACAATCAAGATGGTACAATTGTACAAATCACTGAGAAACAAGGTTAAGGATGACGATACGTGTTAGAAAGACCTGCCGCCTTTTGAGCCGTTGGATTCACGCGCTAGAAGCCATCCGTTCGTGCGATCCATCGGTTTGCAACATAAGCCAATGTTGCGCTCGCTGATACATGCCGCGTTAGCTCATCCAGACGCAAGTGAACGTTTGCAACATGGGGCATGTTGTGGTTACCTCCAACTTGCATAACGTTGCAAACATGTGGGTCACCATGTTGCGGTCACCTCCAACAACGATAACGACAACACCGAGCAGGCAGCTCGCCGCAGCTCCACCTCTGGCTTGCAACATCCCTGTGGCGAGCGATGGTCGTTGTTGTGTTGCACCTCACCGTTCCGAAAAAGCCATGTTGCCAAAGGGGGGGGGGACATGGTGTCGTCGTTGCAACGTCGACGTCGAGCTGTGTGCGCCTCTGCTAGGATGGAGTTCATAGTAGTTGTGTGCTGAAGCAGAGCGATGCTAAGCCATGCGCCTACTCTCCTCCATCAGCCATTGTCGAAATTGTGGCGCGGGGAGCCTGTTGGTCGTCTTCGCTCTGAATTTGCCTTAGGATAAACCTAGGGTCTCAATTATTTTGAAACAGATGAAGTATTTCACTTCCAGCAAAACTAGGCTTACGATACTCTAGATTAAGCATCACCTCCAAGTCAGCGTTTCTGACATAGCATTAGCAGGAGTCGTTTTACCCCGTTGAATCTGACCAATGGTCCTCCACAGGCTAGAAACGTTGTCAATAGCCCTGATACTGAAGAGATAGGTCTTGGATGGAGTGTGCTCGTTGAATGTAAAAAAAAGAGTTGTGGTCCTTCATCTCAGTTGTTGTGGTTTCTTAATATTCAGTCTCGAGTCACATTATACAAATACTTGTTGGGGAACGTTGCAGAAAACAAAAATTTTCCTACGGTTTCACCAAGATCCATCTAGGAGTTCATCTAGCAACGAGTGATTAGATGCATCTACGTACCTTGTAGATCGCGAGCGGAAGCGTTCAAAGAACGGGGATGAGGGAGTCGTACTCGACGTGATTCGAATCACCGAAGATCCTAACACCGAACGGACGGCACCTCCGCGTTCAACACACGTACGGTCAGCGTAACGTCTCCTTCTTCTTGATCCAGCAAGAGGGAAGGAGAGGTTGAGGAAGATGGCTCCAGCAGCAGCACGACGGCGTGATGGTGATGGAGCTGCAGTACTCCGTCAGGGCTTCGCCAAGCGCTATGGAGAAGGAGGAGGTGTTGGAGAGGGAGAAGGAGGCAACCAAAGGCATGGATGAAGAGCCCTCCTTCCCCCACTATATATAGGAGGGCCAAGGGGGGGGGGCGCCGGCCCTAGGAGATCCAATCTCCTAGGGGGGTGCGGCCAAGGGGGAGGAATCCTTCCTCCCCAAGGCACCTAGGAGGTGCCTTCCCCTCCTAGGACTCTTCCTCCTTGAAACCCTAGGCGCATGGGCCCCTTGGGGCTGGTGCCCTTGGCCCATGTAGGCCAAGGCGCACTCCCTACAGCCCATGTGGCCCCCCGGGGCAGGTGGCCCCACCCGGTGGACCCCCGAGACCCTTCCGGTGGTCCCGGTACAATACCGATAACCCCGAAACTTGTCCCGATGGCCGAAATAGCACTTCCTATATATAATTCTTTACCTCCGGACCATTCCGGAACTCCTCGTGACGTCCGGGATCTCATCCGGGACTCCGAACAACATTCGGGTTACTGCATATACATATCCCTACAACCCTAGCGTCACCGAACCTTAAGTGTGTAGACCCTACGGGTTCGGAAGACATGTAGACATGACCGAGACGACTCTCCGGTCAATAACCAACAGCGGGATCTGGATACCCATGTTGGCTCCCACATGCTCCACGATGATCTCATCGGATGAACCACGATGTCGAGAATTCAATCAACCCCGCATGCAATTCCCTTTGTCAATCGGTATGTTACTTGCCCGAGATTCGATCGTCGGTATCCCAATACCTCGTTCAATCTCGTTACCGGCAAGTCACTTTACTCGTACCGTAATGCATGATCCCGTGACCAGACACTTGGTCACTTTGAGCTCATTATGATGATGCATTACCGAGTGGGCCCAGTGATACCTCTCCGTCATACGGAGTGACAAATCCCAGTCTTGATTCGTGTCAACCCAACAGACACTTTGGGAGATACCCGTAGTGTACCTTTATAGTCACCCAGTTACGTTGTGACGTTTGGTATACCCAAAGCACTCCTACGGTATCCGGGAGTTACACGATCTCATGGTCTAAGGAAAAGATACTTTGACATTGGAAAAACTCTAGCAAACGAACTATACGATCTTTAAGCTATGTTTAGGATTGGGTCTTGTCCATCACATCATTCTCTTAATGATGTGATCTCGTTATCAATGACATCCAATGTCCATAGTCAGGAAACCATGACTATCTGTTGATCAACGAGCTAGTCAACTAGAGGCTTACTAGGGACATGTTGGTGTCTATTATTCACACATGTATTACTATTTCCGGATAATACAATTATAGCATGAATAAAGACAATTATCATGAACAAAGAAATATAATAATAATGCTTTTATTATTGCCTCTAGGGCATATTTCCAACAGTCTCCCACTTTCACTAGAGTCAATAATCTAGTTACATTGTGATGAATCTAACACCCATGGAATTCTGGTGTTGATCATGTTTTGCTCTAGGGAGAGGTTTAGTCAACGGATCTGCTACATTCAGGTCCGTATGTACTTTATAAATTTCTATGTCTCCATCTTGAACATTTTCACGAATGGAGTTGAAGCGACGCTTGATGTGCCTGGTCTTCTTGTGAAACCTGGGCTCCTTGGCAAGTGCAATAGCTCCAGTATTGTCACAGAAGAGTTTGATCGGCCCCGACGCATTGGGTATGACTCCTAGGTCGGTGATGAACTCCTTCACCCATATTGCTTCATGTGCTGCCTCCGAGGCTGCCATGTACTCCGCTTCACATGTAGATCCCGCCACGACGCTCTGCTTGCAACTGCACCAGCTTACTGCCCCCCCATTCAAAATATACACGTATCCGGTTTGTGACTTAGAGTCATCCAGATCTGTGTCGAAGCTAGCGTCGACGTAACCCTTTACGACGAGCTTTTCGTCACCTCCATAAACGAGAAACATTTCCTTAGTCCTTTTCAGGTACTTCAGGATATTCTTGACCGCTGTCCAGTGTTCCTTGCCGGGATTACTTTGGTACCTTCCTACCAAACTTACGGCAAGGTTTACATCAGGTCTGGTACACAGCATGGCATACATAATAGAACCTATGGCTGAGGCATAGGGGATGACACTCATCTCTTCTATATCTTCTGCCGTGGTCGGACATTGAGCTGAGCTCAATTTCACACCTTGCAGCACAGGCAAGAACCCCTTCTTAGACTGATCCATATTGAACTTCTTCAATATCTTATCAAGGTATGTGCTTTGTGAAAGACCTATGAGGCGTCTCGATCTATCTCTATAGATCTTGATTCCTAATATATAAGCAGCTTCTCCAAGGTCCTTCATCGAAAAACTCTTATTCAAGTAGGCCTTTATGCTGTCCAAGAGTTCTATATCATTTCCCATCAAAAGTATGTCATCTACATACAGTATGAGAAATGCTACAGAGCTCCCACTCACTTTCTTGTAAACGCAGGCTTCTCCATAAGTCTGCGTAAACCCAAACGCTTTGATCATCTCATCAAAGCGAATGTTCCAACTCCGAGATGCTTGCACCAGCCCATAAATCGAGCGTTGGAGCTTGCACACCTTGTCAGCATTCTTAGGATCGACAAAACCTTCCGGCTGCATCATATACAATTCTTCCTTAAGGAAACCATTAAGGAATGCCGTTTTGACGTCCATTTGCCATATTTCATAATCATAGAATGAGGCAATTGCTAACATGATTCGGACGGACTTTAGCTTCGCTACCGGTGAGAAAGTCTCATCGTAGTCAACCCCTTGAACTTGTCGATAACCCTTAGCGACAAGCCGAGCTTTATAGATGGTCACATTACCATCCGCGTTTGTCTTCTTCTTAAAGATCCATTTATTTTCTATGGCTCGCCGTTCAACGGGCAAGTCAGTCAAAGTCCATACTTCGTTTTCATACATGGATCCTATCTCGGATTTCATGGCTTCTAGCCATTTGTCGGAATCCGGGCCCGCCATCGCTTCTTCATAGTTCGAAGGTTCACCGTTGTCTAACAACATGATTTCCAAGACAGGGTTGCCGTACCACTCTGGTGCGGAACGTGTCCTTGTGGACCCTTCGAATTTCAGTAGGAGCTTGATCAGAAGTATCTTGATCATCATCAATAACTTCCTCTCTAGTTGGTGCAGGCACCTCAGGAACATTTTCTTGAGTTGTGCCATTTTCCGGTTCAAGAGGTAACACTTCATCAAGTTCTACTTTCCTCCCACTTACTTCTCTCGAGAGAAACTCTTTCTCTAGAAAGAATCCATTCTTGGCAACAAAGATCTTGCCTTCGGATCTGAGGTAGAAGGTATACCCAACAGTTTCTTTAGGGTATCCTATGAAGACGCATTTTTTTGACTTGGGTTCGAGCTTTTCAGGTTGAAGTTTCTTGACATATGCATCGCATCCCCAAACTTTCAGAAACGACAGCTTAGGTTTCTTCCCAAACCATAATTCAAACGGTGTCGTCTCAACGGATTTTGACGGAGCCCTATTTAAAGTGAATGCGGCAGTCTCTAAAGCATAGACCCAAAAAGATAGCGGTAAATCGGTAAGAGACATCATAGATCGTACCATATCTAATAGAGTGCGATTACGACGTTCGGACACACCATTACGCTGAGGTGTTCCAGGCGGCGTGAGTTGTGAAACTATTCCACATTTTCTTAAGTGTGTGCCAAATTCGTGACTCAAGTATTCTCCTCCACGATCTGATCGTAGAAACTTGATTTTCCTGTCACGTTGATTCTCAACCTCACTCTGAAATTCCTTGAACTTTTCAAAGGTTTCAGACTTGTGTTTCATTAAGTAGATATACCCATATCTACTCAAATCATCAGTGAGGGTGAGAACATAACGATAGCCACCGCGAGCCTCAACACTCATTGGACTGCACACATCAGTATGTATGATTTCCAATAAGTTGGTTGCTCGCTCCATTGTTCCTGAGAACGGAGTCTTGGTCATCTTACCCATGAGGCATGGTTCGCACGTGTCAAATGATTCGTAATCAAGAGACTCTAAAAGTCCATCTGCATGGAGCTTCTTCATGCGTTTGACACCTATGTGACCAAGGCGGCAGTGCCACAAGTATGTGGGACTATCATTATCAACTTTACATCTTTTGGTACTCACACTATGAATATGTGTAGCATTACGCTCGAGATTCATTAAGAATAAACCATTCACCATAGGAGCATGACCATAAAACATATCTCTCATATAAATAGAACAACCATTATTCTCGGATTTAAATGAGTAGCCATCTCGAATTAAACGAGATCCCGATACAATGTTCATGCTCAAAGCTGGCACTAAATAACAATTATTAAGGTTTAAAACTAATCCCGAAGGTAAATATAGAGGTAGCGTGCCGACTGCGATCACATTGACCTTGGAACCATTCCCGACGCGCATCGTCACCTCGTCCTTTGCCAGTCTCCGCTTATTCCGCAGCCCCTGCTTTGAGTTACAAATGTGAGCAACTGCTCCGGTATCAAATACCCAGGAGCTACTACGGGTACTAGTAAGGTACACATCAATTACATGTATATCATATATACCTTTTGTTTTGCCGGCCTTCTTGTCCGCCAAGTATTTGGGGCAATTCCGTTTCGAGTGACCACTTCCTTTACAATAAAAGCACTCAGTCTCGGGCTTGGGTCCATTCTTTGGCTTCTTCCCGGCAGCTTGCTTGCCGGGCGCGGCAACTCCCTTGCCATCCTTCTTGAAGTTCTTTTTACCTTTGCCCTTCTTGAACTTAGTGGTTTTATTGACCATCAACACTTGATGTTCCTTCTTGACTTCTACCTCTGTTGATTTCAGCATAGCAAATACTTCAGGAATGGTCTTTTCCATCCCCTGCATATTGAAGTTCATCACAAAGCTCTTGTAGCTCGGTGGAAGCGACTGGAGGATTCTGTCAATGACCGCATCATCCGGGAGATTAACTCCCAGCTGAGTCAAGCGGTTATGCAACCCATACATTTTGAGTATGTGCTCACTGACAGAACTATTTTCCTCCATCTTACAGCTGAAGAATTTGTCGGAGACTTCATATCTCTCGACCCGGGCATGAGCTTGGAAAACCATTTTCAGCTCTTCGAACATCTCATATGCTCCATGTCTCTCAAAACGCTTTTGGAGCCCCGGCTCTAGGCTGTAAAGCATGCCGCACTGAACGAGGGAGTAGTCATCGGTACGTGTCTGCCAAACGTTCATAACGTCTTGTTCTGCAGGGAGAACAGGTGCGTCACCCAGCGGTGCTTGTAGGACATAATCTTTCTTGGCAGCTATGAGGATGATCCTCAGGTTCCGGACCCAGTCCGTATAGTTGCTGCCATCGTCTTTCAGCTTGGTTTTCTCTAGGAACGCGTTGAAGTTGAGGACTACGTTGGCCATTTGATCTACAAGACATATTGTAAAGATTTTAGACTAAGTTCATGATAATTAAGTTCATCTAATCAAATTATTCAATGAACTCCCACTTAGATAGACATCCCTCTTCTAGTCATCTAAGTATAACATGATCCGAGTCAACTAGGCCGTGTCCGATCATCACGTGAGACGGACTAGTCAACGTCGGTGAACATCTTCATGTTGATCGTATCTTCATACGACTCATGCTCGACCTTTCGGTTTTCTGTGTTCCGATGCCATGTCTATACACATGCTAGGCTCGTCAAGTCAACCTAAGTGTTTGCATGTGTAAATCTGTCTTACACCCGTTGTATGTGAACGTTTTGAATCAAACACCCGATCATCACGTGGTGCATTGAAACAACGAACTGTCGCAACGGTGCACAGTTAGGGGGAACACTTTCTTGAAATTATTATGAGGGATCATCTTATTTACTATCGTCGTTCTAAGTAAACAAGATGCAAAACATGATAAACATCAAATGCAATCAAATAATAATAGTGACATGATATGGCCAATATCACATAGCCCCTTTGATCTCCATCTTGGGGCTCCATGATCATCTTGTCACCGGCTTGACACCATGATCTCCATCATCATGATCCCCATCATCGTGTCTCCATGAAGTTGCTCGCCAACTATTACTTCTACTACTATGGCTAACGCGTTTAGCAATAAAGTAAAGTAATTTACATGGCGTTTCTCAATGACACGCAGGTCATACAAAAATAAAGACAACTCCTATGGCTCCTGCCGGTTGTCATACTCATCGACATGCAAGTCGTGATTCCTATTACAATAGCATGAACATCTCATACATCACATATAGATCATTCATCATTCATCACAACTTTGGCCATATCATATCACAAAGCACTTGCTGCAAAAACAAGTTAGACGTCCTCTAATTGTTGTTGCATGTTTTACGTGGCTGAAGTAGGGTTCTAGTAAGAACGTTTTCTTACCTACGTGAAACCACAACGTGATTTGTCAACTTCTATTTACCCTTTATAAGGACCCTTTTCATCGAATCCGCTCCAACTAAAGTAGGAGAGACAGACACCCGCCAGCCACCTTATGCAACTAGTGCATGTTAGTCGGTGGAACCGGTCTCACGTAAGCGTACGTGTAAGGTTGGTCCGGGCCGCTTCATCCCACAATACCATTGAAGCAAGATAAGACTAGTAGCGGCAAGAAAGTTGACAACATCTACGCCCACAACAAATTGTGTTCTACTCGCGCAAGAAGAACTACGCATAGACCTAGCTCATGATGCCATGTTGGGGAACGTTGCAGAAAACAAAAATTTTCCTACGATTTCACCAAGATCCATCTAGGAGTTCATCTAGCAACGAGTGATTAGATGCATCTACGTACCTTGTAGATCGCGAGCGGAAACGTTCAAAGAACGGGGATGAGGGAGTCGTACTCGACGTGATTCGAATCACCGAAGATCCTAGCACCGAACGGACGGCACTCCGCGTTCAACACACGTACGGTTAGCGTAACGTCTCCTTCTTCTTGATCCAGCAAGAGGGAAGGAGAGGTTGAGGAAGATGGCTCCAGCAGCAGCACGACGGCGTGTGGTGATGGAGCTGCAGTACTCCGTCAGGGCTTCGCCAAGCGCTATGGAGGAGGAGGAGGTGTTGGAGAGGGAGAAGGAGGCAACCAAAGGCATGGATGAAGAGCCCTCCTTCCCCCACTATATATAGGAGGGCCAAGGGGGGGGCGCCGGCCCTAGGAGATCCAATCTCCTAGGGGGGTGCGGCCAAGGGGGAGGAATCCTTCCTCCCCAAGGCACCTAGGAGGTGCCTTCCCCTCCTAGGACTCTTCCTCCTTGAAACCCTAGGCGCATGGGCCCCTTGGGGCTGGTGCCCTTGGCCCATGTAGGCCAAGGCGCACCCCCTACAGCCCATGTGGCCCCCCGGGGCAGGTGGCCCCACCCGGTGGACCCCCGGGACCCTTCCGGTGGTCCCGGTACAATACCGATAACCCCGAAACTTGTCCCGATGGCCGAAATAGCACTTCCTATATATAATTCTTTACCTCCGGACCATTCCGGAACTCCTCGTGACGTCCGGGATCTCATCCGGGACTCCGAACAACATTCGGGTTACTGCATATACATATCCCTACAACCCTAGCGTCACCAAACCTTAAGTGTGTAGACCCTACGGGTTCGGAAGACATGTAGACATGACCGAGACGACTCTCCGGTCAATAACCAACAGCGGGATCTGGATACCCATGTTGGCTCCCACATGCTCCACGATGATCTCATCGGATGAACCACGATGTCGAGAATTCAATCAACCCCGCATGCAATTCCCTTTGTCAATCGGTATGTTACTTGCCCGAGATTCGATCGTCGGTATCCCAATACCTCGTTCAATCTCGTTACCGGCAAGTCACTTTACTCGTACCGTAATGCATGATCCCGTGACCAGACACTTGGTCACTTTGAGCTCATTATGATGATGCATTACCGAGTGGGCCCAGTGATACCTCTCCGTCATACGGAGTGACAAATCCCAGTCTTGATTCGTGTCAACCCAACAGACACTTTGGGAGATACCCGTAGTGTACCTTTATAGTCACCCAGTTACGTTGTGACGTTTGGTATACCCAAAGCACTCCTACGGTATCCGGGAGTTACACGATCTCATGGTCTAAGGAAAAGATACTTTGACATTGGAAAAACTCTAGCAAACGAACTATACGATCTTTAAGCTATGTTTAGGATTGGGTCTTGTCCATCACATCATTCTCCTAATGATGTGATCTCGTTATCAATGACATCCAATGTCCATAGTCAGGAAACCATGACTATCTGTTGATCAACGAGCTAGTCAACTAGAGGCTTACTAGGGACATGTTGGGAGTAAAATGCATTAGTGCACCCTAAACTTGCTGGTTAGGACCAAAACGGTCCTCAAACTCTGAAACTGTACTAGTACGGTCCTAATACTTGTTCATACGGTGCTCATACGGTCCTCCAATTTGATTCACAGGTCCTGGCGTACCTGAAACATACGAGTTCGCTGTACAGAGCGTATTGGGCTGGCCATGTCAGCGTTCGTAGGGCCCACTAGTCAGTTGACTTGGTCGCCGGTGGGCAGAAATCCCCAATACGCTCTCAAATCCCTAACCCTCGCACACTCCCGCGGCGCCCAAATCCCTCCATCCGCCGCCGTACTCGCGTAGCCGGCACCACACTGCCGCCCCAAATACCTCCTTTCGCCGGACTCCCGCACCCATGGGTGGCGCGAGCGTGACCGTGAGCTCGGTCTCAGGCGAGGGCGGCAGCCTCGTATCGTCTCTCCCGTCGGGCGTAGTCGTCGCTGCCCCGCCCGTCGTCAGCCGTGCTTCCGACCGGAGACCGGCCACGTTCTCCTTCCGCGGACGGCTTCCCTGGATGAGCTCGTTGGTGCTCGCGACGGCTGTCGGCGATGGTAGTTCAGCGGTGACGCTCAGCGCTTTTGGCGGCCATGGAGAAGAAGTGCACTGTCCTGCCGCAGAGGTGGGCATGGAGGTGACCTGTCGCTATACTTCCCGTCGTCAGACAAGTGCAACACGACCCATTAGTTCACCACAATGCTGGGTAGTGTGGATGGCAATGACGGCTCAGGTGATGCTCTTTGAGGAGTGCATCAAGTGTGTGTCCTGTTTCTGTGTCCAGTGCATGAAGATCATGTACTTGTGTGTGTCAAGTTGCTATGGCTTTTGTAAACCAGTTGTTGTATGTATGGAGCAACTTGTGATTTTAGTTTATGAGTGAAATGAAATGAACTTATTTGAACTAGATTTTTGTGAAATTTTAGCATGAAAATGAACAATACTTCCTAAATGTAAATGGCGAAACAAAATCAACGATGTTGACTGCATTTTGGTTTATAGAACTAGAATAGAATAACAGTACAGACCGCTACTGGCACAATGCACTGTTTAAAATATAAAGCATTTGCTGAATGAGAATAAAAAGTGTTGAAGCTCAGAAACAAGAGATTCACACAAATTAAAGCACACATAAACATGATTTTTGCAGCTGAAAAAACTGGGTAATTAAGTTTCACAGTATAAATAACACATGGTCTGCAATAGTAGTTTCCTAATCAGAAGACACCTCTTACACTTCATGATCAGCACAATGATCATAAACAAAACATTGCCATTACAAGTTTTGCACCTGATCATAAGCAGAAACACAAAAAAAGATGAAGATCATTCCAAACTTCACATCCCTTTACCTAAATTCGTCGAACATATTAACCTTTCTAGGTTTCTTAAAACATGTCATGTTCTGATTGGTAGGTGCAGTTTTTTTCTTTGTCTTGTTTCCTTGAACAACGCAAGGATTAAATCTTGCCTCCTCGATCCTTGAACTAGTTCCTGCAGCTCTTTCTTTCATTTGTTCCTCCAACACGGCTTGCTTCCTTACTTGATCTGCCATTTGGTCATCCATGGCTTTCTTGTTTGTTTCTTCAGCTCTCCTCTTTCTCAGCTCCCATTCTTCATTCCTTGTTGTGTCTTGTTGATTGTTCTGCTGCTCCCAAGCATTTTGCCTTGCAGCCTCCTCAGCCTCCTTAAATTTTCTCCAACTCTCCTGCCTCTCAAACTCCTCTGCTTGATGTATCAGAAAAGCTGCCTCCTCCTGCTGGTATTTTGTATTTGCAATCATTTTCTTCTCCTCTGCAATCCTTCTCTTCTCCTCGGCCTTCTTTTGTTTTTCTATCTCTGCATTTCTTTTTCTCTCATCCATCATTTGCCTTTTCTTCTCTGCCATTTCAAGTTTCTCCTCTTGGGCTTTTTTCTTTTTTTCCTCAGTAGCTCTTCTCTTCTCTTCTGCAGCAAGTCTCTTTTCCTCTAGTATAGTTTTTTTCTTTTCCTCAGCTGCTTGTTTCTTAGCTTCCAGCTCTTCCTTTCTCTTTTGAGCTGCAAGCTTAATTTTGTCCTCTTCTTCTTTCAACTTTGCCATTGCTGCTTCAAACTTTGCTAGGTCTGCAACTTCTCTTTTCTCAGCTGCGGCTCTCAGCTTTGCCAATGCTAGAACCTCTCTTTTCCTGTGAACATTGCCCTCCTTTGTTGCAGTAGTAGGGATAACTGGTGGCTAAGACATGATGTGCTCCTCTATGAAAACAGAATTTGGTAATGGACCTTGATGGACTGCTTCCCTCTGGCTTGCTTCCCTCTGGCTTGCTTCTCTCTGAAATATAACTCAATTTTGAGGATCATACATGAAACATTTGTACATGAACTTGCTATGTGTAATGAAAATAAATTACTATAAGTACCTCCTGTGTTAAAATATTAATTATCTCAGGCTGATACAAATGTACTGGCTCTTGAATTAAACCTTCTGTCCGCTGATTCTGTTCCTACAAACAGTAAAAGCATGGCAATTTTTACATGTTGAAGCATATAATTAGTAACATAATGAAGATCATGAAGCTAGATATAGGGCCTCACCTGAGTGACAACTGCTTCTTCCTCATCCGAGGAGGAGGAAACATCAGGCTCTGCCCTCACTCTGACCCTTTCAGATTTTTTCTTTGGTTTTAACCCTAATTTGAAGTCCATACAACCACCAATGTTATGGCCAGCAACTCCACAATAGCTGCAATGGATTATTGCCCCTGCCCTTGTAATTTTTACTCCTTTTTTCCCTTGTTTCTCTTCTGGCTGTTTTCTCCTGTTCTTCCTCCTCCTTCCTTTCTGCTTTACCAATGGTGGTGGTGCGATAGTTCTGCCATTCATTTTGCTCCACTCACTAATATCTCGGCATGGCATAATAATGTTTTCATATGCCTTGCGATATGTTGCAATAGAATAACATGAGTTAACATAATCCTATGGATTGATTTTGTCATATCTAAGAGCAGCTACTCCGTGGCTGCATGGAATGCCAGACAAATCCCATCTCCTACAGCTGCACTTCCTCAACTGGTAATCGACCCCGTAGTCTACACCTCTATCATTGACGTTAAAGATTCCCAATCCAGCTGGTGAAGCATAGCAAGTTCTAGCAAATTCCACATTCTTGTCCAATTTTTTCCTTATCTTTGGACATATAGTACCAGGCCACTTCAAGGCCTCTTGCAGCTTGCTATGATTTCTTCCCATTAGTTGTCCTTTAATCCTCTGGCACATGCTGATTATAGGCATTTCTCTTGCATCCAATATATACTTGTTGAACACCTCACAGTTATTGTTCAACAAGACATCACACTTTGGGAATTCATTTTGAAATGCCCTAACCCATGTTGGAGGGTCCAACTCCTCTAGCCAATCATGTGCCTCTTTGTTTAGAACTAACATCTCATTCATGTTATGTCTAAATTTCCCTTCGGTACTACTTCTAGCACATTTCCAGAGTTGGTTTTTGAGGGCCTCACCTTTAAAATTTTTGTTGAAATTCTGCCAAAGATGCCTGACACAAAATCTATGTGGGGAACCACTAAACAGTTCTTTCACTGCCTTTATTAGACCCTGACATAAGTAAATTCATAAAACAAGTGTTAATAATATTTAAATGCAGCCCATGTACAATATGAAAATGTTCAAAATTAGGTAAGACACACTCACTTTTTGCTTGTCGGACATGATAGTCCAAAGATCATTGTTCACAATACCAAGATCTTTCTTTAAAGTTGTCAAGAACCACCTCCAAGCCTTTGTATCTTCTCTCTGAACCACTGCATGTGCAATAGGAATTATGCAATCGTTGGGATCCATTCCTACTGCACTAAGTAGGATGCCTCCATATTGTGTCTTCAAATGACAACCATCGAGGAAAAGAACAGGCCTACAAGCTGATAGGAAACCCCTCTTACAAGCATCAAAGGAAAAGTAGCATTTCTCAAACTGGCCATCTTCAACAAGGTCTAAATAAAATGTACTTCCTGGATTGGATCTCCTCAGCTCATTTGCATAGTCCCACAACTTGTTGTATTGTGCTATTTCATCTCCATATATAATATTGAAAGCTAGTCCTCTGGCCCTCCCTAGCTTCCCTCTTTTAATTGTCATGTTGGAATCTTCCTGCACAAGT